>NC_140931.1:105119140-105519140 GCF_014529385.1 Adiantum capillus-veneris | reverse complement strand
CAGCTTGGTCGCGTTGAATGTCGTCCTATGCATGTACAAGAGTGGCGTCGCCGATGGGAGCAACATAAGGGGCAACCTGTTCCAAGAATGAAACGTTTGTCCATTCTCCGTACGTTGCCGTACTGGGGTGATCTACTAATTAACCATTTGCTGGATCCAATGCATATATTCAAGAATGTGGGAGAGCTCCTCTGGAAGACAATCATGGGAATGAAAGACAATCGAGCTTCACGAGATGATTTGCAGTCGGTTGGAAAGATGCCAGAGCTGTGGCCTTTCACCAATGCAGCTGGTCAAACAAAACTTCCAAGAGGGCCATGGGTATTGCTAAAAAACGAAGAGTGACAAGTGAAAAGGGTGATTTCAAAGTTCAGGACGCCAACAAGATATATGCGATGTCTCAAGACAGCATTCACCCGTGACGATCAACTGTCAGGGTTGAAATCTCACGACTGGCATAAGTTCTTGCAATTCATTCTTCCAATTGCGATCAAGGGGTGTTTAACGGAGGAAGTGCGGACCTGCATATACAAGATTTCAGAGCTAGTGCAGTGGATCTCTTCCAAGGAGATACGGGAGGAATCTATTGCAGTCGCAAGGGCTAACTCCATTGAGGCAGTTTGCATGATTGAGAAGTATCTACCCACGAGCTGCTAACTATCCAAATGCACTTGCTCGTCCATGTAGTAGATGAGGTTGCAGTAGCAAGTACAGTCCACAGCCGTTGGATGTTCTTTCTAGAGCGGTTCATGAAAACACTTAAGGGTTTTCTTCGCCAAAAAGCGCGTCCAGAGGGGAGCATGGCAGAAGGATGGCTAGTGCAAGAGTCTCTTGTATTGACGAACTAATTTCTATCCGTTTCTGACCCAGAAATGCCTCGACTGTGGAGCGATGAGGAGGATGCAAGACTGGTGGGAGAGGAGCCGCAAGGGCAAGGGGTGCCGAAGAAAATGAACCTTGCCATGCAAGAAAAGATCATGAAGTTCTGTATACTAAATTCAGCGCCGATGCAAAAATGGCTTGAAAGGTATGAAGAAGAGAAAGAGAGACGCAATCTAGAGCGACAGGATTTCAGGCGAAGTCAAACGACTAGAGGCTTACCCTTGCCAGACTATCTTGCTCCTCTACCTGAATTCCCTACAATGGCATGGTTGGACAAGACAGTGAGAGCAGCTCCACAGATCGGAGAACCCATATCTCTAGAAGAGGAAGAGCTGGCTATTGGATGTGACTGGAAGTATCATACATACATGGCACTGTGGTCGCATGGAAAGCATTTCAGAACACAACAAATTAACAGCAGAAGAAACACGTTTGACAGTGGGGTAATGGTTAGTTTCATGCAAAAGAGCAGGGCCAGTGCTAGAGACACGAATGAGAGCACTAGCAACCTGGATTACTGTGGTCTGGTGTCAGATATCCTGAAAGTAAGCTTCAGGTGGTTTGAGATGTTTTTGTTGGATGTGAAGTGGTTCAAGGTGATTACTTCTGGTCGCAATGCAACGATACGCAGAGATGGAAACAAACTTGTGCAAATAGATTCTACAAAGACTTGGACATATGCGAGCGACACATTTGCTCTCCCCGAACATTGCGAGCAAGTGGTCTTTGTACTGGACCCTTGAGAGCGACAATGGTGGTTTGTGGTTCAGGTTGCTCCAAGAAATAAACAAGTATTTGAAGGGCAAGATCTCCTGGAGGAAAGTCAGTCAGACGACGTCCATACTACTGTGACATTAGATGAGATGGACGAAGGTATGGCAAAGGAAGCTGACAGATATACGAGGGATGACGTAGACGAGCCAGAATTGACACTTGTAGATGAAGATGCAATGGATGAAGACAATCTGCCAGAACGAGTTGGGGCAGAGTTATGTTTGCAATTAGAGATAGACGATGATACGGTGCAAGATCTTATCAATGATGCCTCACTCGTCGAGACCTAGGCCTGTAAGTGTTTTTGTGAAGACTTTGATTTAAAATTTATCTTAAAGTTAATTTAAACAACTGTGTTCTGACGCTTTATTTTACTTTCTTTGTGCAGGACTTTAGTATGGCAGACGAGATTCCAAATCCCGCTTCCATGAGTGCAAATGCATTCATGGGCTTCGTTACACGGATGACGCCTGCTCAAATGGCAGAGGCTTCTCAGTACTGGGTAGCCAGAGGCACGGGTACTACGCCTCCGGGCTTCACACCCAAGGGATCGACGCCTAGGGGGGGGACGCCTACGAGGTTCAGGACGCCTATGGGTACGACGCCTTCTTCTCCCATCACGGCCGCTTTGACACCTAGGGGTGGGACAGAGGCAGATACGTCCTCATCTCATCACGTGGAGGTGGTGGTTGCTGTGGACGAGGGTCCACAGATGCTTCGACCCCTCCTCACTCACGACCCCCGTCTTACCCAGGCACACCTCTCGACACACCTCTTGGCACACCTCGAACACCTTGGGGGGCACACGATCCTAGTGCCTCCAAGCTCTATACTGTACGGGGAGATGGTTCTATTGACATGGATAGAGTCGGGACTGAGATGCGACAGCGGATTCGCCAGCTCGTGGAGCTGCAGTTTTCGACCAGCATTCTGACGTCTTGGGATCAGCAAGAAAAGGAAAAAGTCACTTACATAGTGGAGACCATCCTGAGAGAGTACCAGCCTGCTCCGGGTTCTTCCGTTGTTTCGGCGCGGTGGATCAAGGGTGTTGCACGGGACACCATCAAACATCGACGAGATGCAGCTCGGAAGGCTTTCAGGACCGGCTCACCGAAGCCTTCGGGCATCCCACACGAGACGTGGCTGCAGATCAGGGAGGATGAGCGGGTAGCGGCCACACGGTTCAGACAGCAGCGTGAGGCCGCACAGGTACGACAGATGACTAGGGGGACATCTCATCTTGGCAGCGGAGGCTTCGACACCTTTCGCTATGAGTTTGTGAGTTTCTAATCCAATCTTAACTATAGCATTTTTTAAAACGCGATGAATCATGTATTCTTATTACTTTGATTTTTGTATAAATGCAGAATCTTGCGATGCATCGAGCTCCATCACGCGAGGAGGAGTCAGATGGATATCGCAGAGGTATCTATGAAGTACTGAATGATCTTGAAGCTTCAGGAGAGCCTGTAGACTGGGAGGCCTTACAGTCTCGATGATCGCTTGAGGTGAGACGTTAATATGTGTGAGTTGATTTAATTAAGTCAGTATATGTGAAGTAATATCAATACTAATTTTGTGAGTTGTCCTATGTGCAGGTTGCGACGCCTAGTCATTAGTGGACCAGATTTCATCTATATGCTTTGTGAGACACAGACACGCTTCTGTGTCTCTTTTTTGTACAAACAGTTAGTGTTCAGACAGTTATTGTTTCCCTTATGGTTATGATTATTGTCATTGTCATTGTATAGACAGTTATTGTTTCTCTTTCTGGTTATGCTTATGGTTATTGTTAATTTTGTTTATGGTTATGGTTATCTGCATTATGTTTTTGATCAAAGTGATTATAGCCGGTTATGGTTTTAAGTTATGGTTATGCTTTTAAGTTATGGTTATGGTTCGTTATGGTTATGCTTTTAAGTTATGGTTATGGTTCGTTATGGTTATGGTTACGCTTTTAAGTTATGGTTATGCTTTTAAGTTATGGCTATGCTTTTCAGTTGGTACGGTTGTCTTTCATTGGCCTTAAATCTCATGTGAGATCCTACATGGATCGCATGTAGGAGGCGTATACATGATATGGTTTTTTTTTTAAAGTTTATGTAAAAACAAAGGGAACTCTGCCGAAATTTCTGCGCGCGGGAGCATGGTTGATATTTTGGTGCTGCTCGTTTTCTTGGGCAGAGGGCAGGAAGTCTGGCTGTGGCTGTGTCCATCTTTTAACTGGGTACAGGCCAGGCTACCTGCCCTCTGCCCAAGAAAAAAGTTTTCTGCTATGGTCGTCGCTATATGCGTCGCTATATGCGTCGCTAATAGCGACTGGTTTCACAGCGACGCGTATAACGACGCTCATAGCGACGGGCAACGTCGATATATGCGTCGATAACACATTCTTTTGTTGTAGTGATTTCTCATGAAGCTCATTGTTAGCAATGGCTTCTAAATGAATGTTGCATACCCTGTGAGAGCACTACCTACAAAAACGCTTGACAATGGAGCATATTATTACATATCACAAGAGAGAGAGAGAGAGAAACATGATGGTGACGAAGCAAGAAAATTGATGGAAGAGGAAAGGGTTAGAATCTTTTTACATGCGATGGAAAACATCAGTTTGTAAAAAAAGGGGAGGCCATGATCCTTCCCATCATCCGCGTGTGCACGGATGATGGGGGGACTCTTGGCCCTCCCTTGTTTTTTTGTGCATTGTGATTGAGAGAGAGGCAGCGACCTGACTCAGTGAAGGGTTTTGGAAAAGGCCGCTAGCCTATCGCGAGTTAAGAGTTTGTATGTATTGAAAATAGGGGAGAGTGTGAGCAAGAAGGTGGGTAACAGCAAAGCTAGCTATGGAGTACTGAGTCTGTGTGCGATCATTCTGGGGATGATGATTATAGTAGATGTGGTAGCAGGGTAGCCATAATGCCTTAGCCAGCTCTACAGCACCACCTTCAAAGAGCCTCGCTGGCCTGACCCCAGCATCTACCCACACAAGCTATGCAACAATATGACGTTGGGGGACCTCCTTGTGGTGCAAATCCTCTTCACAACCCTGTGCGTGTTTTTCCATGTTGCACAACCGCATGGGAGAAGTAGCTCTAAAACAAGCATTTCCATCATAATCTTACGATGACACAGAAGCGTTGTAGCAAGGCATGGCTACATGTAGGGGTCTAAAGTGCTCCTTGGAAAGCCCATGCAGTTGCCTCTGGCGGTTTTAATAGGCTTATTAGGTAAGAGGTGGCCTACCCTTGGATTGCATATGACCTTCCTTTCCTCTTTTTTGCCCAAGCTATCACAAAAGCATTAAAGTAGAGCGTTGAAGATTTATCATTGGGGGCCAAGTGTGGGACATCACTGAGCTACAATGCACGCTTATTTCCCACATGTAGCAAGGGATCTAGCCATTCAAATGTCAGAAACTTGAACCAGTTTGAGGTGAGGTAAGGGCTGGTACTTGTAAGGCTAGTAATTATGGCAAATAATAATTGGTAGCATTCATAATTAATACATTAAACTAACACTCTAATTAAAATGACACAAGCAAGCCAAGTACAAAATAGCACAAAATAAGTAGGTTGATAGATGGCATGGGATGATTATTTGTACAATGCTTCTCCATCTATAGATGGAGTAATGCATGCAAGCAATGGAGGTGGAAGATGCTAATGCATCCACATAGGTAGCTAGGTGTAACGTGCATGAGGAGTTTTCGGACAAGTGTTTACTCCATGTGGCATGCTAGGTGTAGGCATGTTTCCCACTAAAGTGTGTGAGAGTAGCACCTTTAGGGGTAGTTCACATAGGCAAAGGATGGAAGTAGCTTTAACTCCTAACAATTGCCCTCTTAAACCTGATTTCATCCTAGGATTGCTTGAGATTCATCATGCTTGGATCTCAATGGATTCAACAGGTCATGGTTCATACAAGGTGTCCTTAGGTAAGTGCATGGGTTCACATTTGGATGCGTAAACATGGTTCTCAAATTGGATACATCATGTTTTGATCACATTCAAATACATCATACAAGTGTACATGATAGTGTAGTAGTTAGGGATTCATTGTTCATCCTTAGCGTAATGTTCATCATGTTGTAGTTGCCATTTTGTTCTTCATCATTGGTCCAGTTTGTCGAGGATGCAACCTTCAAGGCTAACGGCACAAAATACACGAACATACCAAATTTGATGCTCATGTGTGTGTACTCTTCATGATGGGCGCTCTTACCATATACATGTCGTATAGGCAGTGTCTAAATCCCGTGTTCATGGTGCTTTTGATCATAAGTATGGCATGCATAGTGTTTAGTGTCATTTGGTGTGCTTTTGGCTTGTAACCTTTTTGAAGGAGCATAAAGCTCGTGGTTGGATCCCTAAATACAAGAGTAAAAGGCTTGAGATTGCAAGCTCATTGGGAGCTGCTAGGGCCGATTTTGAAGCTCATGGGATGTTGTGTGAGTCCTTGAAAATGTCCCTTTATAGTGGGAACGACTGCTTAAGCTTGCAAATTATGAACATGGTAATTTTGACATGTTTTGATCTTGCAGGCAGCGACGAGTGGGTTTGAGCTGTTGATGGTGAGGAAAAATATAGCTCAACAGCACCAGTGGCTTTAGGATGCGATGCGGCGAGGCTGCATGTGTCCGTGCCAAGGTGGGGAATGGAGTCGAGAGTAGGGTGAGGATTGTGAGCAGCTAACAACATTGACGTGGCAGATAATTACACATTGTTTGATGAGTGCCGAGTAGATGTCGAGAAGTGCTTTGTGAAAAAGAAAAAGGCTTCGTAAGTATTGATAGGCAGCAGCGTGGGATAGTGTTGCAAGTTGCCACAGAGGATGATTGTGTTGGGGCTATAGCATGCATGGCCCTGTTGCAGCTGTGCGCAATCTACTCCACCTTCGTCGCATGCAAAATTCAGGTTGGCCATTAGTAGATTCTCTGGTGCAGACGGCTTCGCAACACACCATAGCTTTTGTCCTGTCTCCCCAGTCTGCTGTGCATCAATGGGAGCATTGGTGGTTTTATCTTAAGACGCTGTTGTGGTGAAAAGTAGAGGATACAACAAGAGACGTAAAGAGTGAATACTGCACAGACAGTTGTGCTCAGAGATGGAGTGCTTGCTAGGAAATGAGTGCCCATGTCGATGGATAAGGGGGGGTATGTGCGGGCATTGTCCAGCTACAATGTGTGTGGATGGTGCTACCAACAAGGAGAAGCGATGCGTTGCTGCTGTGTTGCGCGTGATGACGAGCAAGGCGAGAAATACTTACTGATAACACTCGTTAGAGCCTGTAAGGGAGAGATTAAAAAAAATTGACACGGACTAAATCTTCTAGAGATGAAAAAGAACAATACAAGATTGAATGCTAACAAAGAAAAATGACCTTTAGTTTTTAAAAAAACTCATGTTTATGTGTCAAGCATACGCTTAACATGCATGCAAAAGGACATCTAACTTGTTTCTAAAATAGACACCTCAAAAATAAGATATTTACAATGAGTAATAATGTTAATAATAATTGTAGCAACCCTCACAATTTGCTCCGATACCACTTGTAAGGCTAGTAATTATAGCAGATCAAAATTGGTAGCATTCATAATTAATACCTGCACAAGCAAGCCAAGTACAAAATAGCACAAAATAAGTAGGTTGATAGATGGGATGATTATTTGTACAATGCTTCTTCATTTATAGATGGAGTAATACATGCAAGCAGTGGAGGTGGAAGATGCTAATGCATCCACATAAGTAGCTAGGTGTAAAGTGCATGAGGATCTTTAGGACAAGTGTCTACTCCATTATGCATGATAGATGTAGCATGTTTCCCACTAAAGTGTGTGAGAGTAGCACCTTTAGGGGTAGTTCACATAAGCATAGGATGGAAGTAGGTTTAATTCCTAACAGTACTGATGGATGTATGAGGCAGAGGAAGCTCAGCAGTTTTCCATCCTGTGGGACTACAATAAAGGCTACCATCATGGGCAGAAAACACATGGTAAGAGGTGACGAGGTAGGTGAAAAGACGTATGGATTATCATGGTTAGGCAGTGAGCGGGAGATGACGGGTGGTAGGCGATAGACCAAGGCGCCATGGAAGTCACCATCTGTCGTGCGAGGCTGAGACAATCGGCACGGAGGGCGCTATGGTGCGTTCGCTCGGCAGTGTTAGGAAAAAATCAATTTTCCAAACATACAAAATTCCTTTCCTTGAATTTTCCAAGAGGAAATTTTAGAAAACGAGGTTTATTTTTCAAGTTTTTAAACTATTTTTCTCTATTTTGGGCGGAATTTCTCCTTTTCCTCAACCGACATTTTTGAAAATGAAAACGGTGCAATATTAACCTGTGAGACACATTTTTTTGACAACGAGTGGAATGGGAGTTGGTCTCTTTAGATAGCTTATTCCAATGTCAAAATTTGGAGCTATTGTATATAGGCAGTTTAGTTAATGGGAACTGAAATAGAGTACTGGTCTGAATAGAGAACTGAGCTGAAATGATATACTGAAATGAAAGACAAAGTTGAAGATTGGAAATGGTATTTGTAGATTTAGATCATTAGCTCATGAGTAACCAGTATAGAGTACAATAGGCTTAAGCTCAGATGATTACAGAAGTAATGATTACAAGGGTGAGTCTAGAAACTAAGAGCTCGTAACCTTAAAGTGTTTAGATAGCCAAAAGCCAAAAAGTCAAGTATCCAATTACAGTGTAGCAGGTCCTATTTATAGCTCTCAAGAGTTATTGTAGTAACTACCTATGGTAATTACTGCCAGTGTAGCTGTTCTCGCTCCCCGTTGGTCGGCCTTCTAAGGGGCAGTTCCTGCCTGTTATGCTGGGATTGTCCTCGCCTTCTACATCCTTCCCTCCTTTCTTGAATTTT
Source organism: Adiantum capillus-veneris (assembly GCF_014529385.1). Classification (NCBI taxonomy): domain Eukaryota; kingdom Viridiplantae; phylum Streptophyta; class Polypodiopsida; order Polypodiales; family Pteridaceae; genus Adiantum; species Adiantum capillus-veneris. The sequence goes on along the minus strand of NC_140931.1, from coordinate 105,510,603 downwards.
GGTATAACTTCAAAATTTCTGGAAAAAAATCCACGCTTGATTTAGATTTGGTGTTGAGAAACCCATCTGCCTCCTGATTTGGCCGATGTTCCTCATGATAGTATTCTTTCGGTATTTCCAACTATATGCCATACTTCATGCTTGTTGAGTGCTTGACACCCATATAGTTGTAATTCCAAGGGTGCCCAGCCAAGGAGATTCCAGTGTCTAACTGGGAAATCCACCATCTGATTCTGAAATGGAACTACCCAGTATCCTTCCACTGAACCCACTTACTCTTGCCCTTCTTCTGTGTTGGTGCCTCAGAAGTCCCAGTGCTAGCATTGTCCTTCTAGATAAGTCTGTAAATGGCCTCCTCCTGCTCAAGTTGATCCCACCTTTCAGTGGACATCTCAAACTCATAAGGCATGAGGGCGTTGTAGGTTTTGGCGTCGGATCATATAGACTGCGTTTACCCTTTGTCAGACGGATTTTGGCCAATTTATGACAATGCAAGGCTGTGTGAATCCATCTTTGTGGAAGAGGCTGATTTGTCTTAATTCTAGCTTCAAAGAGAATCTCAAGTATCTTTGTTAAGCCACGGAGCTGGATCTTGGAAGACTACACAGTCAGTTGAAGTAACTAATTTGTGATCTTCGTTAAGCCACGGAGCTGGATCTTCCACTGTCCCATACAGATTTTGACCTTTTGCATCTCTCCTTGCAGATCCATGACATTATCTATTTTGAGGGTTCCATTGATCATTGATTGCCAGGCTTTCCATTCCATAGTGGCTCTCTCATACCAATCCTGGAGTTCATTAGTGATGCTGAAGTAAGTGAGCCAAGCCAATCCACTGGTTCTGGATGTTGAGGATAAAAAGCTAGGAAAAATCTAGGCAGTTCAGCCTCTTTAGCAAGTAATGTATACATGAGAACTCGAGAATCGGACACAAACTCCAAAAAATTAAGGACAGGTTGGTTCTCCTACTGCATGATCAATCCTAGTAATTCAGACCAACTGAAACTTGAGTTTCTGGAGAGAATTTGCTTGTTCTCCTACTATCATTTGAGTTCGGGGTCCTTTACTACTGGAAGATTGATCTTCAATGATAGCTTGTACCCTTTGATCCAAAACTCCTCTGGAAATTTGCATCTGAAGCAAGACATCTTTCAGTTGAGTCCTGACCTCCTTCATACATCTGTATGTAGTATGTTCCCTAGTAGTAGATCCAGTTCAAGAGCTAAAGAGTGTCAATCTGTAGTGGACTGCCATTGCCAATGTGGATTGACTGTCATATCATCAGAAGTTAGCGGTCCACTCAGGTACCCTTTCCAGTAGTAGCTGGATTCTGTTGGGATGCACTGATAATTGACACAATTCTTGATCATGGAAGGCAGCTGATTTCCAGTGCTAAATCATTTCTCTGGCTCTTACATACAGCCTTTGAAAGCGTTCCAGATTAGAGATAAGAGTATCATCCGCCATATACTTTCTAGTAATAGGATCTTGTTGATGTCTTAATGTCTTGTTCAGTGTGATGAGCTGTAATGAGTGTTGCTCATCACCCTTTAAGGACTCAGTCACAGCTTTGTCTTTTCCTTTGCTATCTGGAATGTGCAATGACTGGTGTACTAGACAATCTCTAATGTTGTCCTGATTGTGTTGCCCACTATCTTACTGCTGATCATCAGACTACTGGTCTGGCTCGTCTTTATTGGGTTGACTGCCCCCTGTGGCAACTAATCCACCAGCTCTAGAGCCTGAGGGTGAGGTAGGAGGAAAATCATCATCATCATCATCAGGTTTGTTGACCGGGTTGTCTTGCTCTTCTTCCCTCTCAAACTCCTCATCAAGATCATTTTGTTGATTGATATAATCTATGATGGTGTGATTTGCTAATGCTTTTTTGTATTCAGAAAGCTTTTCTTGCAAATCACTCTGCATAGTCTCCATAAGTGCCTTTCAAATTGTCCATATTTAGAGTGACGTTGCCTTCTGGACTCAAAATATCAGCAAGATTATTATAAATATATCTCTTTGTAAGGGAAGCCTTTACTGCAGTGTGTAGTTCGTTGAAGTCTGTTCGCTTCATTCGTAACAGAGTCTGAAATCTATCAGCGTCTCTTAAGGCTGTTGCCTTGTCTTCCTTTAATTGCTGATTTTCTATTTCTATCTTCAACAACTTTGTTTGCACCTCATTGATTGTCCTTACTGACTTATTTTTAGCAATATTATACTTGAGTTTTTGTGCAGCCACATCCTTCTAAAGTTCTGAATCTGATGTTGATTTCTTTCCAGTTATTCTTGTAGCTTAGCCACCTGCTCATTGGAAGCCGACGCATCCATCATCTGGCCAAGGCATTGACAATGGTATTCCATGATGTTTGGATAAGCGTCGCGCAACCATCAGCTAGTTTGCTAGGTCAGATTGAACTAGCTCATAAACCATGACAGGATCCATGTATGGTAATGCTGCCAAATCCGGTTTTTGAAAAATCAATCGGCCTTTGAGAGGATTGTGTTGTAATTATTTCAGTCGATCCTTCTTGTCTATGGATAAAGCCAATTCACTGAAAGGAATTTTGTTAGCTGGAAAGGTGTTGGGCCCTTTCCTTTATCATGATTGGCCATCACCTGTTCAATGCTTGATGTTTCTTGCTGGCCCTTTCCAGTGTTGTTGTCTGCTGGAGTCTGCTCAGTTATGGGCCTGCTGAGGATTTTCCAGTAGGCAAAGGCTTGACCTGACTCTCTAGCTGCTTTAGTAATGCAGTGCTCTTAGCCAACGTAATCCTTGGTTTCTTTGAACCACTGGCTTCCACCTGTGTGGCCTTCCTCTTTTGTCCAGTTGGGGCCAATTGATTGCCTGGAGCCTCTTCGTCTGAAGACAGCTCTACATTGTTAGTTGTTGGAATGGGCTTCGGGCCCCAAGCCACCTTTACCTGGAAAGAATCTTCCGGAGCAATTTCCCAGTAGAGAAATTTCCATACATACCAAGCCTTAAATGCTACAGACGGAAGCGTCGTGAGCCCTGCAATATAGCAAAAACAATATACTACAAGCCATGAAACGAACAAATATGCATACCTCGAATCACACAGCGCATAATCCAAGTTGTACACGAACAGGGAGAGACAAAGAGCAAGACAGCGCACGTGTAGGCGCACCTCCTAGAGTGGAGTGCTACGCCGGCACGGCGAGAGATAAGAGAAGAGAAGAGAAGAACAGACATGAGCACTGGGTGCAATCTCCCCCCATGCAAGAGTGACCATTTCCCTCTTGCACGTATTTAATTTATAGATTCTTGAATGGTCAAAGTGAGTACAAACTGGCCGGCCGGTCATAAATGGCCAAAGCTCATAAAGAGCACTTGAATAATCAAATATACATAAATATAATATCCTTTTGCAGTAGCCTAGCTTGGTAAATTCTTTTCCACGGCCTATCAACTGCAATAAATAATAAAATGTCAGTTCTATAACATACCTCTCCGTTGGAAAGCAACTGTCCTCAGTTGTGAAGATGAAAATCTGCAAACAATACTTGTGAAAAACAATGATTAGAAATCTGTATCAAATAGTAAAAGAAAAATCCATAAAATTAGACACATTGGTTATGCCTGCCATCATCCACATACTATCTATTCTAGTGTCCCATACCACTAGAACAAGCAGTATATGTCATACCCTGATGAATCAGGATATCGTTGGTCACACTCATCGTCAATCTCATAAATGTCAAGTCCCATCACATAAACACTGCCGTGACAAAATGATCATCAGATACGAAATTCCAATCCAATTCCAATGTCACAATATAAGTCCAAATCCAAATAACTTTCATTATGTACCCGGGTAACAAAATCATACCACTTATAGTGGTGGCCAGCCACTATAGCATGATTTTGTGATCGGTGTTGCCTAAATCGGCGAATCTACACCAAATCGGCGAATCTGCATTTGATACTGTTTAAAAATCATGAATCTGTAATTTATCAATGTGCTACCTAAATCGGCGAATCTGCACAAAGATGATTATCTACACACTGCCTAAACCGGCGAATCTGTGTGTCTGTGACCAATGGACTAGGCGAGACATAACAATATAACATTTATCACAGGTGTAACATCAATGTGGAGCGTGTTTGAGTAGGAGGGTACTTACAAACTGTTGTTTACTATCCCAGAGTACCTTAGCTCACATGAGTAGCTGCATAGCTAAATTATCTCAATGAAAATCCCAGGAGGTTATACTATATTTGAAAATATATATACCATTGTTGGCGCATGGAGAGAGGTACAAGTGTTGCAACTAGCAAACTTACATCAAAGTATAGCTAAAAGTTTCAAAATGTGTTAGCGTGAGATTAATAATTGATCATGAACTTGCAATGATAACTATAGAAGGGATTAGTAGACAATTAAGACAAATGTGAGGCAACTGAATGGAAAGGAAATTTTTGCAGTTCTAATGAAATAGCATAGGTCAACTAGTGTCACTAACCAAAAAATACAAGAACGAAGTGCAAGTTATTGGAGAGCAACTTGTGCTTAGGCAGTTGTAGACAAGAAAGTTAGCATACTTAACAAATGAAGTGGTTATTAAGAGGTTAGGTTAGATAGTACCTTCTAAGTCCACGGGTCTTGGTTCTTTCTATACAAATGTAGACCGTGACATATAAAAGTAGGAAAGGACTTAAATTATCTTGCTCGAGAGGGTGGTCTATGGTACTGGGCAAGGATTGAGGTTGAAAAGTTAGCAGTGTCACTACTTGTAGCTTTTGAATCGTGAAATAAATAATGACAATTGTGTATACTTTAGCAAGCTCTCTGAAAGCAATCCATTGAAATTTAGAAATATAACAATGATAAGAAGTTTTGGACTATCATTTGTAACAAAATGTAATAGAAAATGAGTATTTGTGCCCATCAAAGATAATAACTTTACGTTTAAAAGCTTTATTAAAGCCTTACCATGGTCATATTTGATCGTTATTTCATTGCAAATAATTTTTATTTTGTTGAAGGTCAGCAAATATGTTGTGATATACCATAGTCTCACTAGCACAAACAATTAGAACTTACCAAGGACTAGAAAATGGTGTTCAATTTGTGACTACTTTCACTAGGAAATCTTGAATATTAAAGCTTGAGAGTATGCAAAGCCAAAACAAAATCACAACAACGACATACTAATAAGATTTATTTATTATTATTTTTGTTAGATCTGGGTGAGCACGGATAGTCGAATAACAAGTCGAGTATCCCTCGAGACGAGACATGATAAGTCTCATTGTAATCTGCAAAGCGATACCAAATGAAACATGGTTTCTTGCCTTATGGGGGAAATCTACCAGATATTTTGCCTACCTTTCGTTAGCAACAGATACACATGATTGACAAGAAGGCTTTTCAATGGTCAAATTGCATTGATCATAAACCTACACGAGTATATTGGGTCTTGTACAAAGCTTGTGGGCATGTAGGTAAGAGAGAGGGTAATTGGTTATGCATCATCAATGTGGAGAGAGAGATAGAGAAAGAAATTAAATGAAATGTTATATTAATAGGCTTCAGAATGCCAAAATTTCCTCTGAGTCCAAGCTAATACAATCCTTGTGGATCTAAACCAATGTTTGGGTACTAAAATAAAATGAAGTAAAGTGAAAAACTTAAATGAAAAAAGAACACTACAAGAGGCTATTCATATTAGCGACGCTCAAAAAAAAAATCCCGGCGTCGCTATGAGCGTCGCAAATTTCCAAAGAAATTTGCGACGCTCATAGCGACGTCGACTGGGCTAAAAAAATAACAGAGCGCGCCCAAAAACTTAGATCTCAGATCTGAGTTTTTCGGCGCCCTCAAGCAAGGAGCACGTAACGCTCTCTCTCTCTCTCTCTCTCTCTCTCTCTCTCTCTTTTTCTTCTCCACACACACACACACACACAAACACACACACACACACACGAGGAGAGGAAGGAGAGCCAGGTATGCTCCTTCCCTCTCCTCACTCTCATGTTCCCTTCCCCTCTTTCTCTCTCCCTCTCTCTCTCTCTCACACACACACACACACATACACACACACATAGTGTTTTTGAGAGAGAGAGAGAGAGAGAGAGAGAGAGGGTACAAACATAAACAAAAACGCACACACACATACATAAACAAAGAATGCACACACACATTGAGAGAGGAAAAGAGAGAGAGAGCATGCATAAACAAAAAACGCACGCATTGAGAGAGGAAGAGAGAGAGAGAGAGAGAACATGCATAAACAAAAAACGCACACATTGAGAGAGGAAAAGAGAGAGAAAACATGCATACGATCCAAAAAAACGCACACACATTGAGAGAGAAAGAGAGAGAAACTAATTTAACGTCGTAGGAAACTAATTAAAATTAAAAGACCTAAAGATCTAGCCGACGAGGAGTTGAACTCAAGACCTATTATTCAAGAGGGAAATGGCATAACCAATCTATCATACTTGGCATGGGTGATAGAAAGGTTATACCATTTATCTCTTTTTATTGGCACACACATCCACACACGCGCACACACACAAGAAGAAGAGAGTTATAACGTCGTAGGAAACTATCATAAAAGACGTTAAAGATTAGGTTAGATGTAGACTTACGTTAAATTAGATTTAGGTTTATTTAAGTTAAATTAGATTAGATTTAGGTTTATTTTTAATTAGATTTACATTTATTTACGCTAGATTTAGATTTACGTTATATTAGATTAGATTTAGGTCTCCATAGACTGCGATGCCTGCATGAAGCGGGTGAAGAAAGCCCTCAATGGAATATAGGGTATTGCTGCCTTCACTCATGGTGGGCTCCGTCGATCCAAAAGTACTGGTGAAATGTCTTCAGAAGATAGGGAAGAAGGTGGATCTTCAGGGCGGCAAGAGTCACTACATCCCCGACACAATGACCATCTAGACAACCTCTAGTCATTCAACAGCAAGTTCAAAGTTAGTAACAAGAGCAAGAACGGTCTAAAGGGCCAATTGCTATCGTTAGATGTGGATGGAGATGAGGCAGCGTCACCGCCGGAAGTTAACTCTCACATCTTTAGTGATGAGAATGCCAACTCTTGCCGAGTTATGTGAAACATTATGTGTTAAATCAGTTTTAAGGTTCTTATAATCCCTGTTAGTTTAGTTCTTTGTTTTTAATATAACATAATTTACGTTAGATTTAGATTTATGTTATATTAGATTAGACTTAGGTTTATTTAGGTTTACCCACACACACACACACACACACACACACAAGAAGAAGAGAGTTTTAACGTCGTAGGAAACTATCCCAAAAGACGTTAAAGATTAGGTTAGATGTAGACTTACGTTAAATTAGATTTAGGTTTATTTTTAGTTAGATTTACGTTTATTTAGATTTACGCTTATTTACATTAGATCGAGTCCACGCAAGAATTACTTACGGTTTAGGGTTTAGAGTTAGACGAACAGTGAAAAGATCTACTGTGAAAAGATGTTAAGATGCTGTGAAGTGCTACAGCTAGAGAAGAGGCAAAGGGGTTTTGTCCACTACATGCAGTATCATGTAGACGTGGGTCTGTAGATTTCTTGTACCCACAAATATAGGTATTGACCAATAAAGACGAGATTATAACCCGATGGTTCTGATCTCCGTGCACCTCTAGACTGAGGTGTGCGGGAATTGGACATGACTAGAGAATGTGAGGTAGAGAGAGAGAGAGAGAGAGAGAGAGAGAGAGAGAGAGAGATAAGACGAAGAATGCCAATAGAATATTAAATTTGTTGTCCAGGTTATAAGATTTTTATCCTCATTATGAGTAGTGACGAGGATGTGGGACCGTCCAACCGAAACACCTATCTCTCAACGAGGGTCTTATGTCCTTGTAATCAATGCAAGCATGCTGTGCGACGGACAAGACGTGTTTCTTTGCAGCACGTTCGCGAATTTGGCGAGTTTGATCCATCTATTATAGATCGAGTTGTTGCCAATTATAACTCGTCGGACTCTGACGCTGGCCAACAAGCAACAATCTTGCAACCCAATAGACGTGTTCGCAGGCGCTTTGGTCAAGCAGCATATGTGAGGCCACAAGATGTAGCCTCTGACAGCTCGGGGGATGATCATGCAGAGCACATTCCCAACGAGGCAATGTTTGAGCCCGAGATTGATGAATGATCGAGACGATCATGGATTCAGAAAGGCTTATCTATGATGATATGAAAAGTGAAGCCGATACGCCATTGTATAATGGAGCACGTATGTCTAGATTGAAAGCACTCCTGGTTCTTCTCAACATGCAGGCAAAGTTTGGATGGAGTGACACTAGCGTCACAACGCTTTTCAGGTGATCTATTACAATTAGTTTACTTTAATAAAACTCTAAATGTATAATGATCTGATAGATTTTTACACGACTGTATCGTATTTTTATGTTGTGTAGATTGCTTAAAGAGCACATACTACCAGCTGACAATGTGATGCCAGATTCCCTAGATGAAGCAAGAGAGATTTTGCAAAACTTGGGGATGGATTACAATTCTATCCACGCTTGTCCTAATGACTGCATTCTTTTCAGAGGGGACTACATAGACATGGAGAAGTGTCCGAAATGTGATTTCGAAAGATATCGAGTAGATCTCCACGGGACAAAAATTCCACAAAAGGTTTTGCGACATTTTCCTCTGCTTCCTCGCATCAAGCATTTCTTCGAATGTAAGTCCATGGCCGCCCTAGCATCATGGCATGAGGAGAATAAATCTTCGGATGGTGTGCTATGAATTCCTGCAGATTGCGCAGCCTGGAAACATATAGATGGAACATGGTCGGATTTTGCCAGGGAAGCTCGAAATTTGCGCTTAGGCCTGGCTATGGATAGCGTAAATCCGTTTGGTCAAAGATCAACATCTTACAGTGTATGGCCCGTTGTCATCGTCAACTACAACATTCCCCCGTGGTTGACTACGAAGAAGGGGCACCTATGGCTAAGCTTGATTGTGCCAGGGCGATATAAAGTGGGGAATATGGATGTGTATCTTCGTCCACTATTGGAAGAGCTACAACAATTGTGGATTGGCATAGAGGTGGTGGATATGAGCCGACACACAGGACGACGGAATGCTTTGATCAGAGGCATTCTAATGTGGACCATGCATGACTATCCCGGGCTAACAGAATGCTCAAGTGATCTATTGACACTCCTCACTCAGACACTATAAATCTTGTTTTTTCCCATAGTTGATCTATTATCATGTGTATACATGCAGGGCTTCAAACAAGCGGATACAGAGCATGTGTCACATGTGGACCTAGACTGAATGCACGTAGGGCGCCCTCACTGAAGAAGCAAATCTACGAAGGTCATCAAGCGTATCTTCCAAAGAATCATGTGTTACGCGACGGCTCTCTGGGAAGAGAGCCACCAAGGATGTCTGCACAAGCATGGTTAGAGCAGAAGGAGATGTGCGATGACGGATTGCCTCCAGGGATGAAGAGACTATCTCTATGGTACGAGTTAGCATACTGGTCCCGACTCATGATCAATCACTTGCTTGATCCAATGCACATATTCAAGAATGTGAGTAATCTACTATGGGACCATCTGACCGGTAAGAAAGATACTTTGGGAGCCAGAGTTGACCTTAGAAATGTGGATCGTATGGAGCAATATTGGCCGCAAACAGCGTCTGATGGATCGATAAAACTCCCTAAAGCACCATGGATTTTCACAGGAGCCCAAGAACGCAAAGTAAAAGAGACCATTCGATCCTTGCGGACCCCCACTGGCGTAATGCACTCGCTCCGAACGTGTTTTACTAAAGACGGAAAGCTTATCGGTTTGAAGTCACACGATTGGCATAAAATGTGTCAGGTACGTTCATAGTGGACTTTAATATCATTGCATAAAATGTGGACTTTAATATCATTGCTGCACATACTTAACAGTTTATTTTACCGGTTGCCATTGAGGGATGTTTGTCTCTCGACATCCATAACACAATCTATAAACTTGCAAAGCTGGTGCAATGGATCTCACAAAAGGAGATCAACGTAGACTCCATACCATTCGCCAAACTAAATGCTGCGGAGCTTGTGTGCATGTTTGAGAAACATTTTCCTACTACCATGCTAACCATTCAGGTGCATCTTCTTGTTCACATAGTTGATGAGGTGGAAATAGCTGGCACAGTTCATTCCAGATGGATGTTCTTCTTAGAACGTTTCATGAAAACGCTTAAGGGATATGTGCGTCAAAAGGCACGTCCGGAGGGTAGCATGGCAGAAGGTTGGTTGGTATCAGAGTCCATAGTGTACATTGGAGAGTGGCTAGACGGATTTGATAAATCCCGGGACACGCTATGGCGAACCATAGATGATGAGCGCATATCTGGGATTGTAATGTGCAATCTCGGTGTTGAGAAGAAGATGACGGAAGATCTAGAGGCTAAAATCAACCGATTTTGCATGCTTCACAATCCAGTGATGCAAAAGTGGATTTCACAATATGAGGATGCAAAGCAAGAGCGACAAAGGGCATGAATCGAGTGGAGACGGGGAAGACGACCACCGATGCACTATCCGACGGGTCTGGAGAGCCTACCAACCTTCATGAACTTAAGATGGTTGCACAACCAATTGAAAAGCGCACAACAATGCGGTGACGAAGTGACTGAGGAAGAGTGGGAGTACTCTCGGGGTTGCGCGACCAAGGTAAGTTTGCAATGTACGACATGCTAGTGACTTTATTTCTAAACGTTTGAACGGCCACTCATAATCTTTGTTCGTTGTAGTATAAGTCATACACAGCAGCATGGTGTAAAGGTCGACATTTTAGGGTGGAACGGATCGACAAAAATCGTTTTACTCAAGATTGTGGAATCATGGCAAAATTTGAACAGTCCAGTCGACGACGTTCCTCTGATGCAGATCCTGTGGTGGCGGAACTCACTTACTTCGGCACGCTGCAAGAGATTTTGAGGATCGATTACAGAGGATTTTTTGTCGACTTGTTCGACGTGCAATGGTTCAAGATAATCATGGAGGGTCGCAACGCTACTGTGCGTAGAGGAGAGTCTGGTTTTCTTGAGGTGGATTCTACTAAGAAATGGACTGACCTAAGAGACACTTTCGTACTACCAGAGCATTGTGAACAAGTAAGTATGTAAATAGTTAACATCCCCCTTTTACAAGTTATGTGCTTGAAAGCTCTCATGTAAGTTATGTGGCTCTGGCAGGTAATATTTCATCCTACAAAGTCTACGTCAAACTGGTGGTACGTCATAGAGGTAGCCCCTCGTAGTGCAAGGACGTATGAAGGCTACCATGTGCCAATCACAACGACATCAATGGAGGAGATCAGAGAAGATGCTCAATCAGAAGCCGATGCGGTGGTGCCAGACGAGCATCAAGATGCTACTACTCTATATGGGGTGCATGCAGAGGAGCTACAAAATGAAACAGAGGATATGTGTTTAAACGGAGAGCTCTATATAGATATAGGAAGTTATGCTGAGTTATGCGAGGATGAGAGAGAGATCTCTTAAAGCCACAAATATTGTATTTGAACAATTTTGCTCCGTGTTGTAAAAGCTCTGGCTCTCTAAGTACCTTCCATTGTATATAACGCTCTTTTCTACTCGCGCTCACATCTTTTGATTGAAAATTCTGAGTTTTCGACTTGCCTCTTCTATCACTCAATTCATTGCGTCATTGTATTTATATGCGTCATTACGTCATTGTATTTAATGGTCTTTGTGTCATTGTCTACTCTATTCATTCAATATTAAGTTTAAATATTCGTGTGTTTAATGCAGGTATGGATGATGAGGAGTTTCTTTCTTCTTTGTCACCGCAGCAGAGACAGTGGTACGTGGAGCGTCATCGCTCTGGCGCATCATCGCGCGTTCCTACTCCATCCGCATCTCCCTCTCTTTCGGAGCATTCGGCGCGCTCCGAAGCTTCAGCGTCGACGAGACGATCTTCACACTCGTCTAGACACCGGCGCTCTAGTGGTGGCGGTGGCGGTTGTTGTGGCGATTCCACCGCCGATGCCTCCACACCGCCTCGTGTTCAACGAGGCTCTTTACCCTCCCCTTCTTTGCCCGCCCCCACACCAGCCACAGCATCACCATCTACGCTAGGTTTTGCGCGGCTGACTGTTCCTAGCAGCTACACACCTCTACCTACTCCGCCAGGAGCCACCCCACTCGACACTCCTCGCTTCGGGGCCCAAACGCCGGTGGAGACACCTGACGTCCATACCCCCATCGACACGCCGCTAGAGATCCCTGTCGGGACACCCAGGTTCACGCGTCACCGGCCAGAGTGCTTGCCTTACTCCGTCGACTTCAGCGGCGGCATCATCATGGATGATGACGGCAAGAAGGTGATCTCGCGCATGCGTGGTCTTTGCTCTCAGCTGTTTAGACACTACATACTAAACAAATGGAGTGAAGTACCAAGTGATTTAAAAAACAGAGTCATCAGCATACTTCATGATGAGTTTCCCGTTCCAACACGGGATCAGCGCTTCAATGAAGACCTGATGAAGATTCGAATGCGCGAATACTGCAAACACAAGCGTTCCGAAGTGCAAAAAGCAATCAAGAATGGGTGGAACAGGCCAGATTGGCTGGCCAAAGAAGATTGGAAGAATGCGAAGAAAGCAGCACGCGAGAATCCCGACAAGTGGAAGCAACAAAAGGATGCAGCCAAAGCGCGAGTAGAGGCAGGGAGCTCGCACCACTTGGGGAGCGGTGGATGGGCATCATTTGAGGCCGATTTTGTAAGTGTTTTCGCATTGCTCTTTATGTTCGATAGTTTAGGGTTTATGAGTTTTTTAATTCTAACATAATGAAATCTTTGTATGTTTTGACAATGGTCGATGACAGGACGTGATCCCACACCGTACGAGCGCCAGTACGCAGGCAGGAAGGGCTTAAACGCCCTGATGGACATTCTCAGTTCTCGCGGCGGCATGGTTAGTATTAGGGTTTACTCTTTTCTATTTTTTGTATTGTTTTATAAATGTCGTTATATGTTTATACTTACTGAAAGCTGTCTTATTGTCTTTTTTTGCAGAATCCGACAGATACGCCGCTTGGACGCGATGAGACGTCTGACTAGACGACGTCAGTTTAGCCGTAGCTAGATAGCATTAGTTTAGGGTTTCTCATAGCTTATGTATCATGAGACGAATTTTATACGTCTTTTTGAACCATGTATATTATTACATTTGTCACCGCAGTTCCTTTTGCCAATCAATTCTTTATGCCTATGATGTTGTACAATTGTCATTATTACATTTGCCAATCAATTCATTTTGCCTATGATGTGTACAATTGTCAATTTTACGCTTGTCAATTTTGCAAACAATGCGTCTTGTGGGTGACTATTTTGGGTCTATTATCTACCCTTGCACTTTTTTTAAAAAGTGAATCAAGTACAATATGGTTGATGGGTGGCAGGGCATTCAATGCCCTGTCACCAAAAAAAAAATCTCTCGGGCGTCGCTTTAACCGTCGCTATTTATGGCTCTGTAGCGTCGCTATGAGCGTCGCTATAGTCTTCTGTGTAAACGTCGCTATAACCGTCGCTATGAGCGTCGCTATATAGCGACGCGTATAGCGACGCATATAGCGACGCTCGTAGCGACGTTTTCAGCGACGCCGGGGGTTATAAAAACCCAGTGTATTTCCGTCGCTACCAGCGTCACAAGAGCACACAACCTCTTGTAGTGGAAAAAACCTAAAAACATCACACTAAAATCGTCATCATCATGATCATCTCAATGCCCGGGATGGTTGGCAGGCGACGTTTATCACAAGAAGTTGGTCACTGAGGAGCGTTGTCGATGTCCGAAAGGCTATTGTATGCTTCATCTGTGTCCGTCGTTACAAAGAATCGTAGTGGGGGAGGGAAGAGAGACCCCCTCACAATTCTCCACAATGGTGTCAAAACACCCTTCATCCAGAAGATCTGCTTTGAAAAGTTCCAGCCTCTCTCTTTCGTGTGGCAGACTGAATAAGTGTGTTGTCTTTGTGAAGTCGTCAGGATCACGCACAGTAGCCCGGACGTGATAGCCACGCTCGAGCAGAAGCTTGATCAACCAAGAAGCTAAAAATCCAGAACCTCCAGTCACACAGACATGCACTATTTGCCCTGCACTACAGAAGGAAAGGAATGCGCTCGTGGGAAGATCCAAAGCTGAGACTCCTCTTTCCTCTGCGTGCGGGTGGGGATAAGTGTGAGAGAGAGAGACAAATCAGAGAGGCAGACCAGAGAGACGGCCGTTGTTGTGTGGGTGTGGGCACTGGCATGCGTATCATGTGATAGGTGGTCGTGATTGTGGGCAGGTCACGACTGCATGGGTGGGTTGGTTGGGTGGTCCAGGAACGAGAGGGAGAGTCACGAAACCAGTACAATGGGAGACAAGTACAGTGGATGGACAAGTACAGTGGCTGTTAAGTTGGAGTGGAGGGAGAGAACAACAGCGATATAAGACTAGGGTGGATGGCGACTAGAGTTAGGGAGAAAAAGAGAGATTAGAGTTGGAGGGTTGCATGCAACTCAGTAAAAGAGTTTCATTGGCTGTAATTAATTGGCTCAGTTTTGACTGGTGTTCTAGCTGCCTTAGTTGCATGCAGACTGAGGAAGTGGAGAGAGAGAGATTCGTTGCTGCACGTAAGTGATGAGCACTCTTGGTGAGCAACTGACCGTCCAAAGAGAGAGAGAGCTCGTGGCTTGCATGGGCATGGGAGAGTTTAGAGAGACCGCCAGTGGGCCAAAGAGAGAGAGAGAAAAAGAGAACCGCTGCATGGAGTTGGAGTCAGGGAGTAAGATTTGGTCTGCCACGAGAGAGAGAGAGAGAGAGAGAGAGAGAGAGAGAGAGAGAGAGAGAGAGAGAGAGAGAGAGAGAGAGAGAGAGAGAGTGCTTGCCTGTACTCACAGACACTTAATGCTTCAAGCTTGAGCATAGTGAGTTCATGAGCTTGCTAAATCGCCGCTGCCTAGAGCAAAATCTGTTTGGCTTTCATTTGCTATTGACCAACGTTAATGTTCGATTGCCATCATTAGCGCCATACTTCGACTCGTTGCTCATTTTGTCAACAGAGCGTCCACGTATTAACCGTTTGATGAGACCCAAGATCCACCCAATTTGTAAATGATGGAGCACTAGTCTACTATTGGATAGTTTCCCGCGACTACTGTCCTTTGACACAGACACCACCCCACGAATCAGTGCCATTGTTTCCCCCGGCTTATATCCATTTTATTTTTCTTCAAAAAAAAAAATTGTGTTAATTTGATTCCTCGTAATCCTTTGAAAGCCTTAATTATTATTTGGTGTATTGTTCCCATGCTGCTAATGTTAATACAGCTCCTAATCTGAGTGTTCATGGCTCGATGATATCATAGAACATTGCAATTTTCCTATCTAATCTAATACTTACATACAATATGATAATGTTCTTCCCTTTATTCTATTGACATCTCCATACCTTGGCAATTATATGCGAACCTATTGCAACTTGGAAATTTCTTATGTTCAGACACCTACCTTTTCCAACACGCGTGTAAGCACTGAAGGTAAAATACATATTGCAATAGTTACTTAATACATGCATGCAAATCATTATTAATAAAAATGAGTAATTAAAAATTACTTAGCTCCAAATTTGTCACGTTCTTCCTTCCTACAATCCGTATCTTGCCAAGAGCGATGGCCTGTGCTCTGATACCACTGCTACAGACGGAAGTGTCGCGAGCCCTGCAATATAGCAAAAACAATATACTACAAGCCATGAAACGAACAAATATGCATACCTCGAATCACACAGTGCATAATCCAAGTTGTACACGAACAGGGAGAGACAAAGAGCAAGACAGCACACGTGTAGGCGCACCTCCTAGAGTGGAGTGCTACGCCGGCACGGCAAGAGATAAGATAAGAGAAGAGAAGAACAGACACGAGCACTGGGTGCAATCTCCCCCCGTGCAAGAGTGACCATTTCCCTCTTGCACGTATTTAATTTATAGATTCTTGAATGGTCAAAGTGAGTACAAACTGGCCGGCCAGTCATAAATGGCCAAAGCTCATAAAGAGCACTTGAATAATCAAATATACATAAATATAATATCCTTTTGCAGTAGCCTAGCTTGGTAAAGTCTTTTCCACCTGTCAGCTGTAATAAATAATAAAATGTCAGTTCTATAACATTAAATACATTCTGAGATTTTAGCTTGGCAGTGTGCTGTAAAACATTGTGAGACAAGATTTGGCACAAATTGATCTTAGCGTTAGCATCCAACCTTTTTGCAAGTAACATGGCAAACACCTTCTCTGACATGTATGTAGGGTTATTCTTCAAACTGACAGCCTCAGCAACAAACCTATAGGCTGAGGGAATGTCCAATCCTGCTATTGGAACCCCTTGTGCACCAGCCTTCAAGTTTCTTCTTGGCTGCTTCATCCTCCTTTAAAACCAAACTTATCTGCTCTATAGATGCCGTGGTTGGCTTCTTCTTGTTTGGCATTTTGAAAGCATAGTCAATGTCATCAGGAGTCACTGTGATTTTTACTCCCAGTATCATAGCACTACCCTCCTCAGCATTAAAAGAATCAAGAACCTGTTTGATAATAGCTGTGTCAAAATCCAACCTTCTGGCCTGTGCGACCACATGCAAATCCCATAGCTGCACTACTAAATTTGGCTACACAGTAAACACATATCAGTGTATTTTACAATGTGGGATAAGTGGTAGGGAGGCTTGAAGAGAACTGATTATTTCTGCTTGTTTGTCCATTGTATCGTGCATCTTCTCCAACATTTTCCTTCTACCAATACATTGCGAAGATGGAAAGTTTGTAGAGGAAGAAGACTTACTTGAATATTCAAAGCCGCACAGTAAGGTGTGTTGGGTAGGGACTGACATGGACCAACAGAGTCTTCAGACAAGGAGGTTTTCAGTTGTAGTGAAGGGTCTTTAGACCTTGGTGATGGCGAATGTGTAACAGCAAGTAGTCATCGCACAGGAGATTTGTGCAGAAAAATGCCTACCCGCCTTACTGTTATACGTGCACGCACCATAAAAGCTCCACTACTTGTTGTTCCTAGAGTTTTATGCATCGTTGGTGACATGGTACACATGCATTGGCCAATTTTTCCCATAATCCCTTTAATGATTACCACATTCATTCCCGTTGGCCCTTTTCCCCATAGGAACTAGTACAGACTTTGAAACTCACCTGACTCTGTCACTGGCACTGTTTTGTCACTCTGAGACTTTTCTAACAGTGTCACTAGTTTTGGTACTGGTTGTACATGGAAGAGATTTAGAATGACTGGGCCTGAAAGTTCCTGGTCGTCAGTACCTAGAATAACAGTATCTTCTCCTCTGGAAGTCTCTTTCTCCATTAGAATAATATAGCTTGATCTTGGCCCCATTGTAGACACCTGGCAGTAGTAATCCAGATAAGTCCTTCAACCTTAGTGTTCCATTGGAAAATACCCAGTCGACTTCATACGGGCTAGCCCAAGCTATCTTTAAATTTGGTTTCTTATGGCCCAATTTAGACTGATAAAACAAAACTAAGTCGCCCTTCTGGAACTCCCTATCCTTGATTCTTCTATCATGCAATGCTTTCTTCTTTGCTGAACAATCTCCTATTCCAACATAGCTCGTTGTCGTAACTCATCCAGCTGCACTAATTCCTCCACTCTATGTTTGAGATTATGATTAAAATGTAATCCATACTCCACTGCTATTCTGAGACTGGGAGTCACAAATTCCATAGGCACTACAGCTTCAGTACCATACACCATTCTGAAAGGTGTCATTCTTGTGGTGACTTTATGAGCTATTCTGTAGGCCCATAGCGCAGTCTAGAGCTTAAGATTCCACCGGTGTGGCCCCTTCTGCACAATCTTGGTGAAAATGTTCTTGATGGTTTTGTTACTGCTCTCTGCTTGCCCATTGCACCTAGGATAATACGGCGTTGACTTCCTATGCTTAACTAAGAGCATCTCCATCAAAATTTCCATAGTGTCATTAATAAAATGTGTCCCTTGATCAGACACAATCTCAATAGAGCATCCATAGTGGCATATAATATTTTCAAATAGGAATACAACAATGGACTTTGCAGTGTTATCTGGAAGAGCCTTGGTCTTCTGGCCAATAGGAATCAGGCAAGCCATTAGGCTGATGAATGCTCGTTGGACCCCTTGGAAGACTGTCTAATAGTCTTCTAGAGAGCTTAATTTCTATTGGTTCTTTTATAAAGTGTTTTTAAATGCATTAAACAAAAATTACTCTAGCGTAATTCTCATTGGTCCACCTCTATGGCCATCCAATAGGATTTGAATACATTTTGGGGGCAGCTGGGTTAGGGAGCTGACATGTGTCCACTATGCCCTTTGTGTAAAGGGAGCCTTGAGTGTGTGTGTGTGTGTGTGTGTGAGTGTTCTCTCACCTCTCCTCTCTCTTCCCCTACCTTTAGGGCTCACCCCCTCCCATCTAGGGATTTACAAAGACTTTTTGGTCCAATTTCCCTAAGATTTGACCATTAGACTTTTCATTGAATTTTGGAACCTTAGCATTTTGGAAGTCTTAATGGGTTGAATCTTAAGGTCTTTGAAGCTCATTGATGCACATTTCTCTTTTGCAGATGCCTCCCCCTTTGGATCCCTATTTTCCCTCCTTTGGATCCCTTATGTGGCCGGTCTACCAATTTAACCAATATTCTAGCTTTTTCTCCCCTGGTACTTCCCCATATTGAATGATCAATTTAACATGAGAAAATCATTTAGGAGAATTAGATATTAATTATTATGAAATTACCTCTCTCTTGAAATCATAGTCGTCCTCGACTATGGGGTAGAGAAGATAAAGCCTATTCATAGTCCTTTTTCTAGGAGGTAGAGGATCCCTATCTTATCCTACGACATGGTTCCAAAATGGATGACTAATCCATTTGGTGCTTGAGAGCCTAAGCTGCCGCAAGCATGTCTGTGTATTAGTCCTATCAATCTTCCATAGTAGAGTGACAAGCTCTACTTGGTGTTTGGAAGACGTAGTCTCCGCAAACTTGATTCTAAGCATGCATACTACTTAACATTTGTGCACAATAACGAAAAAGAGAGTCTTATAAGACAAAAACTTTGCTCATCTTAACAATTTGTACATTTGCTTACTCTAGGGAAGCATTGTAAGCACTGACAAGGTTTAGGTTCCGCCTTTGAACACTGGAAAAGAGATCTTCAATGAAGAAGAATTTTGACCTTGGGAGCCTGACTTCGTCTTGAAGACTTCCTGTAGTGATCTGTGTCAACATCCCAGTCAACTTCTTCTTCAGTTTCAATCTTTGTTTCTTCTTTGGCTTTCCTACTGGAACTGTGACGACTACCCTTGCTACCCTTGGCCCCATCTTCCTTGTGTGTGGACCAAGAACTCATGGTTTTACGTTCTCCCCGTTCAGCCCTTCTCCTTCTTGAGTGACTGGAATGCTGAGAGTCCCTGGCCTCGTGAGCATTGTTGTGCTCCCCCCAAGCCTCAGTCTCACTCTCAGGATCCTTCTTAGTATCAGACTCTCTTTTTGATACCTCAAGAATAAGGTCGACACGATTGGAATCAGTGCCTAACCAGGTTGACGATTTGCGACCACTATTGACTTTGGGTGCCATGTTTGTAGCTGAGAATTCCAACTGGGAGATTGAGCTCTTTGGTCTAAGATCAATCAACTCTAATCACCATGATCACCAAAATGGAATGGGAGCTAGTCTCTTCAGACAGCTTATTCCAATGTCAGAATTCGGAGCTACTGTATATAGGCAGTTCAGTTAATGGGAACTGAAACACAGTACTGGTCTGAATAGAGAACTGAACTGAAATGATATATTGAAATGAAAGACACACTTGAAGACTAGAAATGGTATTTATATATTTAGATCATTAGCTCATGAGTAACCAGTATAGAGTACAATAGGCTTAAGCTGAGATGATTACATAGGTAATTATTACAACTAAGAGCTCGTAACCCAAAAGTGTTTAGACAGCCAAAAACCAAAAAGTCAAGCAACCAGTTACAGTGTAGTGGGTCTTATTTATAGCTCTCAAGAGTTACTGTAGTAACTACCTGTGGTAATTACTGCCAGTGTAGTTGTTCCCGCTTCCCGCTGGTCGGCCTTCTAAGGGGCAGTTCCTGCCTGCTAGGATTGTCCTCGCCGTCTACAGTGAGGGAGTGAGATTGGTGCCACGTGGAAGGGGGGAGAGAGAGAGCGAGAGAGAGAGAGAGAGAGAGAGAGAGAGAGAGAGAGAGAGAGAGAGAGAGAGAGAGAGAGAGAGAGAGAGAGAGAGAGAGAGAGAGAGAGAGAGAGAGAGAGAGAGAGAGAGAGAGAGATCATGCAAAGCGAGGGAGAGATTTTTCTACTCTGCGTGCTTTTTGCTGTGCCACAAAGCAGAGCATGGAGTGGGGACAATGGTGTGCATCTATTCACCTTCCTGACTTTGAGCCGCCCTGTGAGTGTGTGTGTGTGTGTGTGTGTGTGTGTGTGTGTGTGTGTGTGTGTGTGTGTGTGTGTGTGTGTGTGTGTGTGTGTGTGTGTGTGTGTGTGTGTGTGTGTGTGTGTGTGTGTGTGTGTGTGTGTGTGTGTGTGTGCACGCGTGCGTGCGTGCAAGTGTGCTATCAACGAGACCCTCGCATGGAGAAATGAGGCAAGGTAGTGGTGCAAAAATTATTCCCTTCTTTTTCTCTCACTTCAGCACATGGATTCAATGGCACATAGCTCCAGTATGCTAACAACCTGAGGTACGCCTCGTATTACTATCTCACCTTACTAACTTGATATTCATTTGTTTAAAATCAGATCCTACAATTTTAGCTATTGATCATATGGGAGAAGCTGACGAGACGTGCAAGAGAGATGTAGGTGCCCTACTGACAAATATTTCTATAGTAGCTAGGTGAAGCTTTCGGGTGCGAGGCGGGACAACAAATGCACGGCAATGCAATATTTTTTCATCTCCCAACCAACACAAGCATCGTCGGGATAACATTACCCAGTATCCCCAAATGGAACCATTTCGAGCTCAATCAAATCCAGAAGGTCTTTGGTATTGCCAAGGAGTATCTTGATGAGAAGGAAAATCTGGTGCTGTTATGTCTTCGAGAACATGCATAGGCATTAGTGAGCTTAGCAAATCAAAATGGGTACTATCTTGACCATACAACTATCATCATGTGTGCTACTCCATTCAACCTTCATGGTGGTGTTGTGGTAGGTAAAACTACTTGCTTGGTTTGGAAAATTAGTGTGTGATAGAGTGTATCCTCATTATGACTCTTAAGTCCCATAGATGTGATGCTTGGAAATCATTGTATTCCGCAAAATTGGTGCCTACATATTGAATCGAAAGCCTGATTCGGACGTTATCTGTGATTGCTACAATGCCAGTCATTGGCAAGTCAAAATGGATGGCTCTCCTTGGTGAGGTATGCCTTGAGTTTTCAACAAGTTCATCTCGATTGTATTTTCTTATCTAATTTACCAGACATGCATGTAGAATGATAATATTTCTGCAGGGGGCATGGAGAGAAGTCCAACTTTACATGAGAAGCTACCCTCTTTCTATACAGAGGAGGGTAATGTAGTATTACAAATGTATGCCGGGCTGCGGTCGTCTTGCACGTCCGGGGCTGCTGCGAATGGGTCGACATGTACTGTTGCTAGATAGACAAGAGTCAATGAAATAATTACAACATCTATGGAATGGTAAGTGTCTTTCTTCCTCGTAGTGTGAAATGGGAATTATGTATCCCTCCTAATATGATGCTAAGTAAGATTCGTTTGGTAATTGATCGTCGTGAAGGCACAGGAACACTTCCTTCTTGCCATCCCAAAAGGAAACTCATAGTGTTCGATGTTAACGATGTCCTGTTGAAACAGTGGTGGTGGGAAATTGCTCCTTCCCATGCTGTGAATATGCATAATGTAGGGCGAATGGGTGTGTCATTGTGACCTGGGATATTGCTATTACTGAGGGTGATGTTTGAGCTTTTCGATGTAGGGGTTTGGAGCTCCATGCCAGAGAAAAATCTCACCCCCATTATCAATTTAATTAAGAATAAATACATTGGTGAGACATTTTTCAATTTTTGCCTGCATCAAGGACACTGTGAAGAGAGGCAGTGCGAAGATAAGCATCCAAAATTCAATTTGGTGTCTGTGAAGAACTTTAGATCTCAATTGGTTGCCTCTTACATCATGGATCCTTTGGACACCATTCTAGTAGATGAAAATCCTGAGAAGGCAATCCAAAACCCACCCCATACGCTTGTCACAGTGAGGAGTTACGAGGGATCGAGCAACAACAATGTGCTCCTCATGAATTTACTCCCATATCTAGAAGGTCTTCATGCATATCCTCGGTTAGCATCGGATTATATCAAGAACATGTCTTTCATACAGGGTACGCAATGTATGTCATAGGCTTCATGTAATAGGTGATTGGTTTCAAATACTGTCTTCTACGACTTCTTAGTAAACTTTCTATATTAATGTAGTTTTTGCTAAGAGCATTGTCCCTAACCAAAATTTGATTGTAGTTTCTACAGCGCATGGTGGGGAAGTTGAGCACACAACAAAGGCGACACATGGTCTTGGAGGAGATGTGGCCTAAAATGTGATGAGGGGACCAAGATAATTGTGTACACAGCAATGTTTAGTTGTTATATTGTAACTCAAAGTCATCAAATAAATAAAGTTATTTGGGTCATTTATTAGTCTCCACTCTCTATCTTTGTTTTAATCTATTTGGTTTTACATATGTACATGTGATCGCGCATGGTACACGAGAGAGAGAGAGAGAGAGAGAGAGAGAGAGAGAGAGAGAGAGAGAGAGAGAGAGAGAGAGAGAGAGAGAGAGAGAATGCGAACGTTGTAGCCTAAATGATTTTAGCATGCGGTAGCGTGAACATGCACCCAACTCAAAGTAATTGTTTTCGCTTGCTTATCCTTATGCTTATCTAATATAAAAAAGCTTCACGCCAGCTTGGAAAAATCTT
This sequence comes from Adiantum capillus-veneris, assembly GCF_014529385.1. Classification (NCBI taxonomy): domain Eukaryota; kingdom Viridiplantae; phylum Streptophyta; class Polypodiopsida; order Polypodiales; family Pteridaceae; genus Adiantum; species Adiantum capillus-veneris. Next base: position 105,487,557 of record NC_140931.1, on the reverse strand, counting down.
AAACCGTGTTCTATTTTGACATTATTTCCATGCACCTAAAGATTGTAGCTTTGTGTAAGTGTCTATTGAAATGAACAATCATATGCAAAACTGAAGCAACATGAGTGCACCTATATTTTGATTTAACATGAATCACTAGCATTATGACTGGCAGACTGGCATCTCATAATATAAGTATAAAAAAGCATCTAGATACTCCGTGTTCAAGTTGTTCTTTGAAATGTTTTCTTGTGTAATACCATACAACTTTAGTCTCATCACTACATACTAAAGTAAGGTCATATAGAAATTGTATAAACCAAACATTTATCAACTTGCTTGGTTAAGTATCCATTTTATATTTGACTGTTGAACACCAATTACTATAAAAAGTTGCTCTTGTGGCTATCAAAGTCTACCTTCTAGAATCAAGACCTAGTACAAAGGAAGTTGTCACCCAAATTTGTAGGTAGTGGTATTTGCACATTTTCAAGACCTAGTATACATAGGTCCGCACAAGTCTCTATGAACAAGATCTAGAGGACTCCCTAACTCCTTATCCAAAGGCGTTGATGTCGACCTAGTATGTTTGCCATAGATATAATGCTCACCGAAAGAGAAGTTAGAGTAATCTAACACAAGGATATAACCAGAACGCTGCAAGGCTTTCATTCCCTTTTGACTCATATATCCTCGCCGACTATGCCACAACTCTGTATACAGCAATAGAATTCTCTTTCACAGAAGAGACATAAAGTGAGTACAATGAGGCAGACTTTTGGCCTTTAAGCATGACCAAATTTTCCTTCTTGATAATCCAAGAACCTTGAGCAAATATGGTACTGTAACCCAAATCATCCAGTTGTCCACAACTGACACCAAACTCTTTGTCAATTTGGGTACATGTCTGACATTATGCAGCATAAACTCAGTGCCATTACATATAGAAAACATGATGCTGCCCACACCGCATATATCAAGCTCATAAGAATTGCCTAGCTTCACCGTGCCATGTGTGGCAGTCTATGTAGAAAACCACTTTTTGTGAGGAGCTCAAGGAGGTCACTTAAGAAAAATGTAACCTATCACATGAGTTCAACAGAAGGGTATGTAAAGTTCTTGAAACTTACATAAATATATATACATAAGGATATATATTTTTTCAAATTTGAACAAAAAACTTACAGATTATAAAAGAAAAGGGTGCATTTTGTACCTTAAACAATTCACAAATAAGGGGTTTTACAAACATGTCTTGAACGCACGTGATATGGTAATTTACACATAGTGAACCCCCCAGGTGAGGAGTCACATGAAAGCTAGCACATGAGTCCACAATCCAATTATGTGCATAACACTCGTCAAGAGCTAACAATGCATCAAGACTCAAATACGATGTGAAATCAACAAATCATTGGGAATGTCAAAAACTGCATCAATGGTGGCTGGATACTCAACCACATTGATTTCTTCAATTTTCACGTTGATTTTAGGTTTGTCAGACTTTGCTTTCTCTTTGCCCTTATCACGCTACATTGTGTGGCAAGCTTTCTTCAAGTGTCCCTTTTTATGGCAGTAGTAGCACACAATATTTCTCATGTCTTTGTTGTGACTCTTGCTACGACCTTACCTATGATCCTATGAATGACCGTGGCTACGACCATGTTTCCTTTGCTTGTCACGATTGCCACTAGCCACATACATATCACCATGTCCACTCGCATCAAGAGATCGATGTCGAATCTCTCCTCAGTGAAAAACGCACCAGTAACATCGCTAAAAACTAGCTTGCCATTGGGTGCAAAATTGCCTATGGCTATGTTGAAGGTAGCCCATGACGATGGTAGCGAACATAGCAAGAAAATGGCCTTCATTTTCATCATCAAAATTGAGACCTGAAGTAAGCTGTGAATACACGTTGTTGAACTCGTTCAAGTGAGAACTAGCATTAGTGCCTTCTTTCATGTTCATGTGCATCAATTTCTTCATCAAGAAAACCTTGTTCGAGTGTTGCCATTCCAAGTCTGACATAGAGCATCCCACAAATCTTTGGCATTGCTCTTATCCAATATGGTAAAGTAAATGGATTCACCAAGGTGTAGGAAAATGGTCACCATAGCATTCTCATTCAAGTCATCCCACATCATTAATATGCATTCTCTCTTTTTGCACACAAGGGTGCTATCAAGCCTTTGTTGATCAAAACATCTTGCATACACTGCCACCAAATGATAAAGTTTGAACCATCAAACTTTTTGATGTAGTGCTCTTCTCTTTCGGAAGCACTACTCGTAGCCATGATTAAGAGAATGTAGCCAAAATCTTTATGGCGAATTTCTTGGGATAATTTTGGTAGAGTTTTTCTTAGAATAGGAGCAAAAACTCAAACCAAAAGTAGTAAAATAACTGTGTAAGAACAACTAGAAATTCCAGGAACGCATAAAATAGACTCGTGGGAAAAATCCAGCAGAGTCTCCTTTGTATGAGGAGTCAAAACTCAACTCAAAAAGGCATAAACTGCTCAAAAGAACCATTGGGCATAAACTGCTCAAACCACTATTGTGTGACAGCCAACTCGGAGTCAAAAGCACAAAAAAACATCCCAGATACATATCCTATGGCCAGGGTACCGTAAGAGGAGAACTCCAGCTACCTGTAGTACCAAAGGTATCTCAACATTTAAGAATACCCCATCTCAAAGAAAACATCATGCTATTGACTCTCCAAAGGCTAATGCAAATACAAAAGGACTAGCCACAGTCTCAGAAAGGGCTCTTTTGGTTCGAGTCTCAAAAACGACTGAGAAAATTGCCAAAATATTCAAAAAATGACTCCACACAAAGTACAATGGGAGTGTCCGCAACTCAACGTACATGAGTTTCTGCGCTCAAATAGGCGCCAAAAACTATTGCATGCAATAAAAGTGATCCGTGCGGGGATATCTACTCTCAAAAGAGCTTAAAAGCACTATGGTGTGCTAAAGTAAACATACATCTGTCAATGCATTTGTCCGTAGAAAAATTACTATCGAAATGACTATAAAAATCGCATGAAAGGCGTTGTGTCTGAAAACCTGGAGAATTTGTGTGTAAACGGGTTCAAAAGCCCTCTGTAACTTGCGTGTCGGTGTCGATATGTGCCGTAAAGTCCAATCGGTGCACTCGGTACCGGTGCCAGGTGTCACTCCTCTATGGTAGAGGCACCTCACCCGTGCACGTGGCAAGCACAATCGTCCACGGGAACGCTGGCGTCGAGGTCGGATGTCGAAAATCCACCCATGTAAAGAGTGTCATCGATGACGATGTTGAATAATTGTCGAGAGTCACTGTTGAGGTGCAAACACGGTGCTGAAAACTATGCAATTTCAAGGTACAAAGTGGGCCTTTAGTGAAGAGTGTACTTATGATCCTTTTATCCATGATGCATGTATGTCAATTGCTGCAGATTCACATGTGTGGTACTTTGATAGTAGTGCTACAAAGCACAATACTTCACATCGTGAGTTGTTTACCTCTCTCAAGTCTATCCCTCATGGGAATATAGTTACTTGTGCCAACAATGCCTCTTATCTGATCAAGAAAGTTGGAAAGATTGTGCTATAATTGTTTTGTGAAAGGCAGCTCTTTCACATTTTTTGATGCACTTCATGTACTAGGGATAAAAAAGAACCTTTTGTCTTTATTTTCTCTTGCTAGACTTGGTCTTGTTGTTTAATTTGTGGATGACAGATGTACAGTTCATGATCTCGATTTTGGTGATGAAATAGTTGCATCTAACAATCTGTGCCAAGGCTATATAAGCTCACTTGTATGAAAAGTGTAGGTAGAATTTTGCAAATGCAGTTGTGGATTCAAAGGCTATTTTAGATTCAAAAATTTGGAATGCAACTTTTGGGCATCTAATTTTTTTCAATTTGCTACATTTGTAGAAATCTGATATGGTTGCTTCTTTATCACCTCTTGGCACCTTCTAAGCATGTTTGTGAAGGTTATATCTTGAGTAAGATGCAAAGTTCAAAGTTTCCAAAGGATGATTCAATAAGGGCTATATGAAGATTGCAACTTGTGCATATTGATGTTTGTGGGCCTATGCAAAATCCATCCTTAGGCAATTACCTATACTTTGTGACTTTCACCGATGATTACTCTAGGCATACATGGGCATATCCCATTAAAGCTAAGTCTGAAGTGCATGTGCTTCAAGCACTAACTATGGCTAAAAATGTCTCTAAATGTACTATGGACACCCTCCATTCAGATCGAGGGGGGGAGTATACATCTCATGAGTTTAATGCAGTTTTGGCTAATCCTGGGATAAAACACCAATGTACAATGTTATATACACTTCAGCAAAATGGTGTTGCTGAAAGAAAAGCAGGTTGCTTATGGAGATGGCACGATGTATGGTCAAAATTCAAGCTTTATCACACTCGTTTTGGCTCGTGGCTATCATGTCACAAAAACGAAACATGTCTTGGTTTCACGAGATGTTGTGTTTGTGGAAGATTTTGTTCAGCCTTTGTTATCATGTACCAGAGATAGTAATGTAAGCTCATAAGACATTTATGACACTTTGTTGCCTCTTTTTAATGGTGGAAACTTGAATGTAGCTTCCAATGAGGAAATGTACAGCCTAAGGGGATTTCTGAAAATATTACAATCCAGCCTATTACTGATGCAAATATACATGATGTACTTGATGTGGAAAGGGCTGAGAATGAGGAGACTAGCGGTATGAAAAATGGTTGGTGCATAATTTGCATGAGAGTAAATTGGATGCACCTATGTCTAGTCGTACTCGTTCAGGTTCTTGTCATGCATCTTATGGGTCATATTGTTATTATTTGGTTGTTTCTAATTTATGTGATGAGGAGGAACCTCTTTCTTTTGATGAAGCGCATAGTTTAGGAAATTGGATGGCTACCATGCAATCAAAATATAATGCACTTATAGAAAATGACACACGGACTTTATGTGATGTTCCCCTTGGCAAAAAGGCCATTGGTACAAAATACGTTTACAAGTTGAAACATAAGCCATATAATGAGATTGATCGCTACAAGGCTAGACTTGTTGAAAAAGGTTATGCACAGCAAAAAGGCATTGATTACCAAGAGACTTTTGCTCCCACTTGTTGTATGACTACTATTCGTTTCCTATGTGTTGGAATTAAGGTTGGAGGAAAACGCACACATCTTGGAGAAGACGAAGGAATCTCAAGGCACACAATAGAGAGTGTTTTACTTAATGTGCAATGGAAAAAATAAGTTAGCCCTAGAGTGATGGGCGTATATACAATGCACGAGGGAAAAAACCTCCTAGAGAGGGAAAAAGTGCCCCAGTGGTCCTAAGTGTGTTCACACACATCACTTGTTGGAATTAGGGTTGCAAGAAAACACACACACTTTGAAGAAGATGAAGGAAGCTCAAGGTACACAACAGAGAGTATATTACTTATAGTTCAATGGAAAGATAGATAGCCCTAGAATGATGGGCGTATATACAATGCATAGGGGGAAAAACCTCCTAGTGAGGGAAAAAATGCCCCGGTGGTCCTAATTGTGTTCACGCACATCACTACCACATGTATATGGTAACAAATCCCCCGTGGGAGTGGTGTGGTGAACGAGAGCTGGAACATAGAATAAAGGGAAGTGCCATGCCCCAAGGACATGATCAGTCCACAAAGGGGAGTAAGCCCAAAGTTTTGCAGAAAACTTCAAACTTCTCACAAGACAATGCCTTTGTGAAAAGATCTGCAAGGTTGTTCTGTGTTGGCACATAAGCCAAGCTGACCTCTCCTGCTGAGAGCCCTCCCTGACATAGTGGTAATGCACCTCAACGTGCTTTGTGCGAGCATGAGAAATTGGGTTCCTCGCAACTGCCAATGAGCTCTGACTATTAGTGTAGATAGTGTTGGCAATGTCCTATCCAACACCCAAATCAGCCATAACGCATCTAAGCCATACACACTCAATCGTAGCTGTGAGAATAGCCCTGTACTCAGCCTCACAACTGGAAGTGGCCACAATAGGTTGATTCTTGCTCAACCATGATACATCTTGAAAGTAGCATTCAAATTAGCCTTAAATTTAGCAATACGTCTCTCATTTGGTCCAGTGATCAAAAAATCATCCACATACAGAACCACAACGAGAAGTACATCACCCTCACGCTTTACATACAAAGTGATTTCTACTGGACTGTTACGAAAGCCTCGTTTGACCAAATGAGTGGCAGCCTTCTCATACCAAGCATGAGGAGATTGCTTCAACCCATACAAAGATTTGTTACATTTGCACACCTTATCCTCTTGTACTTTCTTGACAAAACCGCCATGCTACGTTACATAAACTTCCTCAAACATGTCTCCATTCAAGAAAGCAGTAACAATGTCTGATTGATGTACATCCCAACCAAAATGAGACGTCAATGCACATAGAAAATACACAGTATTCATACGACAAGTGGGAGAAAAAGTATATTCATAATCTATGCCTTTTTGCTATGCATAACCCTTTGCAACAAGTCAAGCCTGATTGCAACCAATCTCACCATCCGACTTGCGTTTCAACTTGTAAACCCACTTTGTACCAATGACCTTTTTGCCAGGAGGCAAATCACATAAAGTCCATGTGGCATTTTCTATAAGTGCATCATATTTTGATTGCATGGCAGTCATCCAATTGTACATAAAGTGCATCAACAAGTGTGAAAGAACTACCATTTGTAGCAATAAGCACAATCTTTCCAACTCCCTGAACCGGAAAAGAGGCATTGTTGGCACAAGTAGCTAAAGACCCATGAGCGACAGACTCAAGAGAGGTGAACAAATCATGATGTGAGGTAATGTGCTTTTTAGCACCATTGTCAAAATACCACACATGTGAATCTGCAGCAACTAACATGCATGCATCATGGACAACAGGATTATAAGTGCACTCTACACTAAAAGCCCATTCTGCATCAACATTAGCATCACATTCTCCTTTCACAGAAGAATCAACAACAGTTGCATTTGTAGTGGAAAGAGCATTAGTAGTGGAACTAGCCTCTTTGGCCTTCAACTTAGGACACTGCTTGATCAAGTGATCATTAGCTTTACAATAATGGCACGCATCTTCTTTTTTCCCTTATCACCAAAATAACCATACGAATTGCTGCCAGCAAAAGCATTAACAACATGTGATTTTCCAATCCCAGAAGAACCATGAGAAGTGGCTGCATTACTGTTACCACCTTTTCTTTGAGTAGCAATAAAGGTCTGTTCAATTGCACGTTGTCTAGTCTTGTTTTTTCTGGAAAGTGACTCTTGCAACAGAAATGTGCATAATGCATCAAACTTGACAACTTCAGGATTTCCTTGGGTCATAAGTCTCCAAGTACTAGCAAAAGTCTGGTAAGGATCTGGCAAGGCATCAAGAATAGTCTCCATAAGTGAGCTGTCTGAAATGACTTCACCTGCAAAAATAAGTTGCTCATTGATATACTTGACACCAGCAAGGAGAGTGTCCATATCATCTTCCTCATGAATAATCTTTGATTCCAGCTCTTTACGCAGCAATGCAATTTTAGCCTCATTGTGACTTGCATGAAGACCAGCTAGAATATCCCAAGCCTGGTTTGTAGATTTCACTAAACAAATGTGGGGAGGAATAGTGCGCTTCACAGAAAACGCAATCAATGCATGAGCCTACGCATCTTTTACATCCCAACCAGCTTGCTCAGCTATAGGCAAAACAACTCTAACAGTAGCAATCCTTGCAGCAAGACCTGCAACATCCTCAACATCGCCTACATCCTTAGAACCAGGACGTACATTAATGCCTTGCACAATATTCCAGTCAACATTTGACAAAGAACATGTTGCATCATGTAAGTCCACATAGGGTAATTGTGCCTGGGCACATCCAATATGTTCTCAGCAGGAAACATCTTGAGCATATCTGTGTTGTTGTCGACCATGGCGAATGCATGCACTTGATGTGATAACTGCTCGAAAATAGGAGAAACAAAGTGGGAACAACACGTGCTATATAGCACAAATCGTAGAAGACTGTAAGAGACATGTTATGTTGAAAATGGCATTGATTAAAAAAAAATCACAAAATGACAAAATAGCCATCGTAGTACTGCTTGTAGTGGAAATGGAGGCCGAAAAAATTCCCCAGCGATCATAAGTGTGTTCATACACATCACTACCACATGCTTATGGTAACAAATCCCCCATGGGAGTGATGTGTTCACACACATCACTACCACATGTATGTGGTAACAAATCCCCCGTGGGAGTGATGCGGTGAGCGAGAGCTGGCACATAGAGTGAAGGGAAGTGACATGCCTTGAGGACATGACTAGTCCACAAAGGGGAGTAAGCCCAAAGCTTTGCAAAAAGCTTCAAACTTCTCAGGAGACAATGCCTTTGTGAAAAGATCTGCAAGGTTGTCATGTGTTGGCACATAAGCCAAGTTGATCTCTTCTTATGAGATCCCTCCCTGACATAGTGGTAATGCACCTCAATGTTCTTTGTGCGAGCATGAAAAACTAGGTTCCTCACAACTACCAATGTGCTTTGACTATCAATGTAGATAGTGTTGGCAGTGTCCTGTTCAATACCCAAATCAGCCATAAGGCTTCTGAGCCATACACACTCAACCATAGCTATGAAGACTGCCCTGTACTCAACCTCACAACTGGAAGTGGCCACAATAGGTTGCTTCTTTCTCAACCATGATATGCATGAGCTGCCAAGCATGAAACAAAAAACAAAATCCACTTGTGGACACTCGTGTGTCCAAACAACGAACCCAATCTGAGTCCAAAAAAGCATGTAAGTCTAGCGGCAATGATCCCCCCTTGGGATAAAACAAGCCTAGATGTAAAGTGGCACTCAAGTAGCGGAAAATCCTTAGACCCTGCGCTATGCATGAATTTGCTGACCTATGAGACTGCAAATTGAATATACGGCCTCGTGATACATGAATGAGGCATCCAAGAGCAATTTGCTAAATGTAGGATCACCAGCATCATGAAGACTCAATTTCAAACATGTTTCTATGGGAGTGGCAATAGGATTGCAATCCTCAAGTCCAAACTTAGATAGCAATGTTTCTATGTAACTTTTCTGACACAAGGCAATACCACCATCACACTACTTAAGATGTATACCCAAGTAATGATGCAACAACCCCAAATATTTCATCTTGAAATTAGCATTCAAATCAGCCTTAAACTTAGCAATATGTCTCTCATTTGGTCCAATAATCAGCAAATTATCCACGTAGAGAACCACAATCAGAAGTACATCACCCTCACACTTTATATACAATGTGCTTTTTGTTGGACTGTTACGAAAGCCTCGTTTGACCAAATGAGTGCCAGCATTCTCATACCAAGCACGAGGAGATTGCTTCAACCCATACAAATATGTTACATTTGCACACCTTATCCTCTTGTCTTTTCTTGACAAAACCTCCAGGTTGTGTTAAATAAACTTCCTCCATTCAAGAAAGCAATAACAATGTCTGATTGATGTACATCCCAACCAAAATGAGCTGCCTATGCACATAGAAAATGCACAGTAATCATACGACAAGTGGGAGCAAAAGTCTCTTCATAATCTATGGTTTTTTGTTGTGCACAACCCTTTGGAACAAGTCAAGCCTTATAGCGATCAATCTCACCATACGTCTTGTGTTTCAACTTGTAAACCCACTTTGTACCATTGGCCTTTTTGTCAGAAGGCAAATCAAATAAACATGTGGCATTTTCTATAAGTGCATCATATTTTGATTGCATGGTAGCCATCCAATTTTTTGAATTTGGTGCTTCATCAAAAGACAGAGGTTCCTCAACATCATGTAAGCTAGACACAACCAAAGCATAACAATATGATGCATATGATGCATGGCGAGAACCTGAACGAGTGCGACTTGACAAAGGTGCATCCAATTTACTGTCACGCAAAGTATGCACAATCATTTTGGCATACCTCTAGCCTACTCATTTTCAGCCCTTTCCTCATCAAGTACATAACGTACATCTGCATTAGTAATAGGCTGATCTGTAACATTTTCAGATTGGAATTTACGTTTGAACTTCCACCACTAAAAAGAGGCAACAAAGTGTCATAAATGTCATGTGAGTTGACATTAATGTCTCTAGTACAAGATAGTAAGGTCTAAACAAAATCTTCCACAAACACAACATCTTGTAAGACCAAGATACACTTTGTTTGTGGATGATACAACTTATAAACTTTGCTTTTAGCACTATAGCCAACAAAAATAGGTTTGACCACCTTATCATCCAATTTTTTGTGATGTTTTTGTGGCACCAAAGCATACGCCAAACAGCCAAAAACAAGCATGTGCTCAATAGGAGGCTTTCTATCATGCGATGCTTCATATGGAGTAATAGACTACAAAGCTTTTGTAGGACACCTGTTAAGTACATAAGTGGCACACATGATGGCCTCAAGCCAAAACGAATGCCACAAAGCTTGACTTTTGACCATACATCATGCCATTTCCATAAGAGACATGCTTTTCCTCTCAGCAACACCATTGTTGAGGTGTATAAGGCACTATACATTGGTGTTTTATCCCACGACCAGCCAGAAATGCATTAAATTCATGAGACATATACTCCCCCCTCGATTGGAATGGAGGGTGCCCATAGTACATTTCAAGACATTTTCATCCATAGTCAAAAAATGTTTGAAGCACAAAAATACTTCGGACTTCGCTTTAAGCGGAAACACCCATGCATGCCTAGAGTAATCATCAATGAAAGTCACGAAGTAAAGGTAATTACCCAAGAATGGAGTTTACATGGGCCCACAAACATCACTATGCACAAGGTGCAACCTACATGTGGCCCTAACTGAACCATCCTTTGGAAACTTCGAATGCTGCATCTACCCAAAATACAGCCTTCACAAACATGTTTGACAGGTGCTTCAAGAGGCGGCAAAGAAGTAACCATATCATATTTCTGCAAATGCAACAAACTGGCAAAATTCAGATGTCCAAAACGTGCATGCCAAAGTTTTGCATCTAAAATAGCCTTAAATCCACAAGTGCATTTGAAAAATTCTTCCAACACTTGTCATACAAAGTGAACTTATATATCCCACGGCATAAAATGTCAAATGCAACAATTTCATCATCAAAACTCAGACCATGTACTGTACATCCATCATCCACAAATTTGACTATAAGACCAAGTCTAGCAAGTGCAGATACAGAAAAAAGATTCTTCTTGATCCCAGGTACATAAAGTGCGTCAACAAGTGTGAAAGAACTATCATTTGTAGCAATGAGTGGCATAAAATGGTAACCATCTTTTTGCAACATTTGTCAGCCTACTCAACGTCCTCTTCCTCATATGTGTATATATTTTTCTATGCTATTAAGTTATCTAGAGTAAATTCCCCCTCTTCGTTTAACCTTTGTGGCGACACATACATTATACTCTTCCCAAAAATGTCACCTTAGTCATATATTTATATTACCACCCTTTCCTTTTTTGCTTTGTAAATAGAATAAGCATACAATAACCAACTATATACCCCCAAACTTTCTTACCTCTTGTGAATTAGTAGTAGAAAAATAATATATCCATCTTCCACCCCTTATAGATAAATTCCCATGGAAATCAACTCTCCACTTGTCTTTACCAAAGATTATGGTCCCTCTCTACAAGTCTTCTATGCCCCCTACATAGGTGGCCCAATATCTCTTAAGAATATACATATAGTTTCTCTCCTTTCAAAAAGACTCCAATTGTATATTCTTTTCACAAGAAAATAATATTGGGCCCTCCTCTATTTGTTTAAACATCATAGCCTTTTGAAAAATCATGATTCCCCTTGGATGCATACAAGCAAAGGGCCCATACAAGAAGACTTTGAAGCAAAAGGTTCCCTAGCCTAGTGTGGACCTTCCAAACCGAATTCCTTGGTGCATGGGCGTGAAGAATAGTCCAAATTCATATCAAACATGTTGAGAAGGTCAATTTTGCCTTTTGAAGCATGTCATTCCGAGCTACAGGTAAAAAGTTATGGTCAAAATAGTGTAAATCTGTCAGATTCGCAGCAAAAGGGAACTGTAAATCAAGTAAATCAAGAGAGTGAGATCTTATTTTTCCCCTACTCATCTTCTAGAAGAGCAATGAGTGTTCAAGGTCACTTGCATGTGATGGGACCAACCTAAAGATGCTTTCTAAATGCCAAGACAGACAAGTTGAGATACCCCGCAGGAGCCACCCGTAGGGCCTCATGGTGGGGCCCACCTACATTATGCACCCCTATGGAGCCTTCACGGTCTAAAATGATATTTTTGGTGAATAAATAGTCCCTTTTATGTCCAATATTCAATGAGTGGTCAAAGGACACTTAATTAGGTCTAATCACTTACTCTAATTAAGTGTAGCATAATCCCACTCCTACACAACTATAAATAGCCCCCCTTGGAGAGACTCAAGGACACACACACCTATATTTTCAACTTCATGTTGTTTCTTGATCAATAGTAGAGAAAACGCCAACTCTCCCTCTTTCACATCCTCCCTCCTAACCCTCCTCTTTGGAGGAAGTGCAACTCTATTCTCCACTCTCTCCATTTCTACAATCTCTTACTCCATCAACCCAATAAATCATTTGTAGCACCTCAATAACTTGTAAATACATCATGATCTCTCTCATGGTTATGTTAATGATCATGAAATCATCTTCAAAAACTTTCAAGTGTCGCAATTCGTGATGGTTAGCCAGCGTCTGTCCTCCCCTTAAAAGGTATGCGAGAAATCAAGTAAGTGTTCTATTCTCAATTTACCATTGGTTTGTTTCTCCACACTTATTCAATTGGTCTAAAGAAATTTCTCACTCCAACTCTCTTTCGCTTCATTACATATGCATGTGGCTACCTCTCATGGTGATTTTATTTGTGTCACGGCATTGCATAGATGGAGATGAGCTCTCTATGCAAAGTGTGTTAGTTTGATGTAAGTGATTCTCTTGTGTGTTTGAGAGGCAAGTCTTGCGCGCATGATTTTTTTGATGAGTGCTTGAGAGAGGAAGAGTTTGGATGTATTATGGGTATTCTTATGGGGAGAAGGTTAATGCTATTCCACAAATTGCATATTTCATTGTGATGCACGGCATTGGGTTGCATAATCGTTGATGGTGTTCAAGTGTCCAAAGGGTATATAGAGTAAGGGGGTTTTCAAAGTGTGTTGCTTGGGTGGGTGAGTGCAAGTGTTATTTTTTTTATTGGTTTCCTTCTCCACTCCCAAAAGAAGGTGGTGCCCCAAGTAGTGTGCGTACCTCTTTACGAACATTTTGTGAGGGTAGGCCCATTGGTTTGGGTTTAGAGGCCCCATTTCAAAAAGCTCGCCCTCATAAAGTGGTGCCCCCACTGAGGAACATATTTCCAAGTTACCTTCAAATTCTTTAGTGATGAACAATGGAGTTCCCATCTATCCATTTCATTTTGCACAACACATTAGAGTAAATGTTCACATAGATAGAAAAGTCTTTTTCCAGCAACGCATTGTTTTTATGTTTGGTGCAGAAAGACTTAGAGAAATACTGGCATCACCCAATCCAATTATACTTCCAATCATCAATTATGAAACTTCTTTTGATGTTCACGTTTTCATTTTGTTTTAAAGGCAGGAACAAGGAGTGGTGAAGGGGTGCTCAAGGGCCATATGAAGGAACGAGGTCTTCAAACCAACAACGAGGAGTAGCACATGAATCACGATCAAAATAATGAACCTTTTAAGCCTATTGCTCGGCAATCCATTCATATAATCATTGCAACTAAGTTTAGGTTTCAGTCTATCATAAGGAGGATATTTGGATCCACTCGCCTCAATGAAATCAATGCTTCAATTAATCCATTTATTCTACCTATGATAAAGTACGAATTAACAATGGATGTGTACATCTTCATTTTAATGTAATCAGATTTATAGTGTCAATAATCTTGTGCAGCCTGTAAGAGAAAAGTTTCTTTAAAAAAAGAGATTTAAAAAAGTCTAAACAAAATGTCAAGTTCTTTTCCCACGTTCTATGCAAGAAGTGGGGAAGATGCGCAAGAGTTTCTTGACAACTTGGAGATGGCACATCTCATATCCAGGAGAGATGAAGAGGAAGTAAAGCTACGAGCCTTCCCGTTGGTTCTAAAAGCAGAAGCTAAAGCATGGTATGAGATCTTGCAACCCCAAATCAAGTCCAATTGGGAGAGACTGCGAGCAATCTTCCTCTCCAAGTTCGGGCAAGGTGATACTTCTAAAGGACTATGGAAATGTCTTATTGGGCATAAGCAGGTATCACTTGAAGACTATCCCTCTTATGAAGCAACCTTTGTCAATCTATGGGGTAGGTGGGAGGCTACATTAGAAAATCATGGTGGTGCACCTAACTTTCTAAAAAAAAAGAGATTCATGGTTGGCTTGTATCCACTTTTAAAGGCTAAAGTAGAGCTAAAATTCCCATCCACCTTCGAAGAAGCACGTGAGGTAGCCATCATCAAGTTTAGAAAACTACACTTCCAAGCACATAGAGCAAGGGGTTTGAATGAAGTGAGTGAGAGGGAGTCTTCACAAACCATGGAAGCACCAATTAGGGCCCCTCTTGCACAATCTTCACAAATAGGAGATAACTCTCAACAAGAGGTTTTACAAAGGCTAACTCAACAGCTTGAGAACCTCACTCTGAATCTAGTACAAGGCCTACCTCAACAACGACAACCACGAGAAGGGAATCGCAATCAACGAAGACAAGCTCAAGAGTTGCGATGTTGGAATTGCAATGAAATGGGCCATGGCATGTACAATTGTCCACATCCAAGGCGACTTCCGGGAGACATATATCCCCCTAGACCGCCTCCTCTCACTGTGCAACAAGAACAAGCTCAAGGCCCACAAATCCTTCGACGACCACCACCACCAGCAAATATACCTCCTGTCCCACATGAGGAGGAAGAAAGAGGAGTCAACATCATCAAGCTAGAAGAGGTAATAGATGAGCATACTCTAAACTTTGATGTTATGCCGGTAGAAAAACGCACAAGAGCACATGATAAGGATGAAGACATGAGAAGTGAAGGAACAAATTCAGCCAGAAGGGACAAGAAGAAGAAGTCAAAGATGGAAGAAGCTGAAAGTAGCAGGAAGAAAAGATCAAGGCGAAGGGAAATTGGTATCAACGACTTCCCATTGGGAAAGGAGCTAGAGCCCTACAACATCTTGGAGGATTTACAAACCCAAAAGCCAAACATTTCATGGCCTCAACTTCTACACCTATCAGCCAAAGTAAGAAGGCAATGGCCAAAGTTGGTAAGTACAAGAATTCCAAAAAAGAAAGAAAATCTTTCCATTAAGGTTGTGGCCTCAAAGCTACAAAAAGATGTGGAACCCATTGTGGATGCTTACATAAGGGGTAAAAAGGTGTCTAATGTATATGTTGATGGTGGAGCTCAAATGTGTGCGATTACGGAAAAATCAATGAACAAGTTAGGGCTTGAAATTACAAAGTCCTCTAATTGTCAAGCTAGGCTAGCCAACAACTCAAGTGTGAAGTGTTTGGGGATCATTGAAAATGTAAAAGTCTCTGTATGTAACATAGATGCACGAGTGGATATGTATGTCATGCCAGCTAAGGGGGAGGGCTATCCCATCATCCTAGGGAGGCCTTGGCTCATTGCTGTGAATGCAGATCAAAAATGGGGAAGTGGTCGTTTGATTCTTAAGAAGGGTCAACCGGTGGTGTATGATTGGCGAGAAGGAAAGCAACTAGATATCAACTATGAAACCACGGCAGATGAAGAGAGCGAGGAGGAGAGTCCCTACTCAAGTGATGAGGAAGCATCAACCAGTGCATCAACCAGTGAAGAGGAGTCTTCTTTGGAGGTAATGGGAATTGTATTCAACGCCAACACTCAAGATGTTCCAGTAGAAGAAAATCCAACAGACAATCACACACGAGGGGATGAAAGATGCCACCACCTTGAAGAAGGATTTGAGAAGATGCTTGCAAAAGATCTTACTTGTGAGGAGAAGAGGTCCTACATCAATATGTTAAGGAGGTATCCCAATTTGTTTATCACTGACTACTCACAAATAAGAGGTGTAGATGTAATAGAGCATCGAATTGAATTGAAACCAGGGACCAAACCCGTGGCTCAAAAGTTAAGGCGACTAGGATCTGTGCAACAAAAGGCTCTCCTACAAGAAGTGAATCGACTCTTGAAGGCTGGCTTCATCTATCCAGTATCCAACTCCGAATGGGTATCACCTATTGTAGTCACTCCCAAGAAGAATGGTAAGTGGAGGGTCTGCATGGATTACAAACCCCTCAACGCTGCGACAAAGAGGGACCACTTCCCTCTCCCTTTCCAAGATGAAATTTTGAATGAAGTAGCAGGTCACGAATGCTACACTGTGTGTGATGGGTATTCAAGATATTTTCAAATTAGAATAGCAGAAGAGGACCAACCAAAAACCACCTTCATCACACCTTGGGGATGTTTTGCATTCAGAGTAATGCCTTTTGGGCTCACCAATGCTCCTAGCACCTTCATGAGATTCACAATATTTGTATTTCAGCCATTCTTTGGAAAATCTATAAGAGTCTTTATGGATGATTTCTGTATTTATAGTTGTAGATCACTTCATTGCCAAAAGGTTGAAGAGGGGCTTAAGAGGCTCCATCAATTTGGGGGACAACTCAACCCAGAGAAGTGTCATATCGGTGAATCTCAGGTGGTTTTGCTAGGCCATGTGGTTTCTTCACAAGGAATTCAAGTGGATCCCTCTAAAGTAGATGCCCTTTTGTCATTATCTCCACCAACAACAACAAAGGAGCTAATGACCTTCAACCACAAAGTGAGGTACATGTCTCGCTTCATCCATCTCCTAGCAGAAGCCATCGCCCCTTTGCATAGGTTGGCAAGCCAATCTACATTTGAATGGGGGAGGGAACATGCAAAATGTTTTGAGGAAGTGAAGGGCATTCTTAGCTCTCTCCCAATCCTAATGCCACCAGATCCAAAGGAGACTTACTATGTCACTCCAAGTGTAGGTTTCGAAGCAATTGATGTTGTTTTGATGCAAAAAGATCCTAAAACATCATACATGAGGCCGATCTATTTTTCAAGCAAGGTGATGACTCCAGCCGAGAAGGGATACACTGAAATGGAGAAAGTGGTCTTTGCAATCTTGTCTGCGATAAGGAAGTTTCGATCGTATCTTCTCCCTGTGCCATTTGTTTTTCTCACCTTAGAGCACAATCTACCATATGTAGTACAACACATGAGCCTCTCATCTAGAATAGCAAAGTGGGTGCTTGAACTCCAAGAATTTGAATACACTTTCCTTGTAGAAGATAGCACAAGAGCAGGACTTGCAAACATTCTCACCTACAAAGTGAGAGAAAGGGAAGGATCACGACTACAAAGAGAGGAAGGCTCAAAACAGTTCAAAGTGAAGGAGATTGATAATGCCCATACTTTATGCTTTGACGGAGCCTATCAACGCCAACAAGACAAAGCAGCAGGGGGGATCCTCATTTTAAACCCACAAAAGGAGGTAATGGTTAGAAAAGGTATCACTCTACCCAATGTTCACTCTAACAATGAGGCTGAGTATGCTGCTCTAACCCTTGGGTTAGAAGAATGCAAAGAATTAGGCATACAAAGACTTATTATAAAAGGTGATTCTTTGCTAGTGGTCAGGCAAATCCAAGGGACTTGGAGGTGCAAGAATCGTACATTGTTTGAGTGGCTTAGTAGTGTAAGAGCTTTGATGAAGGGTTTTAAAGCAACCCAGGTACAACACATTGTGAGAACTCATAACAAGGAAGCAGACTTACTCGCAAATGAAAAGCTTCAAATGGCGGTAGGAGGTGTGAAACTATATGAACCCAAATATCAAGGTCAAGAGGAGCTAAAAGACATTATCTTCTTTCTACAAGCAGGTGAGTATCCCAAACACTTAGACAAGGTGCGAAGACATAGACTAGTTAAGAAGGCCACACCTTACCAGTTGATTGGGGATGATTTATATCACAAAGGGAAAGATTTGGTCTTGAGGAGAGTACCAGGTGTGCAAGAGATAGAGAAAATTCTTCTTTCATGTCATGATGATGTCTGTGGTGGTCACTTTTCTCAAGATATTACAAGTAGGAAGATTTTCCAAGCAGGGTTTATTTGGCCGAGCTTACATCGTGATGTCCAATATTGGTGTAAAGCATGTAAGCCATGCCAAATTGCTGAGGATAGACGACTAACATATGAGCCTCGAGTCCCAATAATATCTTATGGCCCTTTTGAAAAGTGGGGTGTGGATGCAATAGGTCCCCTACCTCGTACTTCTACAGGGAAGGTTTTCATCATCATGGGTGTTGGCTACATGACACGATTGGCGGAAGCAACAAGCACAACCCGAATCACAGTTGAAGAGGTATCAAAGTTTATTTTTGATCATATTTGTAGTAGGTTTGGAACACCCCTAGAAATCTTATCAGATCGAGGCCCGAGTTTTAGGGCTGACCTTCTGAATGATCTCTTGAGGAGGTTAAAATTGAAACACCTACGTTCCACACCCTACTATCCTCAATGCAATGGATTGGTGGAAAAAGTGAATGGAATGATATGTAAGATCATTTCTAAATAGGTTGTGGACCGGCCTAATGATTGGGATCGCCATTTGACGGCTTCTCTTTGGGCGTATAGGACATCTTTCAAGGTATCTACCCAATTCACCCCTTTTCATCTAGTTTATGGACAGGAAGCACTTCTCCCCATTGAGGTAGAGCTCTCAAGCTTGCGCGTTCTTGCAAGAGTGGCAAAAACACCAAAGGAGGTTCTACATGAAAGGATCTTAGATCTCCAACGACTTGAGCTAGATAGAGAAGAGTCCATTGATCACTACATCACCAAAGCGACAAGCCAAAGGGATAAAATCAACAAGAAGCTCAAGGGGAAAGGATTGAAGGAAGGTCTGTTGGTTCTTCGCTATGATAACCGACTTGATACTCGACTTGACAAAAAGTTTTTGCAAAGATGGGAGGGACCTTTCATGATAAAAACAAAGTTTGGGAATGGTAGTTACAGATTAGCAGATTTATCAGGAAAACTCCACAAGACCAGAGTCAATGGATGGAGATTAAAGCCCTACTTTCAACGTATCAATCCGTTGATAGGCAGTCATCTGCCTACATCATCTAAGCTCCAAATTGGCATGGCTCCCTTCGGCTTGGCAAATGCTCCACCTATTTTTAAAGCTTTGATGTGCAAAGAAGAACCAGACTTGGAATCTGAACATACCCAAGGCAACCCTCCCATCTCCGATTTATGGGATTGAGGTAATGAAAAGCAAATCTAATGGAGTAAAAGAGTGCATGACACTCCTCCTATTGGGAAAAAAAAAAGTGGAAAAGGAAAAGTGACCAAAAAAAAAAAAGAGAAAAAAAGAAGAAAAGAAGCATCCTCCTAAAGATATGAATATCTCTAGGCTTGGGGGAGGGCTAATATGAGTGGCATAAAATGGTAACCATCTTTTTGCAACATTTGTCAGCCTACTCAACGTCCTCTTCCTCATATGTGTATATATTTTTCTATGCTATTAAGTTATCTAGAGTAAATTCCCCCTCTTCGTTTAACCTTTGTGGCGACACATACATTATACTCTTCCCAAAAATGTCACCTTAGTCATATATTTATATTACCACCCTTTCCTTTTTTTCTTTGTAAATAGAATAAGCATACAATAACCAACTATATACCCCCAAACTTTCTTACCTCTTGTGAATTAGTAGTAGAAAAATAATATATCCATCTTCCACCCCTTATAGATAAATTCCCATGGAAATCAACTCTCCACTTGTCTTTACCAAAGATTATGGTCCCTCTCTACAAGTCTTCTATGCCCCCTACATAGGTGGCCCAATATCTCTTAAGAATATACATATAGTTTCTCTCCTTTCAAAAAGACTCCAATTGTATATTCTTTTCACAAGCAAATAATATTGGGCCCTCCTCTATTTGTTTAAACATCATAGCCTTTTGAAAAATCATGATTCCCCTTGGATGCATACAAGCAAAGGGCCCATACAAGAAGACTTTGAAGCAAAAGGTTCCCTAGCCTAGTGTGGACCTTCCAAACCGAATTCCTTGGTGCATGGGCGTGAAGAATAGTCCAAATTCATATCAAACATGTTGAGAAGGTCAATTTTGCCTTTTGAAGCATGTCATTCCGAGCTACAGGTAAAAAGTTATGGTCAAAATAGTGTAAATCTGTCAGATTCGCAGCAAAAGGGAACTGTAAATCAAGTAAATCAAGAGAGTGAGATCTTATTTTTCCCCTACTCATCTTCTAGAAGAGCAATGAGTGTTCAAGGTCACTTGCATGTGATGGGACCAACCTAAAGATGCTTTCTAAATGCCAAGACAGACAAGTTGAGATACCCCGCAGGAGCCACCCGTAGGGCCTCATGGTGGGGCCCACCTACATTATGCACCCCTATGGAGCCTTCACGGTCTAAAATGATATTTTTGGTGAATAAATAGTCCCTTTTATGTCCAATATTCAATGAGTGGTCAAAGGACACTTAATTAGGTCTAATCACTTACTCTAATTAAGTGTAGCATAATCCCACTCCTACACAACTATAAATAGCCCCCCTTGGAGAGGCTCAAGGACACACACACCTATATTTTCAACTTCATGTTGTTTCTTGATCAATAGTAGAGAAAACGCCAACTCTCCCTCTTTCACATCCTCCCTCCTAACCCTCCTCTTTGGAGGAAGTGCAACTCTATTCTCCACTCTCTCCATTCTACAATCTCTTATTCCATCAACCCAATAAATCATTTGTAGCACCTCAATAACTTGTAAATACATCATGATCTCTCTCATGGTTATGTTAATGATCATGAAATCATCTTCAAAAACTTTCAAGTGTCGCAATTCATGATGGTTAGCCAGCGTCTGTCCTCCCCTTAAAAGGTGTGTGAGAAATCAAGTAAGTGTTCTATTCTCAATTTACCATTGGTTTGTTTCTCCACACTTATTCAATTGGTCTAAAGAAATTTCTCACTCCAACTCTCTTTTGCTTCATTACATATGCATGTGGCTACCTCTCATGGTGATTTTATTTGTGTCACGGCATTGCATAGATGGAGATGAGCTCTCTATGCAAAGTGTGTTAGTTTGATGTAAGTGATTCTCTCGTGTGTTTGAGAGGCAAGTCTTGCGTGCATGATTTTTTTGATGAGTGCTTGAGAGAGGAAGAGTTTGGATGTATTATGGGTATTCTTATGGGGAGAAGGTGAATGCTATTCCACAAATTGCATATTTCATTGTGATGCACGGCATTGGGTTGCATAATCGTTGATGGTGTTCAAGTGTCCAAAGGGTATATAGAGTAAGGGGGTTTTCAAAGTGTGTTGCTTGGGTGGGTGAGTGCAAGTGTTATTTTTTTTATTGGTTTCCTTCTCCACTCCCAAAAGAAGGTGGTGCCCCAAGTAGTGTGCGTACCTCTTTACGAACATTTTGTGAGGGTAGGCCCATTGGTTTGGGTTTAGAGGCCCCATTTCAAAAAGCTCGCCCTCAGCAATAAGCACAATCTTTCGAACTCCTTGAACCGGATAAGAAGCATTGTTGGCACAAGTAGCTGAATTCCCATGAGGGACAGACTCAAGAGAGGTGAACAAATCATGATGTGAGTAATGTGCTTTGTAGCATCACTATCAAAATACCACACATGTGAATCTGCAACAACTAACATACATACATAATGGACAATAGGATTATAAATGCACTTTGTGCTAAAAGCCCATTCTGCATCAACATCAGCATCGCAATCTCCTTTCACTTAAGACTCAACAATAGCTGCATTTGTAGTGGAACCAACATTAATAGTGGAACCAGCCTCTTTGGCCTTCAACTTAGGGTACTGCTTGATCAAGTGATCATTAGCTTTACAATAATGGCAACGCATCTTCTTTTTGCCCTTATCACCAAAATTTCTAGACGAATTGCTGCCAGCGGAAGCATTAGCAATAGGTGATTTTCCACTCACAGAAGAACCATGAGAAGTGGTTGCATTACTGTTACGACCTTTTCTTTGAGCAGCAATAAAGGCATGTTCAAGTGCACGTTGTCTAGTCCTGCTTTTTTGGGAAGCAACTCTTGCAATAGCAATGTGCATAATGCATCAAATTTGACAGCTTCAGGATCTCCTTGGGTCATAGGTCTCCAAGTACTAGCAAAATTTTGGAAAGAATCTGGCAAGGCATCAAGAACAGTCTACACAAGGGAATTGTCTGAAATGACTTCACCTGCAGAAATAAGTTGCTCATTGATATCCTTGACACAAGCAAGGAAAGTTTCCATATCGTCTTCCTCATGCATAATCTTTGACTCCAACTCTTTAAGTAGCAATGCAATTTTTGCCTCATTGCGACTTGCATAAAGACCAGCCAGACTATCCCAAGCCTGTTTTGCAAATTTCGCTGAACGAATGTGAGGAGTAATAGTGAGCTTCACACACAACAAAATGAATGCATGAGCATGCACATCTTTTACATTCCAACGAGCTTGTTCTACCGTAGGTAAAACAACTCTAACAGTAGCAATCCTTGCAGCGAGACCTGCAATATCCTCAACATCGCCTACATCCTTAGAACCAGGATGTACACCAATGCCTTGCACAATATTCTAGACACCCTTTGACACAAGAACATGTTGCATCATGTAAGCCCACATAGGGTAATTGTCCCCATTCAATCTGTCAACAACAAACATCTTGAACACGTTTGTGTGTTGTTGTCGGCCATGGCGAATGCCTGCTTGATGTGAAAATTGCCCAAAAAGAGGAGATACGAAGCGGGAAAAACACATGCTATATAGCACAAATTGTAGAAGACTGCAAGGGACCTGTTATGCAAAAATGGCACTGACAAAAAAAATTCACAAAATGACAAAATAGCCTACGCAGTACTACCTGTAGTGGAAATGCAGGCCGAAATGAGCCCGAATCAAGGGATTGGAGCAAGGGATTGCGCATATGTACATATACATGCATGGTGCATCAAATAAAAAATTGCCCATTTTTCAGAGCCAGGTGGTTACGTGGGGCCCACATGTGTACAGGTAGGACAGGGTGTACATAGTGCATCGATTTTCACTATTACCAGTACCACTGTTTTTTCTACAATACGGAGGAGTTGGTAGCGCGTAAAACTTCTTGAGGAAGCTATCCGCGGGCCGACGACATGAGGTAAGCAGGTGCGTCAGATGGCATCTAGTGGCGTCAGGAGGGCGAACGAGGTCAATATTTGCACGCGGATGAGGACGGACACAACATGGGTGTTTTCTTGTGAGAGTTATGCAGAAAGTTCATCATTAGGACCACTTTTTCGAGCCACTTCACGTGGTTGCGAGACGCATTGTTGAAAAGAAATGAGTGCCAGGTGTGCGGATGATGCAAAAAGGTGACAACTATGCACTGCGAGGTCAGTTTTTGGCATGTTCGGGGTCCGTTTGAGGTCATCTAAAAGGCCAAGGGTGCCCAACTAAAAACGCTAAGTGTGGGAACTAAAAAAACTGAGAGAAGACCAGAAAAAACGTGGAGAAGAGAGGAGGAACAGCCGCAGGTGTGTTTTTGGGGTTTTTGGAGCCTGTTTTGGCCGTAAACTGCTCATCCGAGGTCGGATTTGAGCACTTTGACATTGTAGACTGGGGTTTTGGGCCATTCCGGACGCGATGGCGCTGTCCATTTTGCCAAATTCCTCACTCTTTTCCTGCTGTTTTTCTGTGTAAGTTTCTCCTATGAGCGAAGTTTCTGCTCTAGTTTGTGATTGTATCTGGCTTATTTTACCCATATTGTGTGAGCTATTTGCCCCATTGGTGTTGGCCCAAGCTCAATTGTATCTAAACATCAGAAAATCTCCTCTTTTGAACTGAGTTTTTTGGGTGTGTGTGTGTGTGTGTGTGTGTGTGTCTGTGTGGAGTGGGCAAGTGGATAGTCTCTCTCCTCTCACTCCAGAGGTGTGTTCCCTGTCTCGGCCAGGTGTGTTGTCTAAGCCGAGTGGTGCCCAATAGTGTGTGTGTGTATCTTCCCAAGAGTGTGTGTCGTGTCGTTATAGAGGCGCTGTGTGTGTTTTCATCCCGCTCACAGCGTGTGCTGGAGCTACTGGCTACTAAGCTCAGGAGGACGCAACGTACCCTGATACCAATTGTTGGAATTAGGGTTGCAGGAAAACACACACAGCCTAGAGAAGACGAAGGAAGCTCAAGGCACACAATAGAGAGTGTTTTACTTAGTGTGCAATGGAAAAGATAAGTTAGCCCTAGAGTGATGGGCGTATATACAATGCACGGGGGAAAAAACCTCCTAGAGAGGGAAAAAGTGTCCCAACGGTCCCAAGTGTGTTCACACACATCACTACCACATGTATATGGTAATACTATGTCCATTGGCATCTCATTTTGAATGGAATGTACATCAATCAGACATTGTTACTGCTTTCTTGAATGGTGATATATTTGAGGAAGTTTATGTAAGCAACCTCGTGATTTTGTCAAGAAAGGACAAGAAAATAACTTGTGCAAATGTAAGAAAGCTTTGTATGAGTTGAATCTATCTCCTCGTGCTTGGTATGAGAAAGATGACACTCATTTGGTTAAACAAGTCTTTTGTAATAGTCAAACTGAAATCACTTTGTATGTTAAGCGTGAGAATGATGAATTTCTCATCATCGTTCTATATGTAGATGATTTGCTGATTACTGGTCCGAATGAGACACACATTGCTAAATTCAAAGCTGATTTGAATGCTACTTTCAACATGAAATACTTGAGGCTTTTGCATCATTACTTGGGCATACGGTTTAATCATTGTGATGGAGGTATTGCCTTATGTTAAACAAGCTATGTAGAGACATTACTATGTAAGTTTGGCCTTGAGGAGTGAAAACCTATTGCTACTCCAATGGAAACATGCTTATAATTAAGTTTTGGTGATCCTATCAATGTCACTCTTTATCAAATTATTGTTCGATGCCTTATTTATGTATGAAATACAAGGCCGAATATTATGTTTGTAGTCTCACAGGCTAACAAATTTATGCATAGACCAGGGTCTAAGCATTGGCAAGCTGTCAAGAGGATTTTTCGCTACTTGAGTGGCACTTTACATCTTTGGTTGTTCTATCCCAAGGGGAGAACATTGCCACCAAATTTACACACTTTTTCAGACTTAGACTGGGCTGGTTGTTATGACATGTGAGTGTTCACAAGTGGTTTTTGTTTCATACTTGATAGTTCATGCATATCATGGTTGAGCAAGAATCAACCTAATGTGGCCACTTCTAGTTATGAAGCTGAGTATAGGGCAATGGAGAGATCATCTTGACTTATGTGTTGACATAGGGCAACCTTGCAGATCTATTTACAAAGGCATTGCCTCGTGAGAAATTCAAAGCTTTTTGCATAGGATTATCATGTCCTCAGGGCATGCACTTACCTGTACACTATGTGCCAGGACCGTCGAGGCATTTTCCCCCCTATGCATTGTAAATACGCCCATCATTCTAGGGATAACTTATCTTTCTATTGTGCACTAAGAAATATACATTTTGTTGTGTGCCTTGAGCTTCTTCATCTTCTCCAAGCCGTGAGTGTTTCCCTGCAACCCTAATCCCAACATCTATAAACACACAATAGAGATCCACTAGCTTAGGTGCTCAATGTTCAAGCAATGACACCAAAAAGGATGTGTGATTATAGGATAGTGGAACCACACAAGATCAACAACAACCGCAAATTTTGAATATAAGGAAAGCTGTCCAGCTAGGGCATGGAGGCATCTCACAAAAGTGAGATCAGAGAAATTTGTAAATTTGGTGATGGAAGAAGAGGCCCAAATGGAAGAGTGAAGCTCAAAGAGAGAAGCCATAGAAGGGCCGATCTCTTACTTCTCCTCCTCTACATCTCTTAACTGCCACACACACACACACATGCATATGCATTCACTACAAGAGGTTGTGTGCTCTTGTGACGCTGTTAGCGACGGAAATACACTGGGTTTTTATAACCCCCGGCGTCGCTAAAACCGTCGCTACGAGAGCGTCGCTATGAGCGTCGCTATAGGCGTCGCTATATAGCGACGCTCATAGCGACGCCCATAGCGACGCATATAGCGACGTTTACACAGAAGACTATAGCGATGCTACAGAGCCATAAATAGCGACGCTTATAGCGACGCCCGAGAGAATTTTTTTTTGGTGGCAGGGCATTGAATGCCCTGCCACCCATCAACCATATTGTACTTGATTCACTTTTTAAAGAAAGTGCAAGGGTAGATAATAGACCCAAAATAGTCACCCACAAGACGCATTGTTTGCAAAA
Source organism: Adiantum capillus-veneris (assembly GCF_014529385.1). Lineage (NCBI taxonomy): Eukaryota > Viridiplantae > Streptophyta > Polypodiopsida > Polypodiales > Pteridaceae > Adiantum > Adiantum capillus-veneris. Next base: position 105,461,158 of record NC_140931.1, on the reverse strand, counting down.
TTGACAATTGTACACATCATAGGCAAAATGAATTGATTGGTAAATGTAATAATGACAATTGTACAACATCATAGGCATAAAGAATTGATTGGCAAAAGGAACTGCGGTGACAAATGTAATAATATACATGGTTCAAAAAGACGTATAAAATCCGTCTCATGATACATAAGCTATGAGAAACCCTAAACTAATGCTATCTAGCTACGGCTAAACTGACGTCGTCTAGTCAGACGTCTCATCGCGTCCAAGCGGCGTATCTGTCGGATTCTGCAAAAAAAGACAATAAGACAGCTTTCAGTAAGTATAAACATATAACGACATTTATAAAACAATACAAAAAATAAAAAAGAGTAAACCCTAATACTAACCATGCCGCCGCGAGAACTGAGAATGTCCATCAGGGCGTTTAAGCCCTTCCTGCCTACGTACTCGCGCTCGTACGGTGTGGGATCACGTCCTGTCATCGACCACTGTCAAAACATACAAAGATTTCATTATGTTAGAACTAAAAAACTCATAAACCCTTAACTATCGAACATAAAGAGCAATGTGAAAACACTTACAAAATTGGCCTCAAATGATGCCCATCCACCGCTCCCCAAGTGGTGCGAGCTCCCTGCCTCTACTCGCGCTCTGGCTGCATCCTTTTGTTGCTTCCACTTGTCGGGATTCTCGCGCGCTGCTTTCTTCGCATTCTTCCAATCTTCTTTGGCCAGCCAATCTGGCATATTCCACCCATTCTTGATTGCTTTTTGCACTTCGGAACGCTTGTGTTTGCAGTATTCGCGCATTCGAATCTTCATCAGGTCTTCATTGAAGCGATGATCCCGTGTTGGAACGGGAAACTCATCATGAAGTATGCTGATGACTCTGTTTTTTAAATCACTTGGTACTTCACTCCATTTGTTTAGTATGTAGTGTCTAAACAGCTGAGAGCAAAGACCACGCATGCGCGAGATCACCTTCTTGCCGTCATCATCCATGATGATGCCGCCGCTGATGTCGACGGAGTAAGGCAAGCCCTCTGGCCGGTGACGCGTGAACCTGGGTGTCCCGGCAGGGGTCTCTAGCGGCGTGTCGATGGGGGTACGGACGTCAGGTGTCTCCACCGGCGTCTGGGCCCCGAAGCGAGGAGTGTCGAGTGGGGTGGCTCCTGGCGGAGTAGGTAGAGGTGTGTAGCTTCTAGGAACAGTCAGCCGTGCAAAACCTAGCATAGATGGCGATGCTGTGGCTGGTGTGGGGGCGGGCAAAGAAGGGGAGGGTAAAGAGCCTCGTCGAACACGAGGCGGTGTGGAGGCATCGGTGGCGGAATCCCCACAACAACCGCCACCGCCACCACTAGAGCGCCGGTGTCTAGACGAGTGTGGAGCTCGTCTAGTCGACGCCGAAGCTTCGGAGCGCGTCGAATGCTCCAAAAGAGAGGGAGATGCGGATGGAGTAGGAACGCGCGATGATGCGCCAGAGCGATGACGCTCCACGTACCACTGTCTCTGCTGCGGTGACAAAGAAGAAAGAAACTCCTCATCATCCATACCTGCATTAAACACACGAATATTTAAACTTAATATTGAATGAATAGAGTAGACAATGACGCAAAGACCATTAGATACAATGACGTAATGACGCATATAAATACAATGACGCAATGAATTGAGTGATAGAAGAGGCAAGTCGAAAACTCAGAATTTTCAATCAAAAGATGTGAGCGCGAGTAGAAAAGAGCGTTATACACCATGGAAGGTACTTAGAGAGCCAGAGCTTTTACAACACGGAGCAAAATTGTTCAAATACAATATTTGTGGCTTTAAGAGATCTCTCTCTCATCCTCGCATAACTCAGCATAACTTCCTATATCTATATAGAGCTCTCCGTTTAAACACATATCCTCTGTTTCATTTTGTAGCTCCTCTGCATGCACCCCATATAGAGTAGTAGCATCTTGATGCTCGTCTGGCACCACCGCAACGGCTTCTGATTGAGCATCTTCTCTGATCTCCTCCATTGATGTCGTTGTGATTGGCACATGGTAGCCTTCATACGTCCTTGCACTACGAGGGGCTACCTCTATGACGTACCACCAGTTTGATGTAGACTTTGTAGGATGAAATATTACCTGCCAGAGCCACATAACTTACATGAGAGCTTTCAAGCACATAACTTGTAAAAGGGGGATGTTAACTATTTACATACTTACTTGTTCACAATGCTCGGGTAGTACGAAAGTGTCTCTTAGGTCAGTCCATTTCTTAGTAGAATCCACCTCAAGAAAACCAGACTCTCCTCTACGCACAGTAGCGTTGCGACCCTCCATGATTATCTTGAACCATTGCACGTCGAACAAGTCGACAAAAAATCCTCTGTAATCGATCCTCAAAATCTCTTGCAGCGTGCCGAAGTAAGTGAGTTCCGCCACCACAGGATCTGCATCAGAGGAACGTCGTCGACTAGACTGTTCAAATTTTGCCATGATTCCACAATCTTGAGTAAAACACTTTTTGTCGATTCGTTCCACCCTAAAATGTCGACCTTTACACCATGCTGCTGTGTATGACTTATACTACAACGAACAAAGATTATGAGTGGCCGTTCAAGCGTTTATAAATAAAGTCACTTGCTAGTCGTACATTGCAAACTTACCTTGGTCGCGCAACCCCGAGAGTACTCCCACTCTTCTTCAGTCACTTCGTCACCACATTGTTGTGCGCTTTTCAATTGGTTGTGCAACCATCTTAAGCTCATGAAGGTTGGTAGGCTCTCCAGAACCGCTGGATAGTGCATCGGTGGTCGTCTTCCCCGTCTCCACTCAATTCGTGCCCTTTGTCACTCTTGCTTTGCATCCTCATATTGTGAAATCCACTTTTGCATCACTGGATTGTGAAGCATGCAAAATCGGTTGATTTTAGCCTCTAGATCTTCCGTCATCTTCTTCTCAACACCGAGATTGCACATGACAATCCCAGATATGCGCTCATCATCTATGGTTCGCCATAGCGTGTCCCGGGATTTATCAAATCCGTCTAGCCACTCTCCAATGTACACTAGGGACTCTGATACCAACCAACCTTCTGCCATGCTACCCTCCGGACGTGCCTTTTGACGCACATATCCCTTAAGCGTTTTCATGAAACGCTCTAAGAAGAACATCCATCTGGAATGAACTGTGCCAGCTATTTCCACCTCATCAACTATGTGAACAAGAAGATGCACATGAATGGTTAGCATTGTAGTAGGAAAATGTTTCTCAAACATGCACACAAGCTCCGCAGCATTTAGTTTGGCGAATGGTATGGAGTCTACGTTGATCTCCTTTTGTGAGATCCATTGCACCAGCTTTGCAAGTTTGTAGATTGTGTTACGGATGTCGAGAGACAAACATCCCTCAATGGCAACCGGTAAAATAAACTGTAAAGTATGTGCAGCAATGATATTAAAGTCCACATTTTATGCAATGATATTAAAGTCCACTATGAACGTACCTGACACATTTTATGCCAATCGTGTGACTTCAAACCGGTAAGCTTTCCTTCTTTAGTAAAACACGTTCGGAGCGAGTGCATTACGCCAGTGGGGGTCCGCAAAGATCGAATGGTCTCTTTTACTTTGCGTTCTTGGGCTCCTGTGAAAATCCATGGTGCTTTAGGGAGTTTTATCGATCCATCAGACGCTGTTTGCGGCCAATATTGCTCCATACGATCCACATTTCTAAGGTCAACTCTGGCTCCCAAACTATCTTTCTTGCCGGTCAAATGGTCCCATAGTAGATTACCCACATTCTTGAATATGTGCATTGGATCGAGCAAGTGATTGATCATGAGTCGGGGCCAGTATGGTAACTCATACCATAGAGATATTCTCTTCATCCCTGGAGGCAATCCGTCATCGCACATCTCCTTCTGCTCTAACCATGCTTGTGCAGACATCCTTGGTGGCTCTCTTCCCAAAAAGCCGTCGCGTAACACATGATTCTCTGGAAGATACGCTTGATGACCTTCGTAGATTTGCTTCTTCAATGAGGGTGCCCCACATGCATTCAGTCTAGGTCCACATGTGACACATGCTCTGTATCCGCTTGTTTGAAGCCCTGCATGTATACACATGATAATAGATCAACTATGGGAAAAAACAAGATTTACAGTGTCTGAGTGAGGAGTGTCAATAGATCACCTGAGCATTCTGTTAGCCCGGGATAGTCATGCATGGTCCACATTAGAATGCCTCTGATCAAAGCATTCCGTCGTCCTGTGTGTCGGCTCATATCCACCACCTCTATGCCAATCCACAATTGTTGTAGCTCTTCCAATAGTGGACGAAGATACACATCCATATTCCCCACTTTATATCGCCCTGGCACAATCAAGCTTAGCCATAGGTGCCCCTTCTTCGTAGTCAACCACGGGGGAATGTTGTAGTTGACGATGACAACGGGCCATACACTGTAAGATGTTGATCTTTGACCAAATGGATTTACGCCGTCCATAGCCAGGCCTAAGCGCAAATTTCGAGCTTCCCTAGCAAAATCCGACCATGTTCCATCTATATGTTTCCACGCTACGCAATCTGCAGGAATTCGTAACACACCATCCGAAGATTTATTCTCCTCATGCCATGATGCTAGGGCGGCCATGGACTTACATTCGAAGAAATGCTTGATGCGAGGAAGCAGAGGGAAATGTCGCAAAACCTTTTGTGGAATTTTTGTCCCGTGGAGATCTACTCGATATCTTTCGGAATCACATTTCGGACACTTCTCCATGTCTATGTATTCCCCTCTGAAAAGAATGCAGTCATTAGGACAAGCGTGGATAGAATTGTAATCCATCCCCAAGTTTCGCAAAATCTTTCTTGCTTCATCTCGGGAATCTGGCATCACATTGTCAGCTGGTAGTATGTGCTCTTTCAGCAATCTACACAACATAAAAATATGATACAATCGTGTAAAAATCTATCAGATCATTATACATTTAGAGTTCTATTAAAGTAAACTAATTGTAATAGATCACCTGAAAAGCGCTGTGACGCTAGTGTCACTCCATCCAAACTTTGCCTGCATGTTGAGAAGAACCAGGAGTGCTTTCAATCTAGACATACGTGCTCCATTATACAATGGCGTATCGGCTTCACTTTTCATATCATCATAGATAAGCCTTTCTGAATCCATGATCGTCTCGATCATTTCATCAATCTCGGGCTCAAACATTGCCTCGTTGGGAATGTGCTCTGCATGATCATCCCCCGAGCTGTCAGAGGCTACATCTTGTGGCCTCACATATGCTGCTTGACCAAAGCGCCTGCGAACACGTCTATTGGGTTGCAAGATTGCTGCTTGTTGGCCAGCGTCAGAGTCCGACGAGTTATAATTGGCAACAACTCGATCTATAATAGATGGATCGAACTCGCCAAATTCGCGAACGTGCTGCAAAGAAACACGTCTTGTCCGTCGCACAGCATGCTTGTATTGATTACAAGGACATAAGACCCTCGTTGAGAGATAGGTGTTTCGGTTGGACGGTCCCACATCCTCGTCGCTACTCATAATGAGGATAAAAAACTTATAACCTGGACAACAAATTTAATATTCTATTGGCATTCTTCGTCTTATCTCTCTCTCTCTCTCTCTCTCTCTCTCTCTCTCTCTCTCTCTCTCTCTCTCTCTTTACCTCACATTCTCTAGTCATGTCCAATCCCCGCACACCTCGGTCTAGAGGTGCACGGAGATCAGAACCACCGGGTTATAATCTCGTCTTTATTGGTCAATACCTATATTTGTGGGTACAAGAAATCTACACACCCACGTCTACATGATACTGCATGTAGTGGACAAAACCCCTTTGCCTCTTCTCTAGCTGTAGCACTTCACAACATCTTAACATCTTTTCACAGTAGATCTTTTCACTGTTCGTCTAACTCTAAACCCTAAACCGTAAGTAATTCTTGCGTGGACTCGATCTAACGTAAATAAGCGTAAATCTAAATAAACGTAAATCTAACTAAAAATAAAGCTAAATCTAATTTAACGTAAGTCTAATGACTAGAGGTTGTCTAGATGGTCATTGTGTCGGGGATGTAGTGACTCTTGCCGCCCTGAAGATCCACCTTCTTCCCTATCATCTGAAGAGATTTCACCAGTACTTTTGGATCGAGGGAGCCCACCATGAGCGAAGGCTGCAATACCCTATATTCCATTGAGGGCTTTCTTCACCCGCTTCATGCAGGCATCGCAGTCTATGGAGACCTAAATCTAATCTAATATAACGTAAATCTAAATCTAGCTTAAATAAACGTAAATCTAGTTAAAAATAAACCTAAATCTAATTTAATGTAAGTCTACATATAACCTAATCTTTAACGTCTTTTAAGATAGTTTCCTACGACGTTATAACTCTCTTCTTCTTGTGTGTGTGCGCGTGTGTGGATGTGTGTGCCAATAAAAAGAGATAAATGGTATAACCTTTCTATCACCCATGCCAAGTATGATAGATTGATTATGCCATTTCCCTCTTGAATAATAGGTCTTGAGTTCAACTCCTCGTCGGCTAGATCTTTAGGTCTTTTAATTTTAATTAGTTTCCTAGGACGTTAAATTAGTTTCTCTCTCTTTCTCTCTCAATGTGTGTGTGTTTTTTTGGATCGTATGCATGTTTTCTCTCTCTTTTCCTCTCTCAATGTGTGCGTTTTTTGTTTATGCATGTTCTCTCTCTCTTTTCCTCTCTCAATGCGTGCGTTTTTTGTTTATGCACGCTCTCTCTCTTTTTCTCTCTCAATGTGTGTGTGCATTCTTTGTTTATGTATGTGCGTGTGCGTTTTTGTTTTTGTTTGTACTCTCTCTCTCTCTCTCTCTCTCTCTCTCTCTCTCTCTCTCAAAAACACTATGTGTGTGTGTGAGAGAGAGAGAGAGGGAGAGAGAAAGAGGGGAAGGGAACATGAGAATGAGGAGAGGGAAGGAGCATACCTGTCTCTCCTTCCTCTCCTCGTGTGTGTGTGTGTGTGTGTGTGTGTGTGTGTGTGGAGAAGAAAAAGAGAGAGAGAGAGAGAGAGAGAGAGTGAGGGAGAGCGTTACCTGCTCCTTGCTTGAGGGCGCCGAAAAACTCAGATCTGAGATCTGAGTTTTTGGGCGCGCTCGGTTATTTTTTTACCCCAGCCGGCATCGCTATGAGCGTCGCAAATTTTTTTGTAAATTTGCGACGCTCATAACGACGCCGAGAAATTTTTTGAGCGTCGCTAATATGAATAGCCTCTTGTAGTGATTTTCCTACCATTTCTACTACACATACCTCTCTCAACCCCAGCTAGGGCATGGAGGCATCTCACAAAAGTGAGATCGGAGAAAATTGTAAACTTGGTGATGGAAGAAGAGGCCCAAATGGAATAGTGAAGCTCAAAAAGAGAAGCCATAGAAGGGCCGATCTCTTACTTCTCCTCCTCTACATCTCTTAACCGCCACACACACACATACACACACACACATGCATATGCATTTTCCTACCATCTCTACTACACACACCTCTCTCAACCTCGCAGATTCCACCATTAAGAACCACCCTAAATAATGTGTTTTGTGAGGTACTTAAAAAACCCCTATGTTAAAATAATAGATACACCCCTCTTTTCTGAAATTAATGGGGTTTTAAAAATAATGAATTTAAACCCTCTTGTTAATGTATCTATGTTAAATTGCTTAAATTTTCAAAAATAAAAAATCCCTTCTACTCAACTCGCGTGTTATATTAGAATGTTTATATGGTGGAGTGCCGCCGCCCCGTCTCCCCCCCCCCCCCCCCCCCCCCCCCCCCACCCCACCCCCACCCCCAAAACACACACACACCGGCCCGAGCTCTCAACAAGCACACACATGCATGGAGCTAACAAGAAAGAACGCAAAGACATGGTCTTACAATGGACACACTTCCAATTGCTCTAGTGCACACGTTTGAAAAGTGTGATGACGGAATGCATAAATTATTGCAAGCAACACACACATAAACAAAAGTTCCATGTATCCCATGCGTTCAAGGGATCACTAATAATAGCCCTATATACATGCCATATTTAGACTATGGGTGTATTTATAAAAAACCCTACCCTCCTCTAATGTATACATAAAGTAGTACATTCTTGAAGTATAAATAATTCTATCCAATCAACTCGCGTGACATGGTACATATTGTAAAAATTGACTACCCTAGGGACATACATCCTACTACATTGGGATACATCCCATGTTGTTTCGGGGGGTGGGTGGGTCCTACTCTACATTTCAAGTGGTTTGTCAGACTCATCCGAATATTTGTCAGTTTTTTCAATAGGGGCTTGTTGGATGAAGAGCTCTTGCACTATGATCTCAAATAGCTCTCTACTATAAGGTTTAACCTAAGAAGATTTTGCATACAAATGTCGTTGCATGGAAAAAACCATTACGTATGTATTATAACAGCTTCCTTTACTAAATGTTGATGAGTTGAATTTCCTTTTGTGTCGTTTTTCAAGCGTTTTCTTCACCCGACTACTATATAGTTGTATGACTATTAAGCTTGCTCTCTCTTTCTCATGTTCATCTGGCTCTAGGCCTAAGCATTCACAAATGCAAAACTCTATTGTCATTCAAGGGGAGGCTTTAAACTACCCAACCCACTTGCTATTTTTCAATTGGGGACCCATGTAGCCTCGCTTCCTATAACACAAATTCAATGCTCATTTGCCCAGTGGAAAACCTTAGCTTCCTCTCTCAACTCTTCATCGAGGCTATTTATTGGAAGCAACATCTCCATAGGCAAGGCCACACTCTCATTTGAAGAGAGAAAACCGTAATTGGCACCCTCACACTTTTGAAATCAAGGAAGAAGCAGAGTGGGACTACACTAGCGCGATATAGGGAAACTCTGTGTAAGTATCCCATTTCAAAGAGGTGCAAGTGCTAATAATCAACCATAAGCACCCACTTGTTTACAATCACAACACCATTCATTTTTAGCCATATTTTACCCAACATAGGTTGTATTTGGCCATTTTGTTGCCTTTTTTGGCCATTTTGGACCCAAAATAGCCATACTTAAGGTTTACACAATGCCAAGGAGGGAAAAAACCCTACCTTCAACATAATTTTTATGCCAGACATCATTCCCCACTTATCATGATCTTTAGCCACAACTTTGATGGTCATGCATGCCAACTGCTATCTTTTGGCAAGACAAGTGTAGCACCATGAGGCGCTTGACATAGTACATTCTAAAAGCATAAAAAGCATTCTATAGAGTGAGAAAACAATGTAAAGCCGCATTAGGCCATGACTCGCAGATTCGAAATGTACACGTTAGCAATCGCGCTCATACACATCACACTGTACATTTTGCATTTGCTCCGAATAAAGACCGAGTTAAAATTTGCATTTTGCATTATGTCTGTGACAATGTATCTGCTGCCCAAGATCGGGTATGAACTTTCTGAGATTGGTACTAGCTTGATATTTTTTCGATATTTACCATGTCCATGATGTGGCAGCCATGTGGGCGGTCACAAAGGTGACATGGCCATACATGTAGGCAAGAAAGGATGGCCCTTATCCTACAAAAATCTACATTGCTCTGGAGAAGTAGCAGCGGAAGCTGCAACAGACTTTGAAGTAGAAGTAGCAGAAGCAGGCGCAAACGTATACGCAGCAATAGTACGCTTATGATCTCCTCTACCATTTTCCTCTCTCCCAGGTAGGGTTTTTTCAGCATTTTGAGCTCTCCAACAAGAAAGGGCAGGCAGAAGAGCCTGGTCATCAGGGCTCGGCCCTCCTCACCCCATGGCGGTACATTCGACAGCTGCATTTGCGTCTCCTGAGCTCTGCAACAAAACTCTTCAAGGAAGCCTTCTTCCAACAGCGAACACTTGCTTTAAACCAAGAGAAGGCTTTCTCTGCTTGAACAGATCTCTCAGCAGATATGCTAGTCCGCAGCGCCACCGTAACCTGTCATCTGTGGTGGTGGCCGCCACGGATACAGAGGTTTCCGAGGATGTGAAGACCGAGGGAACAAAGACCGATGATTTCCTAACCAGGATATATAGATTGCCTAGTATGCAGTCCATGATTGATCCACAGCCCTTCACAATTTCCTCTGTCGATGAAGGAGGCGTCAAAGATTGGCACCCTGCAACAGTCCTCAGTGTTGTAGAAGTTGCTGCTGGTGTGCGTAGAATTGTCATCGAAGCTGAGATATCAAGAGAGGTACTGTGTGTGTGTGTGTGTGAGAGAGAGAGAGAGAGAGAGAGAGAGAGAGAGAGAGAGAGAGAGAGAGAGTTTTTGGTACCATGCACAGATGGTTTCAATCGAAAATGCGTACACCGCAGCTGGTCGTCTTGCACAGCTTAAAGTGAATGGTGGGACGGTTGTGAAGGTGGTTGCATCATCGCCTCCTTTCAGCTTGAGAGCCAATGAACCGGTTCTCGTAAAAGCCAGGGGAGACATACCCTCAGGAATGACAAAGCAAGCGCAGTATTATTTGTCTGTCAAGCATCCACTTGAGCTTCTTGTGTATGAAGCTGAGACACCCCAAGTCTTTTCTTTGAAGGAAGGTAATGAATGTGAAATTTGGATACGAATGTGAAATTTGGTTCAAATTGTTGCATGCATGTGTGTAGATAGATGGCCTGTGTTTAGGGCCATAGTTGAAGTGCGGTACCTAGTGGTAAAGATAATATGGTTGTGTCTCATACAACAAGGGCTTCAAGTTGCTAGTTAGTGAAGATCCTCAGCATTTTGATGCCTGTAGGTCAGTGTGTGTTCATGGCTATGCCTGGAGTGTAGGATTGAAGGGAGATGATCTTGTAGGCTACAGTAGATACTGCCTTTAATGACGCTCAACCATAGAGGGCTAGAGAGTGCTCTTGAGCACCGCACATGATATGTATCATATGATGAGGATAACACCTCAATGCCTGGCTGTATAATTGTGGCTGACCTGTCAACACCAGCTTGGCCGCCGCGGGTACTACGACCATGGGCGCCCTTACCCCTGTGAGATTTTGCCATGTTCTTTGTTCCTCTCTTTTTCACTGCTTAAGATTGGTATGGTACAGATCTTGTCTCTTATTGTTTGTAGCATATGGTTCTGAAGTGTGCCTAGATTTTGCTGATTGTGTGATGGATTGAGCAGGTGATGAGGTGGAGCTTGGGCCTTTCAATTTTGATGGTTTGGACCTTCGCCCTGTAATGTTTCTTACCCGCTATCCAACCCTACTGTTCTTTGCATCGGGGAAGGGCATTGCTATTGCCAAGGCGATTATTGAAGCGAGGGATAACGATGTAGGAAGTATGAACTTGGGCAGGAGGGTAGATATTCGCCTTTTTTATTGGTCACCAGACCCCTCGAAAGTGCTGTTTAAGGTACTTACTTCACTGTTGCCATTAATTTTTGTGGGATTTTCATTTTTTTAATTCACCATTAGTACAATGTACTTACGTCTTAGGTGTTGTCATGGGCTACTACAACTAGAGAATTGAGTGTGACTGCAGAAATAACTAATTGTAGTACTGCATATGGAAGGATGCCCACTCACATGCGTGTGAAAGAGCACAAGCTCATACACAGCAGAGAGAGAGAGAAGAAGAAGAAGAAGAGTATTCTAATGTCGTAGGAAACTATCCCAATAGACCCGAAATATCTATCCGACGAGGAGAGTTGAACGCAAGACCTGTTATTCAAGAGGGAAATGGCATTACCAATCTACCACACTTGTGTGATAGAAAGGTTCTACGATTTTCCTCGTCACATACACCCGAGAAGAAGAGAATTTTAACGTCGCAGGAAACTATCTCAAGAGACCTGAAAGATCTATTCGGGGGGGGGGGGGGGGGGGGGGGAGAGAGAGAGAGAGAGAGAGAGAGAGAGAGAGAGAGAGAGAGAGAGAGATTTTTTTTTTTAAACAGGATAAATTTGAAGTATGGGAGAATGAAAAGCTCAAAGTGCGACCAGCTGTTGGAGCATTGGAGGGTCAAGATTGGGATGGTCATGTTGGGACATTTATGTCCCTGTGGGATGACGATGACATAGAGTATGATCCGTCAACGACAGGTGTGATTGTCTGTGTTGATAGTATGGCAAAAGCAGAGGTTGACAAGCTTCTTGCCGATGCGGGCATCCCTGAAAAGCAGGTTGTGAGATGGGAACCATCATTTTGAGCATTCTAATGTTTGTTTAAGCATGATAAATGATTAGCTGCATCAGCCTTTTTCGACACTTGTCACTCTCCCATGATGGGGGAAATGGTTGTAGCTTTTGCCTTGTAGGTGGATCAGTGAGAGCTAATTCACTGGTAGTAGTCTATTTTGTTTACGCATTTTTGGATATGAAAGCTGTCGCTTTGCATCTGCTACTCTCCCACTTATCTTCTTTTCTTTGTAAATGGACTACCAATGGGAAATATTGAATATAGTAAGCTGAAAATGAAGTAGGCGTGAGCAAGCAAAACCCCTTTGTATTTAATCTTACACAGGGGGGATCTTGGACCATTGCTTTAGAGCCTTCAATACTTTAAAACCTCACTTGAGGGATATATCACACATGTCCAACGCTTGGAGATGCATGGCCTTTAAGAGTTCTTTTATAAGGCTTGTTTTGGCAAGCCAAAATTAGAGCAAGAGCACTACCCTGTAATCCAGCTAAAGGCGCTGTTCAGGGGCTCTTCAAGCGGAGAGCAGGTGCCTTCAGCAGTGCTGAACCTGCAGCTGAACCGGCTAGACTCTTGCCTTTTTGTTGAAGCACCCCCAACATTATTGAATCGCAATTAGAACTGGCTTCAGCCAGTTCATCGAGCGGCAGGTAGTTCATTGAGTGGCAGGTTCCGACAGGACTCAGTGCGTAGCAATCAAATTTCTTCAGCGGATGTAAGCGGCCCTTCAACAAAGCAACCCTTTTAACGGGTCTATGGGGGCGGGCTCTGAGCAAAAAGCTATGTGAAGATTTTTCTCCATCTTTATGACAGTTTTATTCCCTTCACTCTACCTCGTACGCATTGGTCGTCTCTATAAAGATGTTTGTAACCTTGGGTGTTGATTACTGTAATAAGTGTGTTGTGTATTTGATCGAGCAAGGTTGATAGTCTATTTAGATGAATTCTTAACATTTATCAAGTGCTTCATTTATATGACATTATTAAAGGATTGGTGCAACCATATGCTGACCGATGGAGGCTTGGAGCCATGGTGGGAGCACATATTACGCGGGAATGGTCCCTGAAGGACCCTACTCAGCCGTCAAGAGTCAAGGGGAGGGGGTAGGTTATGAAATGGATTCAGTGGTGACAGAGGTACATAGGCATTCCAATGCTGAGCATGCAATGCATCAATGGGCAGTATGTCTAATGTGACTGAGTGGAGGGGACAGCAAACAGCAATTTGGTGCTTCAGGAGCCATTCCAGCAGCTGAGGTGTCGACACTTCCTTGTATGGTGGCTGCTAAGGTGGCGGCTCCTCAACACATTTAATTTCCTTGAATTGTGCACACCTGATTGGAGAGGAGCTGTTGATATTCCAAGCACTGAGATGACTAGGCATCTAATGCTGCATGAGAAAATTCTACTCAGGAACGTGCTGTTAACGGACGGGTTGGATTCTCTGCCCCACTACCCCTGACCTTGACGGTTGATAGTCTATCTGAATGAATGCATCAAAAAATGTGTGAAACTTCCTTCTTCAGACCTTGGTAACTTGCCTAGCACATTAGAACTTTGTCTTTCCAAGTCCCAACAATCTTTTAACAATGTCTTGGTTCTTCTACTTTGAACTTCATACGCGCGTTGATCATGTCGAACACAAAGAGATTAGTAAAACTAGTTTTAACATTTCAAGGAAAAAGCACAGTACTACCTACAACTTCTGTAGCACGTTGCAATGCTTTATTCTCAGTGTAGCTTATTGCATTTGTTCTGTGCATTATAGTGTCCAAGAAAAGGATTTAGAGAGTTTCAACTCTCTTCTATTCTTGCTTTCACCTCTCACTCATTAGAGAGTGGAGGGAAAATACATTCTAATGGGGAGTGCTTTTCTTGTGTTGTGTTTTCATTTTTGGATTCCAGTTTTGTAAAGGCGACCTGTCAGCAGCCGGAATTACCAAACTTGTCTCAGCTTGGCACCTCAGCGCAGGGAATATTGGGGCACACATTCTGCCGGTGAAGGACCTGTTGTAGCAGGTGGCTGGTTGCAGAACAGGCGACCAGAGACTTTGACGGACATGGATTCATCCTTCCAAATGTGGAACTTATGTCTTTGCTGCATTTCATTAGCTTTCTAGAAAGTAAGAGTTTCTTTACTTGGGGACCTGTGAATAAGTGGCACTTCTCAAAGTGAAGCTCAAGCAAGACCCTATTTAGAAGATTTAATGATGAAGTTGTGTAAAATTTACAACAGATTAACCACAAACAATGCTCTTATGCATCAGCAATGTACCTTTGTGTTCTGTGTCATGTCATATCTTACACAAGAAGTTTTGGACAAATTCTCACAATATTTCCCACATTGTGACTTACCTCAACATCATGAGCTTTTGTGAGGGAGACGTTGCATACCTAGCCAGGTACGATTGGGGGTAGGGGACTGTCGCCCCGGTGGGGGGGGCGGCGGTCCCCTACCCCCAATCGTACCTAGCTAGGTATGCGGTGCCTCTCGAGCAGAGGCTCATGATGTTATGCATTGTATGAAAAACAATGAGAGAGACTCCATTTTCCTACATGAGAAAATTTCAAAATCTTTGTGTTACAATAGATGATTCTTGTAAGCAAAGTAGTAAGCATACTTTATGCATCGAGTCTCATCTTACTACCACAACTTTTATTCCTTCCACACATCCTCTAATGTGCATATTTCTTATTGCTTTAGCTCTTTCTTTCCTCTTACTACTTTTTTGAGTACCTTGTACATCACTTGAAGAGGTACATCCCACTCCTCTCTTTCTTCGTTCCCTCCTTTCAAAGCACACCACAATGTCTTCTCCATCGAGGTTGAGGCTCAAGGTAATGACCCTCGGGCAGGCCATCTATATAGTATCCAAGCCCAACACATGCAATCTTGGATACCTTTTGTGATATGGCAAGGCAAGTGACTAGTGAAAGTCACCAAATAAAAAGATAACTTCACAAACCATGTCCTTTATTAGAATTCGTCTTATTTTTCAATCCTCTCATCCAAGGGGCAAAGATGTCTGCTTATAAGTATAGGCACAGTTGGCTAGGTGGAGCATGGGTTTCCCTTCCCTTGGGCCTCTCATTGGTATCATAGCTCTTCTTTGTGCTTCATCAAAATACAGAGGTTTCTCAACATCATGTAAGCTAGACACAGCCAAAGCATAACAATCTGATGCATAAGATGCATGGCGAGAACCTGAACAAGTACAACTAGACAAAGGTGCATCCAATTTATTGTCATGCAATGTATGCACCAACCATTTTGGCATTCCTCTAGCCTGCTCATTGTCAGTCCTTTCTACATGAAGTACATCATGTATATCTGCATCAGTAAAATAGGTTGATTTGTAACATTTTTGAAAACCCCCATAGGTTGTACATTTGCCTCATTGGAATTTACATTCGAACCTCCACCACTAAAAAGAGGCAAAAAAGTGTCATAAATGTCCTATGAGCTTACATCACTGTCTCTAGTACATGATAACAAGGGCTGAAGGACTGAATAGAATCTTCCACAAACACTACATCCCGTGAAACCAAAATACGCTTTGTTTGCGGATGATACAACCTGTAGCCTTTGCTTTGAGCACTATAACCAACAAAATACATTTGACAGCCTTATCATCCAATTTTTTGTGTTGTGTTTGTGGCACCAAAGCATATGCCAAACAGCCCAAAACATGCATGTGCTCAATAGAAGGCTTTCTATCATTCCATGCTTCATATGGAGTAATAGACTACAAAGCTTTCATAGGACACTTGTTCAATACATAAGTGGCACACATGATGGCCTCAAGCCAAAAAGAATGCGGCAAAGCTTGACTTTTAACCATACATCGTGGCATTTCCGTAAGTGACCTGTTTTTCCTCTCAGCAACACTATTTTGCTAAGGCGTATAAGGCACTGTACATTGGTGTTTTATCCCACGACTAGCCAGAAATGCATTAAATTCATGAGACATATACTCCCCCCCTCGATCGGAACGGAAGGTGTCCATAGTATATTTTGAGACATTTTCAGCTATAGCCAAAAATTATTTGAAGCACATAAAAACTGCGGACTTTGCTTTAAGTGCAAATACCCATGCATGCCTAAGGTAATCATCAATGAAAGTCACGAAGTAAAGTAATTGCCCAAAGACGGGCCCACAAACATCACTATGCACAAGGTGCAACTTGCATGTGCCTAACTGAACCATCCTTTGGAAACTTTGAGCACTACATCTTACCCAAAATACAGTCTTCACAAACATGTTAGACAAGTGCTTCAAGAGGCGGCAAAGAAGCAACCATATCAGATTTCTGCAACGCAGCAAATTGGCAAAATTCAGATGACCAAAACGTGCCTGCCAAAGTTTTGCATCTGAAATAGCCCTTGAATCTGCAACTGCATCTGCAAAATTCTACCCACACTTGTCATACAAAGTGAGCTTATACAGCCCACAGCATAATATGCCAAATGCAACAATTTCATCACACCAAAACTAAGATCATGTATTGTAAATCTGTCATCCACAAACTTGACTACAAGTCCAAGTCTAGCAAGTGCAGATATAGACAAGAGATTCTTCTTGATCCCAGGTACATAAAGTGCATCAACAAGTATGAAAGAACTACCATTTGCAGCAGTAAGCACAATCTTTCCAACTCCCTGAACCGGATAAGAGGCATTGTTGGCACAAGTGACTGAATTCCCATGAGGGAAAGACTCGAGAGAGGTGAACAATTCATGATGTAAGGTAATGTGCTTTGTAGAACCACTGTTGAAATACCACACATGTGAATCTGCAGCAACTGACATGCATGCATCATGGACAACAAGATTGTAAGTGCACTCTGCACTAAAAGCCCATTCTGCATCAACATCAGCATCACAGTCTGCTTTCACAAAAGACTCAACAATGGTTGCATTTGTAGTGGAACCAGTGTTTGCAGTGGAACCATCCTCTTTCTTCTTAGCCTCTTTGACCTTCAACTTAGGACACTACTTGATCAAGTGATCATTTGCTTTACAATAATGACAACGCATCTTCTTTTTCCCTTATCACCAAAATTTCCAGACCAATTGCTGCCAGCAGAAGCATTAGGAACATATGATTTTCCACTCGCATAAGAATCATAAGAAGTGGATGCATTGCTGTTACCACCCTTTCCTTGAGCAGCAATAAAAGCTTGTTCAACTGCACACTTTCTAGTCATATTTTTTTTTGGAAAGCGACCTTTGCAACATCAATGTGTATAATGCATCAAACTTGACAACTTCAGGATTTCCTTGGGTCATAAGTTTTCAAGTACTAGCAAAAGTCTGGTAAGAATATGGTAAGGCATCAAGAACAGTCTGCACAAGGGAACTGTCTGAAATGACCACCTACAGAAATAAGTTGCTCATTGATATCCTTGACACCATCAAGGAAAGTGTCCATATCATCTTCCTCATGCATAATCTTCGATTCCAACTCTTTACGCACCAAAGCAATTTTAGCCTCATTGCGGCTTGCATAAAGACCTGTTAGAATATCCCAAGCCTGTTTTGCACATTTCGTTGAACGAATGTGAGGAGTAATGGTGCACTTTACAGACAACACAATCAACACATGAGCCTATGCATCCTTTACATCCCAACAACGAGCTTGTTCTCTCGTAGGCAAAACAACTCTAACAACAGCAATCCTTGCAGCAAGACCTGCAACATCCTCAATATCGCCTACATCCTCAGGAGCAGGATGTACATCAATGCCCTGCACAATATTCCAGATGCCCTTTGATCCACAAGAACATGTTGCATCATGTAAGCCCACATAGGGTAATTGTCCCCATCCAATCTGTCCTCAGCAACAACAAACATCTTGAACACATCTGTGTTGTTGTCAATTATGAAACTTGATGTGAAAACTGCCCAAAATGAGGAGAAATTGAGTGATACCAACACGTGCTATATAGCACAACCCGTGATAGACTGTGTGGGACCTGTTATGCAAAAAATGGCACTGATAGAAATTTTGTACTAAATGACGAAATTGCATGTGTAGACCTGCCAGTAGTGGAAGCGGAGGCCGAAATAAGCCCCGAATCAAAAATCTGAGTAGACTAAGCTCTTCAAGCTATCCTGAAATTTTTGTGGACCTGCGAAAGCTTGTAATAGCTCACTTGTATTGGAGAAAGTGAGCAGGCACGTACTGGAGCTGTTGGCGGCTAAGCCCGAGAGGATGCAAGCTGCTCTGATACCAATTGTTGGAATTAGGGTTGCAAGGAAACACACACAACTTGGAGAAGATGAAGGAAGCTCAAGGCACACAATAGAGAGTGTATTACTTAGTGTGCAATGAAAAGATAGATAGCCCAAGAGTGATGGGCATATATACAATGCTTGGGGAAAAAAAACCTCCCAAAGAGGGAAAAAATGCCCCGGTGGTCCTAGTGTGTTCACACACATCACTACCACATGTATATGATAACATCTAAGATCACAAGTACAAACATGCATACCATATGTATCAAAGTCTTTGCAAAATGTGATAAACTTGTTACAGACACATTCGGGAATGGAGTTGTGTCAAAGAAAATCATTACTGTAGACCAAATTTTTAATAGGTTGTTGATACTTCCAGCCAATAAGTACATTATCAAGTAATTTGTGGTTTCCAAAAAGTAAGTCAAAACACTCACAAAAAAGTGTCTATCCAATCGAGAAGCTCATTCTGAAAGAGATAGTGTTCGTAAATGTAATCTTTGCAAGAAGTTTTTTTGTTTTTTGAGTACCCCCTTCCACATGGGCTCACAACAACCTGCATATTCATCAATGATTATAAGTCAAGAAGGTGCCTGATTGGGGTGTTTCTGCCTCTTCCTCTAGTGTAGCTACAAGATTTTCCTCTATTAGAGGAAGAGCTAAGAGTAAAAAATTAAGTAAAAGAGTTGGGGGTAGCAAGAGAATTAGGTCTTTTTAGTGAGGGGGAGTCATCATCTTCAATACAAGGCTTGAGTAAAACAGTGATAATCTTTACTCCTTTGTAGTTAGCATACGTGATTAGATAAATCCCAGGTTCATCAGACTTTAGTTCCTTTAGGATATCCAGCATTAGCCCACGAAAGATGTTGAAAGCAATTTGAGCGATTACTACTTGTTTAGCTTGGCTGCCTAACCAAGAACAAATAAGGCAGAGAGGAAAGTCCATCGATTTTTTGGGGAAGAGTAGGTCCAGATGATTGAGGATAAACCAAATGGCATGATCAAACTCCATGATGTTGGATTCACATGAAGCTTTAGGGTGAAGAAACTTGCAAGCACATTTAACATAGGGTCAAAAAATATTCCAGATAGATTTTGTGTACAAATCTAGGCTACTTTTGGCAAACTCCATGTTCCCCTTTGTTCGAATATAGAGGCATGTATTGGAATGACATTTGGAATGGTCGATGAGGTTGAGGTTGAAGGGGGCCTTTATGAGTTCCCTTTGTCTAAGAACTGACCTCCTTTTAAAATTTTGATTCTGCAGTCCTCAACGGAGAGGCAGGCAGATTAGCTAAGTACACCCAGATTTCACTAAGAATAGATGCTAAAAAAGCTTTGTTAGGTAGGACCCAGAGCTCATGGTCCACCCCAAAATATTAAATTTCAATTTGCCTAACCAATAGGAAAGGGAAAACCTTGGAAATTTTTGGTACCATTTTTAAAAGGTTAGAGTCATTGAGGGAGCAAAGATTACTTTGAAATTCTTTGACGGCCTCAAGAGCCGCACTATCTCTACAAAAGATACCACCTGTTTGAGAGATAGTTGGAGTAGCCGGGGTACTGATAAAAGAAGGATTGAGGCCGCATAGTTTTTTCAACAAGCTAGACAGTTCAGCCCCAGAAGAGGAAAAAAGGGCAAGCTCTTGTTGATATTGTACAGAGAGTATAGGTAGATGGGCTATGTATTGGGAGATCATACTAACACCATCTTTGGAATCCTTGTCCAAGGTAGCCAAAATCTTGACCCAATCATTAAAAGATAACATGTGCAAGATAGATAGCTTTTTGTCTATGCTAAGAGCTGAATCGTATATTAGTTGAGAAGCATCTATGCTACCAATACATATGAGGACAAGAGATGTTGCCACATAGAGGGGTTCAAAAGATAATTCCAAGCCTTGTGAGAGAGCAAGAATCTGCAATATACAAAATTGTTAGTAAGGCTATAACTACTTATGGTAGTAAGTAACACAACATTTGGCCTTTCTTGCCAAGAAAGGTCGAGTTCTAACTGCTAAGGCATTTTTTGGAGTATGGTCTTTTAGGTAAAACTAAATTTGCTCTAGAATCTTTGTATGATTCTCTTGGTTGTATTTAACTCTCATGCGAGCTTTCATTCTAAAGTGTTTGTGAGCTTGAAAGGAAATATATAAACCTAAATATAATTAGTCTTGTGGATTGGGCATGCGATCCTTAAACCGACCAAGTTAAAGACTACAATAGCCGTGAGTAGGTAACCAAAAAATTAGTCTATGAGGGACCGCGTAACACTTATAGATTGTGGGTCCAACTTAGAACTAAGATTCAAAACTAGTTTCTAAAGCCAATTGGTTTAGCCAAAGATAATGGAAAAACCTTATGTATAGGACGTGTGTGTAGCTCTTTTAACTTAAATAATAAGACATAATGAACATTTACATTCAAAAGACAACTGGCTTGAGAGAGAGTAACGATAAGTACAAAAACAACTCAGTCTTAGAATTATCTTTGTACAAAGCTTAAAATAATGAAGCCTCATTCCAGTATACATATATCAGAAGTACTTCCCCAACAGTAGGCGTAAGTGTAATCATGTGTAGACAATTGCTTTAAGCCAAAAAAACTTCCAAGATAAGATAGACTCCTTACCTGCATCCATCCAAACGACAACACATATGTTAGCCTTAAATGTGTTTTACAGATATCAATGGACTATACCAGTTGTTATCTATGTCCATCTTACAGCTTTTTTAACTTAAAACCACTATCCAAAGTGCTCATATATTCCTAATTTTATGTAAAAACGTTTATTATCCCAAAAATTATATTTCTAATTATCCTCATCATCATAATAGCATACATATTATTCTGATCAGAAGGACACTACCCTCTCTAATTTAAGTGTCTTAACCCCTATAACAACTCATCAGTCATTTGAGTATTACTTTGCCAGATTTGTCAAGCTCCACTTCCTCTTGCTTTTTAAGTATATGCCAAGCCATAAAGTAGCCAAAACAAAAAAACTTTAGATATCTAGAAAATTCCATGAATAGTTTAAGAGTATCAAACTCGCCTCTATTACCAGGAAAAATTTTGAATAATAAATGCCCATTAGGTTTATGGAATCCAAGCTACCTTAGCTTGTATGCCAAATGAGAAGAAAAAATACACTAATTTAATCCCTCTTAGTTTTAAAATATTCTTGTGCCTTATTGATTAGCATACAAAGTGGCCACCCCCCTAATATAAACACGGTATCAACCAGATTGACGGTCGAAACATGAAGTATAAAGAACAGTCGCCCTTTGGGGCTAGTCTCATTGACTATACCCTAACTTGTGAATGTCAGAAGGTGTAATGTAACACCCGATCAAAACAACGTATATAGGCAGTGTAGAGATTTATTGGCAGAGTTCTATCAGAAACACAGTAATAACAAGCATCATAATGCGCCATAGTTGCCGACATAAAGCAGGTTTTATCAAAAAATCGTTAACACATGGGTCCTTAATATAATAAACCAAGGAGTAATACAATTTTACCACCATGACTATTAGCCATAAAAACTTCCTGATATGGTACTCAATTTTGGGAGAGTCAGTTTAACACGCCTCTACGTAACCTTTATCATGTCAGAGGAAACAACACTATGTAGACAACTAGTACCATCAAAAAATCCAAAACAATATGCTTTGGAGGCAAAACCCCCCATCCCCCATTTTTTAATGAGCAGTATGCGTTTGCGGTAGGATATCTCATTACTTTATGAATCACTAGAGTAATGTTTTAATAGGCCAGGCGGCATCCTTTGTAAAGCAAACCAATCAACAAATATCCCATACCCCCAATACCTAAGGTGCCACATAATTTTTTTTAAAAACAGTGAATTGTTTAAGCAAAGCTCTTAGACCCAAAAACAATAGCGGGATCAATAAAGCATAGCCTAACCATACCAAGTGTTATACCATTCAACCATTTAATGCCACACACTGTCAAGCTTAGCCACCCACACAGTGGGCCTCGCCAGGATAAGCCACAAGATATACCTACATGTAAGCATGGGTGCTTATATCACCTTTAGACCAATTTGCACAAAGGAGAGAAAACCAAATTACCAAGCCCAGTATACAGTAACCGACCTGTGTAGGTTGCGTTACAAGCTCTATAATCGGCACAACAGAGAGTGAATACAAACAGTCCACACTTTTAGGTTTACGTAAATAAAACACACACAAGGCTAAGTGAGAGGCAGAATGCGCCCTCACCTCTTTAAATAGAAGAAGGTAGATCACGACCACTCATGGTGTGTAGTGAGAAGTATCCACATCATACCAAGCATTGAGTAGGCCAGGTGCCGTTCCTATTGGGGAAACAAAATGCAGCCGCCTTTGATGAGGTCCGGTTTTGTAGAGCAGAGCAGCCCGCATGCCATTAGCACAGCGGGGTAAGTGAGGCATAGTTGTAGAGTAAAGTTAAGACAAGTTAATAGCTACAAGCTAAAAAAACTACCCACGTTTGTGGTTTTGGCATCATAACCCATTAGGGGTTCCATCCCACCCAATGTAGCCCCAAAATAGGCATTATTTTTAAGCTATAGCCAAAGATGATAGAAGTAAGGGGTAGTATAGTTGTTTTAGGAAATAAACAAAAAGATAAGTACTAATGTGTGTGTGTGTGTGTGTGTCTGTGTCTGTGAGAGAGAGAGAGAGAGAGAGAGAGAGAGAGAGAGAGAGAGAGAGAGACATCATAGGCAATCAAGCCCCAAATGTAAGAAACAAAGGTCTAACATTGCATGGTCAAGGCAAGCACATGTATAAGTGTTCTTTGTATACATATTCATCACCATGAGAAAAACATGTGGATGCTTAACATCCTTACAAAGGTGGTTTAATGCAAATAAAGGCAAGAACCCGATCAAAGAGATAATAGTCATTGCCATACCTTGAATAGAGAAGAAAGAGCCTGTGTAGTACCATTCATCAAGCTAAGTCTCGGCCAGTGTAGTACTATTGTTATTAGGAGGAGGAGGGGAAATAGAAGCACTTGGAGGTTGAGCATGTCAGCCCATTAGAGGGAAAGGGAGACATTTGGGTACTTTAAGAGTGATGTGGAAACACCATATAGGAATAGGCAACACAAGTTAGAATCCAACAGAGACATGATCACGAATCTGCGAGTAGCAGATCCATATAAATAGGAAACACGAAATATGCAAGTCAAGGATCCAAGGAGAGGAAAATGCATGCCACATTAAAGTTACCATCACCTAAGTGACCCATCATCTTTTTTATTTAAGGGGAGTAATCCATTTACTTGTGCCCCTTACAGTTCGTTGATGGTAGTGCCACTTAGAGAGTACAAAGGTTTCCCAAGGAAAAACACCTCATAGGAAGGAGTAATCACTAGTAGTCAAGGTCTAGAGATGAGAGCCAACACAGACAAAGATCATATGAATCGGTACTAAGGCCTCAGTGTAGGGATTTCTAGGTGAACTAATTATTATAATGACAAAAACGTGTAGGAACCTCCCACACCACCAAATCCCAAGTGGAGTAATCACACATAAGACTGTATAATCATCAGATCCATAATGCACAGTATAAGCTTGATTCACCCATTGAGGAAAGTGAAAGGTAAATACTTATGGTAATCACCCACAAGGTAATATACACATCAGCTCCATAATGCATAGTATAAGCTCGATTCACCCATTGACGAAAGTTCAAGGTAAATACTTATGGTAATCACCCATAAGATAGTATAACCATAAGCTCTATCATGCATAGTATAAGCCAACCATTATAAACAACTTAAGGTTAGCAAGCTAAAGCGGGTACTAGCAAAAGTTCGATTCACCCATTGAGGAAAGTGTAAGGTAAATACTTATGGTAATCTCCCACAAGATAGTATAACCACCAGCTCCATCATGCATAGTATAAGCCAACTATTATAAACAACTTAAGGTTAGCAAGCTAAAGCAGGTACTAGAAAAGTAAGAAGATGGAAGATTGTGTGCTCCTTTACAAAAAAAACATGCAATGGTAGCAAGAAGATTGTAGTCGAATGAAGCAATCATAGCAAAGTAAAATGCCAAAGAGTGTGTGTGTGTGTGTGTGTGTGTGTGTGTGTGTGTGTGTGTGTGTGTGTGTGTGTGTGGAAGTGATCTCTCTCATGCTTGTATTTACGCTCTCTTGAGTGTGTGCATGTGCTTCTTTGTGCATTCCATGCTTGGTTGTTGAGAACCAATGATTGCTTTGTTGATTGTAGATTGTAGATTGAGTAGGATTGGTTCAGTAATGAGTAGGATGAGAAGAGGTATCTTTGCCATAGATACACTCTTCATGATTTTGTAGTTAGGGTGAGGTAGATCGAGCACTTGTTGCACTGTGTGTATTGAGACTCCATACTCAAGTATGGTCGCCTCCAAGCACTAGCCGAGTTAACTAACTGGATTGATAGTTGAATGACCACACATAGGTCTTTGATACCATGTTGGAAATTAGGTTGCACTTGATTAGCACATTCATATGCATTATAGAGGTTAATCTACAAAATACTATTTGTAGTCTCTAGATTAAAAAAAGACCATGTTGGAAATTAGGGTCGCACAAATTAGCACATTCATTACAATACTACATTATAGAGCTTAATCTAAAAAATAAGCTAGGCTTGCATATGAGTAGCACATTCATCATAATACTTCATTATAGAGCTTGCTACAAAAGACTATGTATAGTCTCTAGATTAAAAAAGTGTAGTTATACACATCAACACATGATTAACCAAGAGACTGATAGTACATAATGTAGGAAATTGGTTGCATTGATAGCATTTAAAAAAGAATACAACGGGGAGAATCATTATATAGGTTGATGCAAGGAAATAATTGTGTGTGAGGCATGTGAGTAGATCCAAGACTAAGGGAAGATTCCCTCTTAGAATGTAGCTTGAAGGGGATCGGGGAGCACCATAGACGGAGAGTGAGAGAGAGAGAAGGAGACACATGACACACAGATATGGGTGGGGAGACTCAAAGAGTGGCAGCCCCCTATACACTTATGCTATGTATAAGGTATACAAGTCAGTGGGCGCCCAGACTCAGGGCGGCCGGGCAAGGCACATACGCCTATACCCCAACAACCTCCCACTTAAAGGCGACTGTGCCTTTAAGCAAGAGAACCTAGTCTAAAGACTACAAAAGGTGAGAGAAAACCGCTCTCAACCGATGCCCACTGGCTGGCTGTGATCGTGTGCATCCGGCTGTCCTGCTCCCGTGTAAGTCCATACACCACCAGACGTACCGCACACGTACTGCAAGTATGTACGCAATACCTGCATATCTCCCTTGTGCACTATGCCATCATCAGTCAACAAACGACTGACAATCCCAACTGCAAATGCTCCCACTACAGCTGCGATATCCGGTCTCAAGATCAACATCTCATACATGAGACCACCGAATGCCGATGCAATGCTAGCGGGCCCTGCTAGCTCTACGGAGCATGCATCAACATATATATCCCTGGCAATAGGCATCTCTGACTGACAAGGTGTGTCAACCACATGCATCTCCTGACTGTCCGCAAAAGACGCATCAACCTGTCGTGCAACCTCAGAGCAAACCAGCTGCTCTAGGTGTCTACTGGAAGACATATCCTGCACAACTATATCCCCATGCTCACTGTCGAGCATAGAAAGGAATGATTGCATAATCGCTGACGTCTCAGCCTCCTCTGCAATCATCCACTGCAAACATGACCACTCAATCTGCTGTGACTCACTAGAGCTCTCATGCTCTAACTCCGTATGGATAGACTCTTGCACAACGTCCTCCTGTCGTGACTCACTAGAGCAAGATCGCTCTACCTGTCTATCCTGCATAGAAGTATCTCGCACAACTGACTCTCTGCTTTTCTCAGTCACTAGCAAAGCATGCATGTCTGACTCTGTCACCTCTCTGTGTGACTGCTCAAGTCGTACCCCAACTGTGTGCACAACGAGCTCACTACTCTGCTCTCCATGCAAAGTACCCTGCAACCCATGAGCAAAAGAGACTCGCCTGCTCTCTCGCTCTCTACCTGGCTGCATGATCACAGAGACAACACCGTCTCTCGCGTGATCCACATGCAATGGGTAACCTGTACCACTCCTGGCACCTCTCGCAATCACTAGCGAACCCAAATGCATCACAAAATCTCGCTCTCGTAGCGAAATCTGACATCCACTATCCCGTAACTGTCTGACTGAGATCAAATCCCGTCTCAAATCTGACACATAACGCACATGACGCAGGGTAAATCTCATACCACTGGGCAAGGACAAACATACGTCTTCTGTATCCTCAATGTCATACACAGCACCATCAACCATGTGCACAGAACCAAGTCTCCCACTAGAAAACGTGCTAAACCACTCACGATGCGACGTGACATGGAAAGTAGCATCTGAATCTAGTAACCAATGTGAAGACAATGTGCAATCCGATATGCAATCCGTAGACATAAGATCGTCTGAAGACAAGCTAGATGTAAATGTGACATCGCCGTCACAAGCATACTCAGTAACCACCGTACTGATCTCACTAGCATCTGTCGTGCCCAAATCTGCATCACGCATCTGTCGCCTTCGTTGTCTCAAACGCCTGAAACATCGACGCCTAATGTGCCCTCTATGTCCACAATGCCAACATGTCAAGTCTCTATGCCGTCGAGACTTGCGTGTGGGACCAATCTCTCCCATAGACATAGAAGTGGTACTAGACTCCCCTGTAGACATGGATGTCGCGTACATAGCATGTAAACTCTGCCATAAAGCATGAGTTGTAGTCTCCCTCGAGACCTGCCAGTCAACAGACTCAACCAGATGCAAACGAATCGTAGACATTGCTAACTCATCAAGATCCTGCCAATCATCATCACGCATAGACTTGGGCTTCGCCGATAAACCACACAAGGGTTTATCCTGCCCCAAATCCGCCAATGCAACAAGCATATGCTCCTTCCAAGCAACAAAATCTGCACCATCAAACTGTGTCAGACCATAACGCTGGAAGTCAAATGAAAAATCAGCCATAATGCTCGCAAAAGAGTAACCAACAATGAGTAGCAAATGTCAACCAAATCAGCCCTAAACTGGCTCGAATCGCATCAACAAAAGTCTGCAAAATATGACTCAAAACCTGATGCAAAGTTGCACCAATAACCGTGCAAAACCTTGCACAAAATCACAAGTCAATATGACTTAATCGCGCATAAATATCTGACAAAATTTTGGCAGAGTCTCCTTTGTAACTGGAGCAAAATCTCAACAGTAAACCTCAAAGAGACAATAATATATGCCACAATGGCCAATCCGGGAATAAACTCGACCGGAATCACCTCACAAAGTCATACATATGAGCATACCCGCTCTTGCCGGAGTACCACTCAACGGCACCTCAAATGACATACATGTGAGTGATGATTGCTGCCAAAATACCTTTCAATCGATGACCAAATGTCTGCCAGATAACTATAGCAACATTTCGCAAAACCTTGCAAGATCTGTCGCTATGCGCAATACAAAATACAGCACACAAGGGCATACACAAGTGACTCCAAACTCCAACCAAATGATGACTGAAAATCACCTGTCAAAGTGGGAGTAAACTCAACCACTAAACTGTCAAAGAGCAACCTACGGATACGTAGAAGCTATGGCGAGAACCTGGATAAAATCCAACAGAGTTTCTTCTATAAATTGAGCCAAATCTCAAATAATCTCAGCCATAAACAAATACACAAATCCATATATGGCATACATAAACCGCCAAGACCATGGCAACATAGCTCACTCTCGCATGAGTGGCTCTCTGGACAAATGCATATCCAAAAACCTGTGTACACCTATGAATTTGCTGGTTGCTGCAGAAAATACTCTGTGTGTGTGAGATATATCAAAAACAGTGTTTTTGGGACCCGAAAGTGCACAAATAAACCTGCTGTTGTACCTTCTGTAATTCAAAGCATAATTTCAGCAAATAGACATCACCATTGTGTCTGGAGCGTGCCAAAACCCTGACCTAGACTCCTGGATCATGTAGATCTGACTCTGTATGACGGAGCTATGCAAAAAACTGTGTTTTAGAGCCCGAAAATGGCAAAAACGAGATGCACACAGTCTTGAACCTGCTCCTGCTCCACTCTGCCTGATGCAATGTCCTCTCAATGCAAGCTCCAACGCAAGAGCTCTGCCACAACAGCATCCAAGCACTCGAATGTCAAGCTCTCCTCCGCCGAGCACTTCTCTAACGAGCTCCACTGAGCTCAAAAGCTCCTCTCACCAAGGAAGCCGCAACCGCCTCCTCGACCAAGCTTGACCACACCAAGCTCCTAAGCTCCAAAGACAATGCTCCTCAAGCTAAAATCTCTCTCCGTGAAACTCCGCGATCGAACTCCACCGTCGAGAGCGAGCGAGCTATCGCCTCGAAGCTCTCAAAGCCGTCGTGCTCTCCGCGGTCACCATAGCTCTGATACCAATTGAAGGGGATCGGGGAGCACCACAGACGGAGAGAGAGAGAGAGAGAGAGAGAGAGAGAGAGAGAGAGAGAGAGAGAGAGAGAGAGAGAGAGAAGGAGACACATGACACACAGATATGGGTGGGGAGACTCAAAGAGTGGCAGCCCCCTATACACTTATGCTATGTATAAGGTATACAAGTGAGTGGACGCCCAGACTCTGGGCGGCCGGGCAAGGCACAGACGCCTATACCCCAACATAGCTTACAGGCCACGAGACTTGGTCTTGGTCATGGGATATGGGATACATATAATGACTCCATGATAAGGTGGAGGCTAGAGGAAATCCTTCTCGAATCCATAGGTGGCATGTGATCTGAGTTACACATGGTAAAGCGAGAGATAAGATGACCTCTATCTAATTGCTCAAAAAAATCTCCTTCATACTAACTCTCACTCCAACTAGGTAGAGAGATGCTAGGTAAGGATTATTTAGTAGACTTAGACTTGTCCCTTGCGTTCTTATGCTGTCCTACTTGAGACTAGGGATGATACAATTCATCATGTTGTGCATTCAAGGAATGTGCTAATTTCTAGATAGGCGAAAGGTTAAGTATTTTGCTAATGTATTACATGTTCCCAACATTACAAATAACTTGGAATCGATTGGGCAAACATGGTGTTCATCATATGTTTTATAACAAATAGTTTTTCTGGCTCATCTACAACCCTTGTAGTACTTGCATATTTGTTTTGATGCCTTCTTTCTGGACATTCATGCTCAAAGCGGTCTTCATTGTCCAACATTCCCTTCCATTGTTTTGCACATTATTTTTTCAAAAGTATCATGGATCTCTTTGACCCTCCTTCCCCCAAAATTTTCCTCTCTGCTTGTCTTTTCCCTTAGTTGTCAAGATTGTCATGATTTTGATTTCCATGACCATTGTCACCTCCTTGACCTACACCACATTCTCTACCTCGCTTCCACCATCAGAATAGACACCAGATTTGTAAAATTGGGAATATTTTCTCAATATGAATATAGGTCTTGAGCTATTTGTACGTTGGTCCCCAACCATGCGAGCATGCTTCCACCTTCGCATACATCATCAATTGTCACACCAATAGATGCAAGGGATTCACATATATCCTTAATATGGAACACATAGTCATCCACAAACAAAACCTTTTTTTAAACAATGTTGAGCTTTGTTTTCAATTTTAGCTTCCTTGCCTAGTTGTTGATGAAATTTCGTTAGTTCCATGTCTCCTTAGGGGAATTGGCATCCTCTATCTGCCCACAATCATGGTATTCTCCACAGTGACAGATAATCAATACATGATCTTCCATGCTCTGTTCCAATCTTAAAGCTTTCACCTATAGAGGAGTAGGATTCTCCTCAAGCAACACTAGTGTATCTTCTTGTTCACCTAGACAAAGATAAAGAAAAATATTCACAATCGTCGGTGGTTGATGCCTTTAGTAATTATCTTAATTGATAATGCTTCTATTTTTTGTTTTTGGACTTGTACTCCATATTTTTTTGTTATTCTCTTTGACTTTGATGAGTGGTGTAATGTGAACTACTCTCCCCTTCAATCAACACTTTGTTTAGGTCCACTAGTAATACAAGAGCAAGATGGTTTGCTACCCATTTTCAAACATAAAGGTTGTGAAAATGTGGTAGGGACTTGTTCAAGAAAAGTGTGGCAAAAAATATCCAAAGTGACTAGGAGTGTATGTAATGAAATTCTCAAAAGTTTATGTCTAGCTAACAATAACACTTGCCAATATTTGAATGAACATTGAAATAAGAATGTTTTGGCAATATTTCCATCTACTAGAATGTCATGCAAATTTTTTTGCCAATTAAAGAGATGGAGATTAACAACTAACAAAGACTCATCCCTTGCCTTAGATTAGGTAGATAATGGAAAGTCTTGAACTTTTTGAGCTATGACACTCTTCACACCTTCAACACCAAACAGGAAGGGATCCACTATTTTAAAATTACATGTATCCACGCATTCACGAGATAAATTTAAAACCCCTCTACACATGATTTTCTTAAAATAAATATCCCCCTCTTTCTTTACAAGCATGTAAGTTTTTTGCAAGTTTGGATTTTTGAACCCTCTTCTAGATGTAATTTTGTAGTTATCTTTAATTTTAAAGCCCCTTCTACTGGACTCAGGTGTTACATCCACACATTTTGTTTTGAAGCCCTCGCGTACCAAACAAGCTACTTGATGACATGGGGAGAGAATAGGGTAGAACACTTGATAATCTGTGAGTATCTATAAGCTTTTTCAAGAATGGTGATCGATTCATGATGCACACCTCAAGGGTACGGCAATAATAAGCAATGATGAAAATGTATTAGTTGGTTGAATGGGTTGCATTACTCAATGGGCCAATCGATGCTCTATGCAAGCCACCAAAAAAATCCATGTTTATGACGCATTTAATAGAGTGCAAGCCCTTCTCTTATTACAAGTGATGAACCCTAAGCGGGCTAAATGCCACAAGCTCATGTATTAACAATGGAAATTAGAAACAAAAATGAGGATTTTTGTATAAGGATATTGATACACCAAGGTCAATAGTGGCAACGGACCACCAATACATGCAAGAGTAATTGCAAGAGATTTAAGAAAAAATAGTGATACTTGCTTTGAGCTCTTTCTTCTTGAGTAAAAGTGACAAGATGAAAGCTTCGAGAGTTGGGTTAGCCGTGTTGGATTAAAATGCCCTTTATGCTTTTATATTCTCTTTGCATACTTAACATATTGCAAAGGAATCTTTTATATGTGTTTCAACATATATTACTTGCAACTCATCTATATGGATTTAAGCTTTGAAATATGTTTTGCCAATGAGTCCATAAAGTTTTTCTTTAGGGCTATACAACTCAATTTGTAAGCGCAACTCTTAACTTTTTTAAGTTTTTGCCCAAATATAGCATCAATCCATTCCAAGCATACTTTGATTTATTTTCTTAAATTGATGAGATGAATTAGAGATGGTGTAATTTATAGTTCAAACAATGCAAGGGCTTTCTCAACTTTTGAGATTTAGTCAGGTGTGAGGAAATTGTTAGATGGGTCATGCATCATTGTCTGCAGCTTCTTATGTGCATCAACAATTTGTATGTTCCTTCCTTCATGAAGAATATTATAAAACTTGCAACCTTGATTAGTGTAATCTCATTAGCTTATCGTGTGTGAGCTTATCACTAACACTTGACATACACAATAGTCTTAATGTGCAACACGAGGAAGAAGCAACACAATATGCATAAAAAATTATACTAGTGGAAAGAAACAGAAGAAAGTATAATCAAAGTACCCACAAAAAAGTTCGTCAGAGGATGTCGCAATCCCATAGACTCTTTCTTAATGCAGGGCCTTCTCAATGAGTAGTATTGTGTCTCGATCATAGAATCTTCCTTTAATGCAAATACTCCTCAATCAGAATCCTTAGCTTGGTTGAGTTTTCCATGGCACTAACTTGGCTCGAATACAAAGTTTGGGTTTGAAAAAATACAAAATATGGGTGAGCACTGAGCACAAATAAGTAACAAAAATAGAGACATTTTCTTATAGCTTGACGACTTGAGAAGGAGTCGTGGACATGGACTTTGGACTTCCTTTTTATATTACAAGTATGTAAAATACTTTGCATGTAATATACTAGATACTTGAAACACATTTTCTTTCAGCGGATGCTTAAAAAGTCCATTATGGAAGATGATGAATTTTCATATATGATCAAAGATGAAGGATTCTCTCTTGAATTTTATAAAGCTTGAAGATGGAAAATCATTGTAGATTGATGATGATACTTATCTATAGCGTCTTGCATGATAAAGTAGTATTGAAGGACAAGAACCGAAGCATAAGAACATGTGGCTCAACAATACTTTTTTATCTCCAATGTCAAGCATGAAGATGTGTTGTTGGGTGCATTATGGTATGATTATCTAGCCTCCAATCTAAAGTCACCAAATAGAGCCTTTTTAGAAGTTTAATCAACTCCCAAAAGTCATTTCAAAGAAAAGAACAAGAGGAAAATGATATTGAGCTACTTTTTTGAAATTCATGTGATAATGATCAAAGGTTTGCTAATAAAATTAATGTCCTTTTAGATTAGGAATTATATTACAAACAAACTAAATGATAGACATTGTATTTGATTTAAGGCTATGGTTTGGGAAAAAAAATTGTACATAAATCTACATCTTGCCGTATTGAGGACACCATGGCATTTGAGTTGCCACAAATGCAGTGAAATAGTACTCTATCAAAGAAAAGACATTCAAGGATTTGTTTCTTATTCCTTGACTTATCAAAAAGAAAAACGTGACAAGAAAAAGTAGAACCATTGCCTACAAGTATCAAAGGCTCCATGAAAGGGTAACTCTATAGATTTATCTTTGGTTAATTCCTAGAAATATGGATATTAATTAATAGCTGATGAGCAAGCACCATTCATACTTGTTAATAGGAGTATCAAGCTCCGTTTCTCGGCTGACTTTTGTTTCATAAACCTTTTTAAGTATCACATCTTACCAATCTCAATAATGTAAAAAGAAGATCCACAAGTCATTGCCATTTTTCCATAATGTACCAAATTGAGTTCCTCTTATGCCTATCACTATCAAATGGATTGGCAAAGCGAAATAAAATGACCCTTTGTTTTGGATCTAGTGAAGAACAATGTTTGAATCTATGCGACAACATGCAACATTGGTAGCACATTCTTGTGGCCAAAACGAGAGGTCTAAGATCATCTAAATATGATTTTGTCAAGAAATATAAGTTGAAATACAAGCCTATGACTTAGAATCTAAATATTCTCCTCCTAGACTGAAATTATAAAATGCTAGAACTATCCATAATTGAGCTATGATGCTAACGAGTAGATGATGTTGGGTGCTAAGAACGTTAAAAACCTTACAGAACATTCAAAAGCTGCTAAGAACTCTTCTTGGATCAAAATGAGTTGAAGTGACTTCAAAACATGCAACTCTCATCTCCAATGATGGAACATGGGCTACAGTGAGAATAAATTGGGATCAACCCTAGCTCAAAGAGGAAGAGATCGATTCTGCGTACGCATATGCTCATGTATTGTTGCAAAAGCACGCTTTTCCTATAAATAATAGATTTGCCTAAAGAGTTGCTCTCATTTCCTCTTTTGCAGATCTCCCGAACACAGCCTTCTATTGATTCTAGCAGCTTTGATAGGGAAGAAGCTAGGCTTTACATAATCCAAAAAGCTTTTGCCAAAGCAATTTAGGCTTTGATTATATACATCCACCTCACTGCTTGCTCATGATACAAGTTATGACCAAACGCTTCACACCATAAATTCAAACTTATTTAAAAACTTCAAAGTAGTTACATACAAAATAAAGTTAATACAAACGAGAAACGCATGCCTCTAAGCTAATGTTTTTTGTTCATGCACAGAAGAGGTCCATAGCTTTTCCTTTCCAAATGTGTACAGCCACCAATTACTGCCACAGAGAGATGAAGGGCCCTTTCTCCTCTACAGCCCATTACACAATCCTCCTTTTTCTTCTTCTTTTTTTTTTTTTTTTTGGGTGGGGGGGGGGGGGGGGGGGTGTGTGCAAACAGCCGTATGAATTCCTTCAGTTCCACAGCTAGTGCTGGGTACAGCAGCCAGTATCAAGCGAAGCACATTCTTCTTGTCAACCCTGCCAAAATCTGAAATCCCACCCACGCCCTGCCCCCGCTCAAACCTTCCACATTTGAGTCTGCTCTTTCCAAAAGATTATCAAGATTGCTGACCTCAAGTTGTAAACACTGCAAAGCAGTGGGCCAAAACATAAATTTCTTGGACGCAAGAAACGAGGACAAAAAAAAGTGACGAGAACAGTCGCAAAGAAGCTGGCACAAAGAAAAACGCCGCATGAACATTCACGAAAACGGCATTTTCTTGCCCTCCTAGTCACTCTACTTTCCACATTTGAGGCAGCACATCCAAGCAGTCCATAGACCATAAGCCTTTGACATTCACAAGCATAGGCCTGCCATTCCACTTTTGTTTGCTTGACCCCATCAAAATGGCACCATAGACAACCTTACATCATAAACTTGATTCAAATTTCGGATCTTCTGCGTTCCTTAATGAAGAATTCTTAATATGAAACTTCTTTTCAGGCATTGTCATACAAAGAAGTGGTGGGGGACTTCTTAGCCATTTATTGTTTGCTGTACACAATAAAATAATCTGCCCTAGACTACAAGAGCTTGGAAAAAGATGTGGCACCAAATTTTCTGGAAATTGCCAGAGATGCCAGCTCAATCCCACATAGGGATCATGCCCTAGAGAAATATTATACATACTACATGCCATTGCATGAAGCAAATTTGCTACAAAATTGAGGAGCTTCAATTGAAGCTTCGAGCGACAACTTCACTAACAAAATTCTAATGAACGAAAGGAGCTCAGGACTCTTGCAAAAGCCTGTTGGCAAGATTCTGAACCTTAAAAGTAAGCTCCCCATCATCAAGATAATCCTCTACATTTTTTGCAAGGAGCTGGATATCAAAACGAAAGGCATCCACACTCCGATAGTATTTGTTTCTTAATCGGTCTTTGATAGTGTCCAAGGACAACGGTACAAGAGTTCTGCAAAATCAATATCACAAAAGAGTCTCTCTCTCTTTCTCTCTCTCTCTCTCTCTCTCTCTCTCTCTCTCTCTCTCTCTCTCTCTGCAACAATTATAAGTCCTGTCTAATAACTGCAGGCAACAAGTTGCATCAACGAAGAAACACCATAACCTTGGTTTTACCAAGGTTCACAGACAATCCACTATCCTCTGAAAACTGTGTAATGCATCCAACCATTGCTGCATACCCTCTGGTGAGTCAGAGATCAGCACAATACCATCAGCATATAACAACAATGGGATCCACGTCCCTGCCAGCTGGGCACCTCTATTACCCTCTATGTCAATGTAATCAGACATCTCATCAACATACATACCAAATAGAGTAGGAGACAATGGGCAACCCTGTTTCACCCCAATGGAGTATAGAGCCATAATCCCCCAAATCAACACTATGGGCACCCCCATCTCCTGCAGTCTGCACATCAATCGAGCTCTCGGTACCATGTCAAATGCTTTGCGGAAATCCACAAAGCTACAATAAATCCGTCTCCCATGTGACCTGCCCTCCTCAATGATGGCTCTGAGTGTCAGAATATGATCAAGAGTGGAGAAACCCCTCCTGAAACCGGCCTGGCCCTTTGCTCGTACACCCTCACCCTCTACCCAATTACTCAACTGCTGCTCAAGAATGGATGCATACAATCGTGTCAATGTAATAGTGCGGTAATTCCCAGGCTCTGTAGGATCACCTGCTTTGAAGATAGGCACAATAGTAGACAACCTCCAAGTCTCAGGTAACCCCTCACACATGGCACAATTGAGCTCTAAAACAACAAATTAATACAAGAAACCCTAAAAAACAGCAAGAAACGCTTGTGAAACCTTAAAACACAGATTTGAAACCCTAAAAACAGTAAAAACTGGTTTCAAAACCCTAAAACACAGCAAGAAACAATGAAGAAACCTAAAAAACAGTAATAAAACCCTTAAAACAACCAAAAACACAGTTTTGAAACCTAAAAACAGCCAAAAACAATGACAAAACCCTAAAAACGGCCAAAAAGCAATTTCAAAACCCCTAAAACAACAAAGAAGAAGTGACGAAACCCTAAAAACAGTGAAACATCCATGAGAGAGAGAGAGAGAGAGAGAGAGGAGAAGAAGCATCTAGATCTAAGCTTCTAAGGCTGATTGCTTTTCAATAATCTTTTCTTGATCCATTAAGCACGAGCCGTACTTGGAGCACCACACCACAATGGATCAGGAGATCAGCACCGACTTTCACATATGGTCAGGAGATTGTAGAGTATACAATTGCATACACTTACCTTGGGGTTGTCTTCACTGAGCCGAGGTTTTCTTTGGGGAGAGCAGTAGAGACTAGACTGACTAGAGCTTTTGCGGCTTTGGGAGGCTTGGAGAGGATGTGTTCGCAGGTTCAGTTCCAGGAACCTCGAACAAAGTTATGGCTCTTTGATACTTTAGTAGCCTCAGTTATGTTGTATGGAGTGCTGCTATGTCCCGCTCGTAGGGGAGGGAATCTATCCCAGACGCCGTCGGGATGGGCGTCAAGTGTCGGGCGGACGCGGTGTGAACCCGGCCAGTGTGACTGGCCATTATTATAAAAGAGAGGCCAAGGCCTCATTTTCAGTTATCGATCCCCACTGGCAGAGTGCCAATGGTTAGCCCGCGAGGCTAGGAGTGCGCGAGGTCACCTCGAGGAGGTGAGGCCGGGTGGTATGGGACGCTCGGTCTTACAGGTGCACGCCTACGTCCTCAGACGCTGGGCCGAGCACGGGGGAGCTGCCGGATGGTGGCTATGGTCGGGTGGTTCGTCCACGTGCGTCTGTACGCGGTTCGTGTAGCCGGGAGATCCACTCCCTGCGTTCGTTTCATGGTATCAAAGCCGGCTCGATTGCACGAAGGACCATGTGCACACCTATGGATTGATTCAAGTCGGGGAACCTCAATTTCACGTAATTTTTGGTGATTAATATTGCTGAAATTACTAGTTCTTCTTCTCATGAGCCTGTGTGCAGGTGTTATGGTGCCGATTTTTTGCTGCTTTTTGGATTTTTATGGTCCTCCTGGTGTCCAACTGTATAAGATCCTGACGAATGAGTCTAGTGATCTCCGTCCGTGTGACTGGCAGGGAGGGCGCATCCAGGGAATACTGAAAGGGAGGCAATCTATCTATGCTGAAACCATGCCTCTGAAACCATGAGGTCATCTGTGCATACCAACATGATGCATCTCCATGCATCGCTAACTGTCTAGAGGACTCAAGAGCCAGTCTAGTATATCTGCCTCTATGTGTATCCCATAGACTGTGCATAAAGGACACTGATCTGGTAAGAGCCTCAATCTCTATAGGAGGGGCGGCTACCTCCGCTCGAATAATCGCATGTGGTACAGAGGCCTTGGCTCTAATCATCCGGGATATCATAAATACCAAGGGTCTCTCCATGTTCCTCCAACTGTCATGATTCACAGATGGTCCCAAAACTTGGACCCCATAAAGCATAGCTGAAGCAACCAAAGTATCAAAGAGCCATAGTTTTGTTCGTGGTTCTTGAAACTGAACCTGCGAACACATCCTCTCTAGCCCTCCTAATGCCGCATAGGCTCTGGATAGTCTAGTCTCTGCTTCTCTCCTCAGGGTAAACCTCGGTCCCGTGAATACCACCCCCAGATATGTATATTCATCTGTGTACTCCACAGTGTCCTGGCCATATACGAGTGTAGGTGCTGATCTCTTGACCCACTGTGGTGTGGTGTTAAACACCATAACCTTGGTTTTATCAAGGTTCACAGACAATCCACTATCCTCTGCAGAGTTGTGCAATGCATCCAAATGTCTTTGCATGCCCTCTGGCGACTCTAACATTAACACAATATCATCAGCATATAATAATAAAGGGATCCATGTCCCTGCCAGCTAGAAAGAAATTGACTACGGGACCAGTTTTGACTTTGCCGGACTTGCAGAAGTCATTCGAAGTATATTGTGATGCTTGTGGTCGTAGTCTGGGTGCGGTCTTAATGCAAGAAGGCCATGTCATTGCTTACGAGAGCCGATTGTTCTCAAGGCTGGAATTGACAGTACAGATTTATGAGAATAAGCTTTTGGCGGTTATCGATGCTCTTACTCGGTGGCGGCATTACCTACTCGGAGCGGATTTTACTATCTTTACAGACCGTCAGATTTACGCTACTTCTTGTCACAGAAGAAGCTATCGGAAAAGCAGATGCGGTTGGCGAACATCTTGTCACAGTTTCACTTCCAGATTGTCCATGTGCAGGGACAAAAGAATTTGGTGGCAGATGCTTTGTCTCGGAAGCCGTTGGTTCTCGCTATTTCCGCGATACATCATAGGAATTTTGAGGATATGATCGACCAATATGCCACGGATACGGATTTTGCAGATGTTTTCACACGGATACGGGATGGGGAGACAGTAGCGGGATGTTCCATTCGGGATGGCTACTTGATGAGGAAAACCATGTTGTGCGTTACACAGCCGTTGAGGGAAAAGGTTATGTCTGAATGCCACTGTCCACCGTTTACGGGTCACCGCGGCATTGCTACTACCATGAAAGGGGTAGAGAGATACTTCTTTTGGCCGAGACTCAAAAAGGATGTGGAAGAGTTTGTGCGCAGGTGCTTGGTATGCAAGAAGGTCAAGTTTGATAGGCATAAAGCACAGGGATTGTTACAGCCTTTGCCCATACCCACCCGCCCCTGGGAAAGTATTGCAATGGATTTCATTTTTGATCTCCTGAGAACACAGAGTGGCCACGATGGTAGCAAGCAGGCTCATTTCATTCCAGTAAAGAAAACAGTCAAGCCGGATCACTTAGCGAGACTGTTTCTGGCCCAGATTTTTCAGATTACATGGCATGCCTAAGACGTCTGTCTCTGACAGGGACCCCAGATTTACGAGTTTGTTTTGGAAGGCAATTTGGGAGAACATTGGCACGCGGTTGCAGTTCTCGTCATCTTTCCACCCGCAAACTGACGGGCAATCTGAGATTGCCAATTCAGTGGTTTTATATTTATTGAAGTCTTATATCTCGGATTAGAAGACTCAATGGGAAAAGTATCTACCTTTGGTGGAGTTTGCCTACAACAACACGATATACTCTTCGACGGGGAAGGCGCCATTTGAGATTATTGAAGGTGCTGCGAAGGTTCTACCCTTCCTAAGCACGAATGATAAGATTTTTGAAGCTGATGAGTATACGCGCGACTTAGACACGGCTTTTGCCAAGGTCCACGAGGCTTTGCATAAATCTCAAGAAAGACAGGAAAAGGTAGCGGATCGCCATTGTCGCGATTTGAAATTGAAGGAGGATGATTGGGTGCTCTTAGGTTTTGAGAAGGCACACCTCAGAAAGAAAAAGGGAAAGGAGAGGCTTTCCAAAGCTTAATATGAGATACTACGAACCTTTCCAAATCTCTGAAAAGATCAATGATGTCTCCTTCCGAATGAAACTGCGTGACACTTGGAGGATTCACAATGCATTTCATGTGAGTCTCTTGAAACCTTTTATAGGTGATGTGCTCGAAGATGGGGAGCCCGCCGAAGTGGAAGAAAACGAGGAGATCCTTGTTCTTGAACAGATTTTGGCACATAAGAACAGAAAGATTAAGGGTAAAGTACGAAGGCAGTTCTTGGTTAAATTCAAGAACTATCCTGCATTGGATGCGAAGTGGATGGAGGAGGAGGACCTAGCAGATACTCCTCAGATTGTGAACCTTTACCTTGAAGCTTTTGGTTTAGCGTAGTCTACTCCAAATGGAACCCCGAATTCAGCTTGGCCGGAGATCTGGTGTAGTGGGTTGCACAAGACGGGAGTTACTCCGCTCCTTTGTCAACAGATGCGTTGATTTATGCTAGAGTCACTGATGTCTCTTTGAGCTTCAGGGATACTGAGAGCTGGCAGTATTCTGCTGTATGACTTTATGAAATGGAATTTTGGAAAATATGAAACTTATTTGTTCTTGACTTGTTTTTAAGTGCAGGAACTGATAGACGAAATGACTGCATCATTTTGGTTTGAATGATCTCGAACAGACATGATTGCAATAGGGGTTAGTCAATCGGGCATCTATGAGGTCCTGAGTGGATCTAGATGCGATTGCTAACTGCATTGCTGATAAATCATGGTCTAAGATCCGGATGAATGTTAAATGTGATTTGTCATGTGATATCCTGTGATGTCTAGTGATGTCGTGTGATGTCGTGTGATGTGACTGGATTGGTACATGTGCTAGATGTGTGTTCCTAGTGCGTCGTTACTAACAATCAGTGTCTGCTAAGACAATTTATGGCTTCTGTTTGTTTTGCAGGCGTATAGCAAGTGAGAGAGAGAGAGCTTTTATTTTTAAAAGCTTTGCTTTTATGCCAAGATGGCTTGTGAGAGAAAACCTCTTCTGCTTTATTTATGAAGAGCTTTTGATTTTCGACTTTTGAAGCTTTTGGGGTCTCTGCTTTTAGCATCCCTTTGTAACCTTTAAATACGCGGGTTGGCCACTCACAACTCAGAGCATCTGGACGCTGAGTCTGAATGCGAGTGCCTGCCCGCACTCTTGTACTTTGAACACAGATTAATACAAAAAGAATTTTACCGAAAGTGGCGTCAGTCTTTGGGGCCAATATCTCTAGGCACGGAACTCCGTCGGGACAATGTCGAATCAATTGTGAACTGTGAATTGTTTGAAGTGATTATTTGTGGTGTCGTGGTAGATTCTCGACTTGGAGTGACCAAGTCTGTTACAGCCTTCACCCATTCCCAACCGCCCCTGGGAAATTATTGCTATGGATTTCATTTTTGATCTCCCGAAGACAGAGTGGGCACGATGGTATCTGGCTCATTTCATTCTAGTGAAGAAAACAACTAAGCCATATCATTTAGCGAGATTGTTCATTGTCAGATATTCAGATTACATGGCATGCCTGAGACAATAGTTTCTGACAGAGATCCCCGATTTACGAGTTTGTTTTAGAAGGCTATTTGGGAGAACATTGGCACACGGTTGCAGTTCTCGTCATCTTTCCACCCGCAGATAGATGAGCAATCTAAGCAAATTTAGTCGTACCAACTTTGTTGAAGTCTTCTTCTTTGGATCAAAAGACTACGTGGGGAAAGTTTTTGCCCTTGGTGGAATTTTCCTACAATAACACGATCCACTCTTCGGAGGGGAAGGCGCCATTTGAGATTATTGAAGGTGCTACGAAGGTTCCACCCTTCCTAAGCACGAAAGATAAGATTTTTGAAGCCGACCAATACACGCGGGATGTGGACACCGCTTTTGTCAAGGTCAGGAAGGCTTTAGAGAAATGTCGAGAAAGACATGAGAAGGTAGCAGATCGACATCCTCGCGATTTGGAAATTAAAGGAGAACGATTGGGTGCTCTTACGTTTTCAGAAGGCAGGCCTGAGAAAGAAAAAGGGAAAAGAGCGGCTTTTCCAAAGCTTAGCATGAGATACTATGGACCTTTCCAGATAAAAGAAAAGATAAATGATGTTTCTGAAGCTGCCCGATACTTGGAGAATTCACAATGCTTTTCATGTGAGTCTCTTGAAGCCTTTTAAAGGTGATGTGCCCTATGATGGGGAGCCAGATGAGCGACCTGAAGTGGAGAAAAGCGAGGAGATACTCGTTCTGGAACAGACACTGGCACATAAAGATAGAAAGATAAAAGGTAAAGTGATAAGATGGTTCTTGGTTAAATTCAAGAACTATCCCGCATTGGATGCGAAGTGGATGGAGGAGGAGGACCTAGTAGATACTCCTCAGATTGTGAAACTTTACCTTGAAGCATTCGGTTTAGCATAGTCTACTCCGATAGAACTCGATTTCAGCATGGGCGAATCTAGTGCAGCGGGTATGCACAAGAGGGGAGTCACTTCGCTTCTTTGTCGACAGATTACCCCGATACTTTGATTTGATATAGAGTCACTGATGTGCCTTTGGGTTTCAGGGATACTGTTGAGCTGACACTATTCTAGTGTATGACTTTATGAACTGGAATTCTTGATAATGAAAATGATACTGATTGATTTGTACTTGACTTGTTTGAGTGCAGGAACTGAAAGATGAAATGACTACAGCATTTCGGTCTCATAAATCTTTATAGACATGATTGCAATATGGATTAGTTAATCAGGCATCTGTGAGGTCCCGACTAAATCTAGATGCGATTGCTAAATACATTGCCGATTAATCATGGTCTGAGATTTGGAAGATTTTTGAATGTGATTTGTCATGTGATGTCTTGTGATGTCAAGTGATGTCCTGTGATGTGACTGACAATTGGTACATGTGCTAGATGTGTTGTTTGTAGTGCATCGGTACTAACAGTCAATGTCTGCTAAGACAGTTTATGGCTTCTGTCTGTTTTGTAGGCGCAATCGAGGGCAATAACAATGCTTTTAAGAGGGGGATATGTCAAAACTGGTGACGTGGCAACTCCCTAAGTTGTCCAACTTATGGCCAAGTTACGAGGGGATCCCTGGGGCTCCTTCTCATACGTTGGATAACGCATCTCAACATCAGAAAGTTTCTTACTTTCAAACGCAACAGGACGTTTATCTTGGTATAGTGCCGCACTGATGGCATAATCACTAGCATCCGTTTCAAGTTTCAACCACAAAAATTTGCGAAAGAATCTTGTAAAGCCTAAAAAGGACTTTACTTGGCGCACATTCTTCAGAATGGGCCAATTTCGCACTTTATTCAACTTTTCAGGGTCGACGCGAATTCCATCGCGAGTAATGATGTGACCCAAATATAGAAGCTCTTTCTTGAAGAATTCACACTTCGAAGCCTTAGCATAAAGCTTCTCAGTTCTCAGTACCTCGAGAATAGCACGTATATGCGTCAAGTGCTCAGAAAAACTTCGGCTGTAGATCAAGATTTCATCGAGAAATACAACAACGAAGTTGCCTAAAAATGGTCTCAACTGATCATTCATCATCTGCTGAAACGTAGCTGGAGCATTGGTCAAACCAAAAGGCAAGACCAAAAACTCATAGTGACCATAACGCGTACGGAAATCTGTCTTAGGAATATCTTCCAGTTTGATCTGTATCTGATGATAGCTTTATCGCAGGTCTATCTTTGTAAAATACAATGCTCCATGGAGTCGATCTATCAGATCGTCCATGCGTGGGAGCGAATACTTGTTCTTGACAGTGAGCTTATTCAACCCCTTGTAATCTACGTAGAAGCGCATAGTGTTATCCTTCTTTCGAGAAAGTAACATTGGCGCTCCCCACGGGGATTTACTTGGCCGAACAAAACCTCTGTCGAGATAATCTTTGAGCTGCCAATTAATCTCGTCCTCCTCGGTTTTACTAAACCGATAGAGTTGCTTTGAGAAGGGTTGACTACCAGCCACCAACTCAATGCCATGATCTACTCCTCTCGAAGGCGGCAAGCCAGGAGGTAGATCATCAGGAAAAACATCCTTGAAATCAATCCTGATTTTGCAGATAAGGTTGGATTAGTCGGAATCCCCAAGTTCAACAGTTTACGAAATTCAGTGACAGAAGTATCAAGCACTAATGAATCAAACCTAGCAAATGGTACACATTGATAAAATTCAACATCAGAAGACTTTGTATCTATATACATTTCCAAAGTAGTAACAACTGGTATCGCAAAACCATTATTTAAAGAAATGTGATTATAAAGCGACACAGATACATGAGGCATGTCCTGTTTAACAAAAACAAGAGAGTGATGTACATAGTCTATATACAACGAGTCTTGTTTATCATAAAACCATGGAATTCCTAAAATAACATCTGCTCTATCCACGCGCATGATGTGGAAATCCAGGTGCTCTTTGTAATCAGCCAGCTTGAGCGACAAATCTAGAACATCCGATTCCATACATCCGTATCCTCGCCACAAGCCATCTTCACGCGATACTCATGGTCACTGTCCCGCATCGCAGGCT
Source organism: Adiantum capillus-veneris (assembly GCF_014529385.1). Taxonomy (NCBI): domain Eukaryota; kingdom Viridiplantae; phylum Streptophyta; class Polypodiopsida; order Polypodiales; family Pteridaceae; genus Adiantum; species Adiantum capillus-veneris. The sequence continues at coordinate 105,416,676 of NC_140931.1, read as the reverse complement.
CAGTTTCTGCACCAATTTTGCATCCACAAAATTGTGTGAGCTTTCATTATCATTGATCTTCCTAGGGAAACGGAGAAGATCGTGCTTATCAAACACTTTGGTGCTAAAAATACAGTCAGTGCATGAATTGTGCGCTAAATAATGGATTTCAAATTGAAATGAGCTTACAAAAAATTTGGATATTAACTGTTGAAAAGGCTGCCAGTGGATGGGTGGGTACAATATTACTTTCTTCTCTTATCTTGTAGAGCATCGTGGCCTTAGCCACAGCATCTTCGACATCTGTCAGAGCTTTACCTCTTGAGTAATGCCCAACAGAACTCCTCATGTAGGCCGAGGATATACATGTGGGCAGCATGTTCGGAGTCCAAATTAGTAAGGCAGAGGGCTTCCTTGAAGGCGGTAGTATATTGGTTGAATGACATTGTTTTCATCGACAGGCTTTGAAGCTTAGCGTATGCCTTCAACGTATCCTTTCTGGTGAAGTGGTCAAAGAACTTCTCAAAGAAATCAACCCACGTCGCGGGTTTTTCTGTCATGTTACACCACCAAATGAGTGCGGCACCTTTCAAGTATTGAGGAAGCATCTGCATCTTTTGTGCATCTGATTTTTCATGGAGATAACCAAAAGTTGTCCATTGGTGAAGCCAATTATTAACTGCAACCTGTGTACACTCTCTCTCCTCACCGGATGATTGAGTGATTCGTCCAACGTGTGGACGCACATTATCAGCAATTTGCATTGGCAATTGTCGACTTTCAAATTCACTCACTGAAAACATCACACTCGTCGACTGAGCTGTGTTTTCGAAAGCAAAATACAAGTATCAAAAGGCCACGTTGGCTTTCTGAAGATGACAAATATTCATATTTATATCCCATGAAAATGGCGTACAAAAACAAAAAATAATTTCTTACTTGGAGTGCCCTCGTTTGGTAAATCAAAACTGGAGGACTTCATCGCGAAAAGCCCAGAGGAGTATTAGAATTCGATTGAATTCGGATTTTCGCGTCGCGAAAAGATGAAATTCCATGCTCGACCGCGTCAACGGGAGCACACAGAGGCGTGCAGGTGATGGCTACGGCGCGTGAGCGCGAACAGATGCGAGAGAGAAGCGGTAAGAGAGAAGCAGGAGAGTTATTAAAGTTCTCTCTGCAAAAACTCGAGTTTCTGTTAAGTGAGTTTTTTTTAATGTACAGGTTTCATACCTTTTATTAAAAAAACTCCAAATGTCGTGGCCACACTTGAAAGAGAGGCCTCTTTGTTTTAAGATTGAAACCAACGCAAGATTAAGGGGCTGCCAACGTTTGGGGGGAAAAAAAAAAAGAAGAGTTGAGGAGCAGCTTGACGCGTGGAGAGAGAAACAAAGAAAGGAGACAAAAAAATCAGCACGTGTCCGCTCGTGAAGAACACGCGAAAAAGGCCATGCTGGCTTTCTCTCTCCTCTTCCGCAAACTCTCTCTCTCTCCATGTGGGTGAGACTGAGAGCTGAGACAGGCAGATTCTTATACATTGCTATATGTTACTTCCCCCCTAGCACATCAGTCTATACCTCACCTAGAGGGCAATCCCCTTTCTCTATACTTGATGATGACTTATGGGAGTTCTCTAGAGATGGAGATATCATTCTCTTGGGAGACTTTAATGCCAGGACGGCCAACTCCCAAACGGTATTTTATGATACCTCGGAGGAAATGCTTAGAGAGATGGATATATCGGAGATGGGACTTGACAGACACTCACAGGATAAAGAGCACACAGAGTCTAGGAGATATCTCATGGAGATGACAACTACGCATGGTCTGGCCATACTTAATGGTCTAGAGATTTTTCCTTCGTCTGGGGGTTTCACATGCTTTCCACATAGACATGGGGCCAGTACAGTGGACTATGTCATGACTTCACCAAGCTTCATCTCTCATATTCAAGATCTCAGTGTGGGCCCTAGGCCTGTTGGAGTAGCAGTGGACCATGCTCTCCTGACTTTTTCAGTCTCTGTCCAGTATAGTGTCTCTCAGACACCACGGAGGATTGCACACACACGGTATACTTTTACACCAGAGACGGATTCAGTTTATGTGGAAGAGATTTACAGACGGATGGGGGCAGCCGAGCCTGTATATACAATGGAGGAGATCACCACTTTATTGACGGAGATCTTGCATGGGGCAGCATACCCACACACTCAACCAGATCAGAGAAGACGTTCTGGGAACATGCCTCAGAATAGTTGGTATCATGAGGAGTGCAGAGAGATGAGAGTTCAGATTCAGAGCGAGCTTATACTTGGAGTCATTACATATAGACAGTCTCGGATTGCCCTTCGGCGTTTAGTGCGACGGAAGAAGCGGACCTTTTTAGCCCAGATGGAACGTGATTTGTATCAGATCTTTTTGAGCCGAGATTGAGGTGAGGCTTGGTGTCTCTTCCATGAGCACTCACCTCCTCCAGTGATTACCTCTCCCGAGATTTGGGGTCAATATGCAGCATCATTATATACAGTACCTGGGCAACCACCATTACCAGACCCTCTAGAGCCATGTCCAGCCACTAGTACCTTCTTTACCACTGAGATGGTGAAGAACGCCATTGACAGGATGAGGACTAGGAGAGCATATGATCATGATGGTTTGGTGGCAGAGCACTTGATACATGCTAGAGATTTACTGTCAGAGGTTCTTGCGCGGTTGTTTAACCGTGTCATGTGTGAGGGACTACCCGAGTCCTGGAGATTATCTACTATTGTACCTCTTTTCAAGGCAGGGGACCCCACGGTACCAAGGAACTACCGTACTATTATGATAGGGCACACATTGGCACGGTTGTATGCATCCATTCTTGAACAGCAACTAAGTAAATGGGCAGAAAATGAGGGCATACGAGTAGCAGGATAGGCTGGTTTCATGAGGGGTTTCTCCACTTTGGACCATATTCTTACACTCAGAGTCATTATTGAGGAGGGTCGGGCACATGGGAGACGGATGTATTGTTGCTTTGTGGACTTCCACAAGGCATTTGACACAGTGCCGAGGGCCAGATTGATGCACAGGCTACTGAAGTTGGGAGTACCCACAGAGATCATATGGGGGATCAGGACTTTATACGGCTCAGTGACTGGCCAGGTACGCACTCCTGAGGGGATTTCTGACATTGTTCATTCCACTATTGGAGTGAAACAGGGGTGTCCTTTGTCCCCTACACTGTGGATCCCCACGAGAAAGGGACTCCTTTCTTGTCAAGATATGCAAAGGGAAAGCAACCTCTGCAAACTTTCACATGAACCGCATGTAGTACGAACACAATCCCAAGAAGCTTCTAACTTCATGGACATTCTTCAAATTGGACCAATCACGGATACTCTCTATCTTGGCCGGATTCATCTGCACTCCTGCTGCTGCTGACACAATGTGTCCCAAAAAGTGGATCTTTGGTAGGAAAAATTCACTTTTCTTTGCATTAATCACTAACTTGTGATCTCATAATGCTTGAAAGACTTGAAGCAGATGATCTCTATGTTGTGCCTCATCGTTGGAGAAAACAATGATGTCAACAAAGAAAGCGCCAACAAATAGCCTGTACTCTCGAAAAATCATGTCCATTGTCAGGTTAAATGTCGCGGGAACATTGGTTAGGCCAAAAGGCATCACCAAAAACTCAAATAACCCAAAAATCGTCCGAAAGGCTGTCTTGTAGACATCTCCCTGCACGATTCGGATTTGATGATATCCACTCTTCAAATCGATCGTGCTAAAGCACGAGGATCCCTGTATCCTGTCAAGTATATCATCGATCCTAGGAATCGGAAATCTGTTCTTCATGGTGATTTTGTTGATAGCTCTATAATCGATGCACATTCTCCAAGATCCGTCTTTCTTCAAAACCAACAACACTGGAGAGCAATACGGTGAAGTACTAGGCTAGACAAAACCCTTTTCCAAGAGGTCTTTCACTTGGTTCATAATCTCTTCATTCTGGGCTCGGCTCACACAATAAGGTGGCCGGTTCGGTGGCGTGCTTCCAGGTATCAGATCAATAGTATGATCTTTAGGAAGAGCAGTGGTAACTCGCCTGGCAGGCCCTCTGAGAAGCAATCGGCATGAGCGTGGAGAAAATCTTGGCGTTCTTTATCAAGTTCAGACATATTTGTCCTATCCTCATCACTCAACTCTTTCAAAAAGATCAAGTAAACAAACAGACTGGATTTCATTAACTTTGAAATGGCTGAAGCCGATACAATAGGGATAGACTCGCCCTTAAGTTTAATATCAAGTACAATGGTTCTGCCCTTCTCTGTGGTCAATGTTGCTTTCCTCGCCCGATAGTCGACCACGGTGTTGTACTTGTGGTACAAGGGAATTCCCAAGAGAACATCACAACCTTCCAAAAGCATTATGTAAAAGTCCTCATGCCCCAAATACCCCTGACAATGCAAACGAAGTTTGCCAATGACAGGTGTAGAACTGCCTCTCCAAGTGGTCCCATCCGATCGGGAGTGATCTTGAGCTACCCCGCCAATTCCGGTGAAATGAAGTTGGCCTTGGCTCCTCCATCAAAGAAGATCAAGGCTTCTTGGTCTTTCACTTTGCCCCAAGCTCGGCAAAGTTCTGTACTCTCGTCCAACGGTCTGGGATCGATACCCACGCAATCTGGAACCAGTCATGTTTTCATCTTGCCTTTTCTTCCACGTTCCTCAGCTGCTCTCGAACTCTCAAGCCTTTCGTCGTCCTTGTCGTTTTGTTCTTTCTGTGCCTTTTTAGGGTACTTCGCGGAGATATGCCCAATTTCCCCGCATCCAAAGCACTTCCCCTCCTTGATGAAGCGAGCTCTCTCCTGAGTATTGAGCTTGGTCAAACTGCCTGAGTGAATGGCGAAACCCCGTTTCGCATGACTCATCAATTCCTGAATAGAAGCTGACTTTTGTTCCAAGCAATGATCTCGGAGCTCTGTAGGAAGACCCAAGGTAAACCGCTCAATCTGTTCTTTGAGCGAGATCTCCTTAAATGAAAAAGCGGGTAGAAAAGAGCTCCAAAATCTCTCGCAATAAGCGTCCACGGTATCCTTCTTGGTCATCCGAAGATGGTTCCAAGCAGTGCGTATGTCGCGTTCATACTCTCGAGTCAGCCATGAAGAAATAAAAAGCCTCTAGAATTTCAGCCATTTAATAGAAGCGTGGACCACCAAGTTCGAGCATTCCCCTTAAAGTAAGAGGCAGCTCTTCGAATCTTAGAGTGCTCAAAGTAACGCCCTCTTGTGAAAGCAATGTCAAACTGCTATACAAAAGACAAAGCCTTCGAAGCATCTCTATAACCAGAAAACGTGTCAAATTTAATTCACTGTCCACCTTCCTTAACTCTCGGACTTTCTTGCTTTTGTCTTCCAAAAAGTCATACTGGTTGGCTTATAAAAATTCTTCTTCCTTGGGTCTTCCTACAGAGCTCCAAGATCATTGCTTGGAACAAAAGTCAGCTTCTATTCAGGAACTGATGAGTCATGCGAAACGGGGTTTTGCCATTCACTCTGGCAGTTTGACCTACCCCACCGATGAGATCATGACGCAAAGAGCCGAACAGACTTCGACAAATGAAAGTAAAAAAGGAAGAGCAACCCAAAACAAAAAGAAAAGGATGCACGACCCAAGCTTATTCCTCAAGAGAGGGCTCTCTACATAAAGGAGGGGAAGTGCTTTGAATGCGGGGAAATTGGGCATATCTCGGCAAAGTGCCCTAACAAGGCACCGAATGAACAGGATGAAGAAAGGCCAGAAAGTTCCAAAGCAGCCGAGGGACGTGGCAGAAAAGGCAGATAAAAAGCAGAACTAGTACCACGTTGCGTGGGACCCAAACCGAATTAAACAAAGGAAAGTACAAACTTTGCCGTTTTCAAGGCAAAGCGAAGGATCAGGAAGCTCTTTTGAAGGAGCAAAGGCTAACTTCTTTTGAATTGGCGGCTCGAATTGGAATTATGCCCGACAGGCTGAGGCCACAGGCAGAGGAAGTTTGAGTGGCACCCGGATGGGATGTTGCCATTACACCAAGCATTGGCAAACTTCGTTTGCAATGACAGGGGTGTTTAGGGCACGAGGAGTTCTACGTTATTTCCTTGGAAGGTTGTGATGTTCTACTCGAAATCCCTTGGTACCACAAGAACAACGCCGTGGTTGACTACCGGGCCGAGAAAGTGACTTGGACAAATGAAGGGCTCAAAGATTGTACTTGATGAACTTCAGTTTCTTTACTCACATTTTTGGGAGAGAACTGAACGATGGATGAAGGTCGAATATGTTTTGACCTAAACAAAAGAACGCCAAGATTTTCTCCACTCTCATGCCGATTGCTTCTCAGAGGACCTGCCAGGTGAGTTACCACCCGCTCGTCCTAAAGATCATACCATTGATCTGATACTTGGAAGCACACCACCGAACCGGCCACCTTACCGTGTGAGCCGAGCCCAGAACGAAGAAATTATGAACCAAGTGAAAGACCTCTTGGAAAAGGGTCTTGTCCAGCCTAGTACTTCACCATATTGCTCTCCAGTGTTGTTGGTTTTGAAGAAAGACGGATCTTGGAGAATGTGCCTCGATTTTAAAGCTCTCAACAAAATCACCATCAAGAACAGATTTCCAATTCTTAGAATCGATGCTATACTTGACCGGCTTCAAGGATCCTCGTGCTTTAGCAGGATCAACTTGAAAAGTGGATATCATCATATCCGAATCGCGCCGGGAGACGTCTACAAGACAGCCTTTCGGACGACTTTTGGGTTATTTGAGTTTTTGGTGATGCCTTTTGGCTTAATCAATGCTACTCCGACATTTAACCGGATGATGGACACGATTTTTTTTCGAGAGTACAGACTATTTGATGGCACTTTCTTTGACGACATCATTGTTTTCTCCAAGGATGAGGCAAAACATAGAGATCATTTGCTTCAAGTCTTTCAGGCATTACGAGATCAGAAGTTAGTGATTAATGCAAAGAAAAGTGAATTTTTCCTACCAGAGATACACTTTTTGGGACACATTGCGTCAGCAGGAGTGCAGATGGATCCAGCCAAGAAAAGAGACTATCCGTGATTGGCCCGATTTGAAGAATGTCCATTAAGTTAGAAGCTTCTTGGGATTGTGTTCGTACTACAGGCGGTTCATTCGAAAGTTTGCAGAGGTTGCTTCCCCTTTGCATATCTTGACACAGAAAGGAGTCCCTTTCTCGTGGGGACCCACAGAGGTGACTGCTTTTCAGACATTGAAAGAGAAATTGACTACGGGACCAGTTTTGACTTTGTTGGATTTGCAGAAGTCATTTGAAGTATATTGTGATGCTTGTGGTCTTAGTCTGGGTGCGGTCTTAATGCAAGAAGGCCATGTCATTGCTTACGAGAGTTGATTGTTCTCAAGGCCGGAATTGACAGCACAAATTTATAAGAAAGAGCTTTTGGCGGCTATCCATGCTCTTATTCAATGGCGACATTACCTACTCGGGGCCGATGTTACGGTTTTCACAGATGATGGGAGTTTATGCTACTTCTTATCATAAAAGCAGCTATCGGAAAAGCAAATGCGGTGGGCAAACATCTTGTCACAGTTTACTTCCGGATTGTCCATGTGCAGGGACAGAAGAAATTGGTGGCAAATATTTTGTTCCGAAAGCCGTTGGTTCTGGCTATTTCCGCGATACATCATAGAAACTTCAAGGATATGGTCGGTCAGTACGCCACAGATACAGATTTTGCAGATGTATTCAGTTGAATACAGAAAGGGGAGATAGTAGCGGACTATTCCATTCGGGATGGCTACTTGATGAAGAAAACCATGTTGTGCGTTACACAGCCGTTGAGGGAAAAGGTTCTAACCGAATGCCACTGTCCGCCTTTTTCGGGTCACCGCAGCATTGCTACCACCTTGAAAGGGGTAGAGAGATATTTCTTTCGGTTGAAACTCAGGAAGGATGTGGACGAGTTTGTGCGCAGTTGCTTGGTCAAGTTTGACAGGCATAAAGCACCGGGATTATCACAGCCTTTACCCATACCCACCCACCCCTGGGAAAGTATTGCAATGGATTTCATTTTTTTAAATCTCCCGAGAACACAGTGTGGGAACGATTGTTTATTGCCCAGATCTACAGATTACATGGCATGCCTGAGAGATTGTCTCCGACAGGGCCCCAGGTTTACGAGTTTGTTTGGGAGAACATGCGCACGCAGTTGCAGTTCTCGTCATTGTTCCATCCGCAGACTGACGGGCAATCAAAGATTGCTAATTCAGTGTTACTGGATTTGTTGAATTCTTCTTCGTTGAATCAGAAGACTACATGGGAAAGGTTTTTACTTTTGGTGGAATATGCCACAGAAACACAATTAACTCTTTGATGGGGAAGGTGCCATTTGAGATTATTGATTTTACTACGAAGGTTTTACCCTTCCTTAGCACGAAAGATAAGATTTTTCTATGAAGCTGACCAGTTCACGAGGGACTTGGTCCGGAAGGCTTTCGAGAAATCTCAAAAACAGGCAGCAGATCGACTTCCTCGTGATTTGAAATTGAAGGAGAACTATTGGGTGCTCTTACATTTTGGGAAGGCACGGCCGAGAAAGAAAAAAAAAGGGAAAGCAGCGGCTTCTTTGAAAGCTTAGCATGAGATAGTGTGGACCTTTCCAGATTTTTCCGAGAAGATTAATGATGCTCCTTTGGACCGAAGCTGCCAGAATACTTGGAGGATTCACAATGTTTTTCATGTGAGTCTCTTGAAGCCTTTTGAAGGCGATGTGCCTGATGATGAACACCCCGAAATGGACGAAAACGAGCAGATACTCGTTCCAGAACACAAATTGGCACAGAAAGAAAGAAGGTAAAGCGAAGGCGGTTCTTGGTTAAATTCAAGAACTATCCTGCATTGGATGCCAAGTGGATGGAGGAGGAGGACCTAGCAGATACTCCTCAGATTGTGAAACTTTACCTTAAAGCTTTTGGTTTAGCATAGTCTACTCCAAATGGAACCCCGAATTCAGCTTGACCGGAGATCTGGTGCAGTGGGTTTGCACAAGAGGGGAGTTACTCCACTGCTTTGTCAACAGATGCCTTGATTTTTGATACTGGAAGTCACTGTCAACAGATGCCTTGATTTTTGATACTAGAAGTCACTGATGTCTCTTTGAGCTTCAAGGATACTAAGAGCTGACACTATTCTACAATATGACTTTATGAACTGGAATTCCCGAACATGATACTTACTTGTTCTTGACTGATGTCTCTTTGAGCTTCAGGGATACTAAGAGCTGACAGTATTCTGCAATATGACTTTATGAACTGGAATTCCCGAACATGATACTGACTTGTTTTTAAGCGCAGTAACTGATAGACGAAATGACTGCAGCATTTTGGTCTAAATGATCTCGAATAGACATGGTTGCAATAGGGGTTAGTCAATCGGGCATCTATGAGGTCCTGAGTGGATCTAGATGCGATTGCTAACTGCATTGCCGATAAATCATGGTCTAAGATCCGAATGAATGTTGAATGTGATTTGTCATGTGGTGTCTTTTGATGTCTAGAGATGTCCTCTGATGTCGTGTGATGTGATTGTCGATTGGTATATGTGCTAGATGTGTGTTCCTAGTATGTAGGTACTAACAGTCAGTGTCTGCTAAGACAGTTTATGGCTTCTGTCTGTTTTGCAGGCGTAATCGAGGGCGATTACAATGTTTTCAAGAGGGGGGTACGTCACAAAATGATGACATGGCTGCCCAGTACACGCTGACACACTCCCCCTTGGTCAAAGGCAGCTTCGGCAGAACTAATGACGTGGCTATAGGGTATGGACAGGCCCGCAAACTGCGAAAAACCTAACATGTGGCAGGCTGTACGGCTTCTGTGAATTACAACGTTGCTTTTGGGCAATTCAACGTGGGAAAATCTTGCTTTATTTTCTACACAATTGTTGAGAGAGAAATGAAATGAAATGAAATGTTATATTAACGTCTTCAAAAGGCCATAATGACCTATGAGACCCGAAAGTTACAAAGTGGTGGATCTGATACAAAGTCAGAGTAACAAAATAACCTAACAACGGTACAAAACAAAGGTATATACTATGGGGTCCTAAGCTGGTTGATGTGAGTCAAGCAAAAACTAAGCAAAAAAATGGGCGGCTTGTTGGGATAGCTGAATCACAAGAGATCTAGCATCGGTCGTTGGCGAATCTCATCAATTTCCTCCATGGTTAGTAGTCTGACCGGGCATCGTGCATGCCTGGCCAGCGTACTCCGAATTTTCTGTCGTAGCCTCCGTCGATGCTGTGTAGTTCTTCGCAGTCGCGGGCATGTGGATTTCCCTAGCTCAATCGCTCGGTCAATCAGTGTGCCTCTGGTGTAAGACGAGGGGGAGCTCTGCTGTGGGGGTGGCTCTTGCGGTTGTCCCGTGTCTGCTCTAAAGAAGTCTGTGATCCGTCTTTGAGACTGGCTAGCCTCGCCGTTCATCAGGCTATCTCTGTGTCTGCACAGCTCGAGCAAGAACAAACCCAGGCATCTCTGATCTTCGTATCCCATGACACTTGAGAGTGGTCCAAAACCCTCTGAACAAGCAATGGAAGCAGCTTCGTATCTCGTAGTAGACGAGGCAGCAGCATGTATAGTGTAGCTCTGTCTCAGGTTCCATGTTACATAAGGGGCATGTCTTGTCCGAGAGAGAGAGAGAGAGAGAGAGAGAGAGAGAGAGAGAGAGAGAGAGAGAGAGCCCTTTTGCTTTATTTTAGGCAAGGGTTCAGAGAGAGAGGAAAAGCCTCTTTTGCTTTATTTTCAAAGCTTTTAATTTTCAGCTTTTGGGACAGCTTTTGAAGCTTTTGGGGGCTCTGCTTTTAGCATCCCTTTGTAACCTTTAAATATACGGGTTGGCCTCACAACTCAGAGCATCTCGACGTAGAGTCTGAGTGTTAGGGCCTACCCACACTCTTCTACTTTGAACACAAATTAATACAAAAAGAAACCGAAAGGGGCGCCAGTCTTTGGGGCCAATATCTCTAGGCACGGAACTCCGCCGGGCCAGAAGCGCATCAATTGTGAACTGTGAACTGTATTGAAGTGGTTATTTGTGCTAGCGTGGTAGATTCTTGACTTGGAGTGTTTAAGTCTGTTACAGCCGCTCTACAATCACCACCCGACCATCTCTGTAGAAGGCTATTTTTCCCTTCTCCCTTGCCGCTGTAATCTCTGGCATTACCTCTCTCATATGTGCGAGCTGTGAACGAGTAAGGTCATCGCCGAGGAAAATACCTGTCTTCTTGAGAGTAGGCCTCTTCCTCACCTCCTCTTCGAAGGAGGGGAAGCGTAGTATGAGAGCTCTCTCCTTTGAAGCTCTCCCGGGCCATCACTTTTCTTGCCTACTCTCCATGCCTTTGTGTGCAAAGGCTTCTCCACCCCCATCATGGATGTGAGGCTTGTGACCTCTTTCCCCACATTGTTTATGTCCTTGATGCCGGTCACTCTCACATGTAGAGCCCGCATCAGGAGATCCACGTGGTAGACACGGAGTGGCAGAGTTCCACTCCCAGAGCACTGGACCCAAACCCTGGCATCTCTTTTAGTTTTTTTTTTTATTGCTTCACAAATGTACAACCGGGAGACTCCGCCTCTGCTTCCAAACACCTAGAATGTCAGAGTGAGGTGCCAAGGCACATATTTGGTCCCCCAGAAGCATCATACATGAAAAGCAATATCTCCCAAAAGCTTCGAGTCCAAAAACATGGCGCCCAAAATAGTTCCGTGATCTACAGCAATTCGTTGGTGCCACATCAGCAACCTTCACAGCTCACGAGCGTTCGTACAGTAGTGACACTTCAACATGTCCGCATGTTTAGGGTTTGACCTAGCTCAGTCCCTTGTCCAAGGTTGGGTTTTAATGACCCTAAGCCCCCAAGGGGTTGCCATGTCACCAATTTATAACATTCTCGTCGTCATTTCATCAACACACCGATGGACGTCCAGATTCTGGCACTAAACTGCAATATCCAACGTATGAGAAAGAGCTCTCTGTGGTGCTCCATGCCTTGAGAAAGTGGTGGTATTATTTGTATGGCTCCTATCTTTGTTGAATTGATTGATCATTCCTCAAGTGATCATCATTCCTTGCGCTATGTTTGTGCTCAAGGAAATCTCAGATTTTCGAAGCTAGATGAGCTGAACTTATGCAAGAGTTTGAGATCTGCTATAGGAAAAGAACCAGCAATTACGTTGCTGATACATTCAGCCAGATTCTTGAGGTTAATGTGTTATCTATGGCTGAAATCTCAACAGATTTCTCTCTCTCTCTCTTCGAAGGCTAAGTGTTCTAATTTCTATTTTGGCAAAATATTGAAAAAGGACTTTACTAGCGTAAAGGCTTGGGTGATTTGGAGACCCAAGTGAGTAGCACTGAAGAGACAAGGCAACGTCAACATTCCATTTAAGGTGGACAATTCATTGAAAATGGAAAAGTTTGTGTGAAATCGATCGGATTCGACAGAGAAATTTGTTTGAAAGTAAAAACACGGCGCCCAAAAACATCAAGCATAAAAATCAGCAACCTCAACAATATCCGTACGCTACGTCAGGTACATCAGTGTTGAGTGTAGTGGGAGTTGTTTGCAAATTTATGGCAAATCTTGGGCCTTGGCACGAAGTAGTGAAAGGTGTCACAAGATATTTGAATAATACGAAAGAGTTGTGCATTTGTTTTAGAGGCAAAGACACGTGTGATTGCCTCATGAATGCAGATTATGCACGGAATGTAGGCTACGTTGTGTACAACTTGCTTGGAGAGCCGGGAGCCCACTCTCATAATCTTATCGGAGCCACAAAGCAACCTTCGAAAGATCTCCAGGAGTAACTCTTCAGTTACAGCAACTTATTGACTTTTTCTTTCAATGAGTTTTTTACAAAAGCATAGCTCCTGCCACGTCATCAATCAGAGCCCGTGCCCAACTGCCACATCATCTCTTTGCACATACAACTCCAATGTCACACGGGATACCATCTGAACATGCACCCTTAAAACAGGTCCTAGGATGGCATCCAACTGTCAAAACGGGTACCATGATGACATCCAACCGTTAAACCAGGTCTAGAGTGCAACTGTCGACTTTGAAGAAGAGGATAAACTTTCAGCTGAAGGAGTCAAGTGATCAAAGACACCTGGACCACTTTCTACTTGAAATCCAGCACATATAGTCACTCCTCCAACCACCCTCTGCTTCCACAGGAAGACAACAATCTCAGCTCGCACCAAAGAACCACTCTTGCACACACACACACACACCCAAAAAAAAACCACTACCACTCCTCAGGGAGGACTCAGATTGTTGTACACAAACACTATCCGATCTCGTAGAGACGACCCCGGGCACCCAATGGGGCCAACATCAACAGACAAACAAGGATGGTGCAGCATGCTTTTTCAGACCCTACTCTATCCTTTGTGGAATCTTGACCATGTATACCCACCCATGAATGATATCCTACACCCTCAATTTGGTACCGTATGGAGCTAGCTAGGCACATGCATATCATGATTGTAGTTCTTGAGGATATAGATTCACATCGAGCTCCATCTCTCGATTGTCCACAGACATGTCCGGTCCCCCACTTTCCAGGTTCTTATTTTGTACCACATTTAGCCTGTACTTTTGTCAATTTCTTTGGATAGCCAGAGTACACACTCATATACATCAATTTATCTCACAGCCGGTTTCGGCCTAGAGGAAAGGTTAATAAAGCTGAACGAGTATATTTAAATGCCAACGTGAAGTCCAGACTCCAATTCAAAGTTTGGGCTCGACCTATTCTTTGTACATTATATTTGATCCGAGATTTCTCTCGTCTTGGTCTTGACATCTACTACCAGTAATACTGCATTTATAAGAGGGAATAACAAGGAAGACAAAAAGAAAGCTCTATTAACGTCTTCGACAGGCCGAATTCCGTCTATGAGAAAAAACGGTGTACATGTATGGGTCCTCTGGGTATCCAACAAAAAGGACAAGAGTGCTGAAAATAAACCTGCTACAAATAGACTGACACGGGGGGGGGGGGGGGGGGGGGGGGGGGGGGGGGGGGGGGGGGGGAGGTTGGGGGGTGTATACGTACACAAGGGATGAGGAGCATGGAGCTCTACCTCCAATAGATGTGGAAGAGAGAGAAAGAAAGAGAATATTAACATCTCCAACAGGCCAATGTCCTATGAGACCAGAACAATACAAGCTATGAGAGAGAGTGTGTGTGAGCCTGTGTGTGTGCATACATACTTGTTCAGAAAGTCCGCTTTGTGGAGCAATCTGCTTAGAGCACGTAGGCCATACTCATCCTGTAAGTTGACAACCAATCAGTTATGAACAAAAAAGGTATCCTTCCATAGTATACTTTCAAATGCTAAGTTTATTTTAATAACCTGGTTGCTATCACTAGAGGCTTCGATGGTATCTATCGTTGACAGAATCTGTAATCTAGTAGTGTCATCCATGGAGGATGGTGTGGTGTTAAGGCCATCAAGATCAAAGAGTTCCCATGGACTGTGCCGATATGGGCCAGTTCGGTCTAATGAATACTGCACCGAGCATGAATCCCAAGGACTATCAGGAAACTCTGGTGATTTTGGCCCCACTGCAATGACCCTCCCATTGAACCACGTTCCAGTCTTCTCATTACCATCCTCGTCCAATGCATTTGTTCTCCACCACACCTTGCACTTATCTCGCTTTGTCCAGTTTCTCCTTAAACTAGCATCATACCTGCTCCTGTTGATCAGGAAATCTGGAAAATCTGTAAGTTCTGGAAGAGATAACCTAAAAGTCTTTCCCACTGCTTCACACTCTTCATCAATTAGCTCCAATGTTAGCTTGCAGCTGACACCACTAAACCCACAAAGGCTCTTGTACTCAATCCCAATAACTTGACATATTTCAACAGCACGCAGCTGAGACCTCAAGCTCTTTGAAACCCCTTTGTCTTCTAACCGATACAGTTTAGGAAACTCATCCTGGCCCTGTATAAAACAAATGGCAATTCATGTCAGCCGTTGAAAGTAAGGAAAGATTTCTTACAAGTTTAAAGTCAAGATAATGACCTGAAGCACATAAGCAACTTCATCTCCAAGTTGAGGTATATAGCGTGTGCCATCTTCTACCTTTGTTAGCATCAACCACGAGTCCTTTTGGTCTACTTTTCTTCCTTTCCTAGGGTTGTCGAATGCAGACTTTCCTGGAACATCATTCTCTGTGCTACTTTTTGATCTTACTGAGTGTCTAAGCCCCTTTCTCCTTTCTAAACTAGAACCGGTATCATTATCTGTACCAGCTTCTTTGTCGTGAACCAACTTTCCACTCTTGTCCCCATTGCCATGCCGTCTTGTACGGACATACGTTAGTGTCACCTTCATCCTGCCCAACAATTCATCTTCATCTGGCCCATTTTCAAGCTTATCAGGGGTAGGCTCCAAAATGTCCTTGACTTCATGGTCAGCAACAGCTGTTTCACAAACATCAACAGCTGCTGGAGATTCAGGCCTGAAATCTGTTTTCCTCCTAGGCTTCATTGCTTTCCTTTTACCCCTCCTGAAGGTTAGTTTTAAATGGCGCGCCTGGCCAGCAGACTCGCAATGCTGCCCATAGCCTTTGACTCTGTTTTCACCAGCACTTAATGAGGAAGAGGGTTCAGCTAAAGACTCTTCAGAAGCATGAGCTTCATCTTCCTGTTGCCTTAGCCATAAGCAAGCAGGAGAATCACGCTGCCAACTTGATACCGTTGTTTGGTGCTTTTTAGAAGTCCCTATAACCACTTTTATAGGCTTCCCCTGAAAATTTGAAAAACCATTTGTAGGGTTTAATGGAGCCTCTTCCTCGAACTCGGTTGCCTTCTCAAAACAGTAATCCACTTCCTCCCCTTCAACAGCTAAGGCTGCAGGAGCCACAGAGTGGTCAAGCCCGAAGTCACTGTTTGGGCTTGGAAGGTTGGCCCCCAAATGTTCCGTTTTAATCACCTGATGGAGAGCACTGCTTGTTACTGATGCATCAACCATGCATGAATTTAGATAACTGGAAGTAGGGCAGTTCTCATTAGAAAGTTGTGCTTCACCAATAAGTTCTTCAAGGCTCTCAATATTATTGTCTTGTGATACGGTAATTTCCAACATGTCATTGATAGTCTCTTTCTCTTGTGCTGTCCTCTTGCAACCATCTAGCAGCTTGCTTTTTTGTTCAGAATCAGCATGTTCACTTAAAGAACAGAAACCATCATCATTTTGTATACTGTGTGAACTAGCTTCGCCAGTCATTACAATGTGTGACCTTGATTTTCCTTTCATTTTGATGACATGTTCTGGCTGCACAAAGACATCAGATGAATGATAGCCCTCCCCAGGCCCATTACTCATGGAATCATAATCCCCTTCCTTACGCACATTTTCGTCTCTCCTTAGAGGTTCATTGACAGCCTCCACTCTAGGGCTTTTATGGGCACTAGGACTATAGTTTTCTCGCTTCCGTTTACCTCTCTGTGTGGAGACAGCATCCAAGTCCTGATCTGATGTTTCATGTGTAACACGTAAGTTTTGTTCTTGATTGGTAGTTGCAGTTGAACTGACCTGGCCAACACAAGCCATTTCAAGCTGACGTGTGGAGTTCATTGAGGCATTACATACTAAATCAACAGAAGCATGAGCATGCTCTTCTGAGCCCTCTTCTGAAGAAGATGCAGCTGCTCCTGGCAGTTGAGATGAAGCTTGTGCCTTGGGAGTCTTTCTTATAGAACCCCGTAGCCTTCCTGATGGGTTAGATCGAGTAGGGCGACTCCATTCAATCTCGGAAGGTTCTGCTTCCACAGCTGAGCCCCCATCAGCTTGTTTAAAATCTTGTTTCTCGTCGTCCTCTTTTTCAGGACTTTGCCTCGAAGACTGTTCATTGCCTTCACTTTCAACCTCCTCAAAAAACTCTGAATCATCATATGCATTTTCTTCTGCACCAATCCGTGAGAAGAAACGGCGGGCATTTCTAGCCGCGAGCCTCTTTGGCCGCCTCGTTGACTGCTCTCCATCGGATCCTCTATTTGAAGGAGATACCCTTTTGCTTCTTTTGTGACGCTTGGATCTTCTGAGGGAATGATCTCTGCTCCTGTCTCTGTGCTTCCTCTTTGAACCCCGTCCTCCAGAGGTTCCTGCTTCCTGCACATGCGAATTGGATAAGGCAGCATTAGCAGAGATGCGGCTTGAAAAGCACATGTCTAGGCTTCAAGTGCAGTTATTCAATAGAAGTACAGACCTCTTCTCTCTTCTTGTTCCTTTCTGATCGGCGAAGCCTTGCTTTCTGGCTGAGTTCATCCTCCTCGCTGGACTCCTCTTCGTCTAAGCTTTCAGGAAAGTCTTCAGAGGAAGTGAGACTGTAGTCCCTCTCATCCTCCTCACATGCATTTTCAAAGCTCAGTGTGTAGTCAGATCCAGCATCATCCACTGAATCTTGCTCCCACTCCATGGCCTCCTCATCAAAAGGTTGCTCAACCCACCTAATACCTTCCTGATGGGCATCATCTTCATCTTCATGTGGGGGAGGCAGCAGAGGAAATCCAACAGTCAGGTAACTGCTATCATCCGACAAGCCAGCTACCCATTGGGCAGGAGGAGGATTCCAACTGATTCCAAGAGCTCCTAGACGCCTTTGTTGATATGTGCTTTGATAGGGCTCTAAATAAGGTATCATATCTGCAACCATCAACAACGTTTAGAAAGGAAGTTTGTTCTGCTATCCAAAGTTAACTGCTGCATGTTTGCTTCTGACTGTAAGGGGCAGAGCCTTACTTGCATCACAAAGCAAGTCCCGCATGTTTCTTGCATGAGGTGTGATTTGCGTCTCCTAGGGCACCAGATAACCAAACCCAAAAGTTAAAAACTACAAAAACGGACTTATCAAAGAGAAAATTTCAAGAATGCTGACAGTTTACCTGGTCCAAGACATTTCCATAGACATCCCGCGCCAAAGGACGATAATCTCCCAAAAAGAACTGCAGAACACTGATTCAGCTCAGAACTAGAAAGATGTGGTAATCTTTGAGTAAGAAGAGTTTAAATGTATGACTTGATCATATTTTGCATCCTTTTGCGATCTCCCTTCCCCTGTTGCCAGCAGATAAATTTGACCTACTTCATCCGAAATCACGATTGAAGTTCCATCCCTGAATAAGGAACGATTTAACACTGCATACAACAAAGCTATCCTGTAGAGAAACAATTCAAGAGCAGTTATATTTACGGTGAGAATTTTCCGTCAACAAGGTGGAAGTCTCCGATTTTGTACTCATGGATACTGCACCCCTCCCAGATCTGTATTAGCAATGATCACATTTGAGTCCCGACAATCAAGAATGTCATTACTGTGAATCAATACCTTTTGAAAGTGAACATATACTCACATCCCAAATTATGACGCGCCCATCATAGCCAGCACTCATTGCTATTCTAGGATCATATGGATGCACATCCAAAACAAATGTCTGAAGAGACAACACCGTTGATAAGAGCATGATTATTATTTAGTAAAGTAATACACTGTCCAAACTGTACAATAGTATTGTTAATACAGACCGATTTGGTATGACCCGTTAAGGAGTGCACTAAGCCTCCATCAACAGCATTCCAAACACAAATCCTGCAGTCTGATGCAATAACACAAGTTATCTATCTCTGGATTTTCATATTCATGCTAAGCAACCTTCCACATTGATTTCGAAAACCTTACCCATTATTGCAGCCAAAACGTATCGATTGTCCAAACTCCAAACAATCATATTCACACCCCGTGGTGTTGGTAGTAATCTCTGGCGAGGGACACCTCTAGGCGGTTGCGGTGGCATAGGTGGTGGTGGGACACGCAAATGATAACCCTTCATCCATTTACTCTTGCCCTGTGGAAATCAAATCACTAAACCTTGAAAAATGACAAACAAAAATGCTATCTGCTTGGCCTCCAAAGAAGCCTCAGTGTCACCCCGGGTTCAACCACCATAGATCCACACATCAAAGATCTAAATTTCAGTGAATGCACAGGTATCTATCTTCACCTACATTTCATTCCACTAAAATGCTTGAAATATCAAAAAAACTATGTGATTACATGGTACTTGCGAGGGCGTGGGACCCATATAATGGCACTTCCATCTCGGGAACAGGTGACAATATTCTCATATCCAAACCTGAAAGAGACTTCTTTATTGAGTTTCATCCTAAAGTTGACAATTCAGAACAAAAACACCAATTTCACCTACCACGAGTTTCGAAACCTCGACAAGCGTTCACTTTTTGCCAGAGCACCCACATTCAAAGGCCGAGAGTCCACATTTATGGGACGTGAAGGAGAAGCACAACCACTTTGAAAGGGAAGACCCCAGCAATTGAGTGTTAACTTCTATGTTAGACCAATCCATAAACAAGCAATCCAAAGATAACAAACCTCACCTAAACTGTACATAATTCACATCATCTTCATGGCCTTTTAATGTATCGAACTCATTGTAAGGTCCTCCATGTACCTCATCAGACCACTTGCAAGCATCCCAGACCTTTGAGCGCATGGAAAACATGAATCAAGTTTGAGTGCTTTAAAAGTGCAATAAGGCCAATATTGAAGAATTTACCCTTGCAAGCCTATCAGAACTTCCAGTGACAAATACTGTGCCACTGGCATTAAAGGCACAGCAGATTATTTGAGTCTTCGGTTGCACACTTGGCTGGCCCAAATCATTGATTTTGGTTCCTGCTTTCCAAAAAGACTCCCTTAAGCTCATGGAACTCGACAATTCCTATGGAAAAATTTGTACTGTGACTAAAACTTGCCAGCTTCCGGTCCTTCAGGCTTAGGTGCATAAATGCGAGGATTTCGTGAAGAATCCCGAGCATCCCATATGCGGCAGGTTCCATCATCAGAAGCCCTGTAACAGGCTAACCAATGTCGCTGTCTGATGTGATATAAAGCGCATAAAACATGAAAGTAGTTAATGCTGCTCCCGACACTCACGATAAGAGAAGATACTCGCAACCTTGACGAGGACTAAATGCGATTGCTGTGACCGCACTGACATGACCTTTCAGCACAGATAGAGGACAGCCATCCGGAAAACGCCACTGCCAATAAAAGACCAGTCGGTTTGTTTCTTTGATAAAGCTGAAGTCGGAATTAAGCGTTATGCATATAGGAGCTTACAACACGTATGAAGCAGTCATTAGAAGCAGATGCCAGCAGTAAATTGTTTGCACTTACTGCAAGGTCTGTGATATCACCCTGCATAATTCGAGAGTAGGTTAGCACCCCCTCAGAGAAAATAATCAAGCTGCACAAAGATGCTATGTAAAAAATATTAGTTGACTTATAAAGAATTAAACAAAAAGCTTGACAGCATGTTACACCATTTTGACTGGTCTTTTTGGTGTACAATAACTCACTTCATGCCCTCGACAGCTGCATAGGCAAAACCCTGTTGCTGTGGACCATACTTTTACAAGACGGTCATCGGACCCTGTAATGATGTATTCTCCAGATTTATCAAAAATGGCTGCAAAGAAAGAACCACAAGAGCTTAATCATGTAAGCTTTCAAAATGTGAATGTCCTGAATTCTTGTAATATGTATTGTTATAAACAGTTGAGAGACTATAAAAAGGTAGTTGCAGTTCCCCTTCCTCAAATATAGATTCCATATACAGCAAAGGCAAGGCTGGTGTCTCCCTTTACCGATCCTAGTACACTATATAAGTCTACAAAAAGATGTAGCAATGAAAATCATGTATCTGCATGTGCATGTGCATGTGCGCACATACCATAGTGTCTGCAGGTGTGTGCACACACACACACACATCCTTTTATGCATATATGCAAGCATATTTATCTATGTCTATATCTGTGGGTTTCTCATTGTTGAGGGGTGATTTGGCCTCGAACATGCGATTGGCTTCGGTCACACCTTGGAGTAAATTGAGGGAGAATCGGTGGCTCAACCAGTTCAAATTAAGTTTGCCTGTCATGGTCAAATATCCAACAGCAGCATGTTCCACATGTTCATGAATGGTGGAAACCTGCTTGGAGAGACAATTCTCCTACAGTGGTGAAGGTAAGCCAACACTGTATCTCTCACACTGATCTTCTAAGGATAGATTCTTGAAGAAAGAAACTCGTAAAGACATTCCAAAATCTCTGGTTTCAGTCTTGTAGAGTCTCGGTGAAAACCATCTTTAAATTTCCCAGTCAGCAATCAATTGTACGTCGACAATTGTGCAGGACCATTGCATAGCAATGTCTTTGAGAAAACCCACAGCACGAGAAAACTTGGATTCTTCAACGTAGTTTCCAAGAGAATATATATTGTCGGATAGTTGAAAAAACTGAAGAACCTTCTCGCTGACCTCGGATACCGGAAAAGGTAGAGAATTTCACTGTAGACCCTCTATCCCTGAGAATCTTCGGCTGAGGAAGTAGTGGCGGTTGTTGATAATATGGATGGTAGCAATATTAACTTTGCCAAAACCGGCACTTTAGCAATGGTGGCAGAGGAGGTACTGGAGGTGGACATGGGTAAAGGTGGTAGAATGGAGGAGAATTGAACCGAATTCTAAGTAGAAGCCCTGGATCTACCAGGTGGGTTTTGAACTTCTGTGGCACCACTGGAAGAGGAATTTGAGGACTCACATAATTCAGAAACTGCTGCAATAAACAGCCTTGCGGCTGCTTAGTAAATAAGCCCTGTAATTCACCGACAAGAAACTTTGCATGTTCTTCAGAATCCCTTACTATCTGATTAAGAGTCAATAGCAAACGAAGTACCCTGGCCTTAGAGTTGCTAGATGTCACAAACTGCTGACGTGTCAAGTCACTGAAGAATGGAGCCAACCTTAAAATCCAGGCCGAGGGGCCTAAACACAAAGAAGCAGAAGCAGTGGAAGAAGAAGAAGCGGAAGAAGTTCCCACCAACTTATGGGACCCCGTCCAATGGGGCCCAAGTGACATAAATCCATAAAAATAAATCTGGACCCAGCGCACGTGCACCCACACAGGCTAATGTACGAGTAGCTTGATGACGTGGCAATTGCTGTACGGATTTCCGGATTTTATGTTGACTGTTGACGTGGCAGATAGTACGGTACGTTGGAAACTGACGTGGCAGATTGTATAGATTTTTGCTTTTGCGCTGGCAGTTTTTGGGCATCTGCTTTTGAGGCCAATTGCTTTTGAGTTTATAGATTTTTTTGTAAACTGCTTGTAAGGTGCAGCGGAAGTGAATCTTTAACTTTGCTCAAGATGAGTGCTCCAAACTGTGCTCAAGGGTTCCTTTTACTTATTGAAGGGAGAGCCTTCCGTTCCTTTACTGAGAAAGTGCAAATGCTCACAAACAAAGTGGAAAAACACTGTGAATGAAGGTGCTGAGACTGAGAGATAGAGAGAGAAGAATACGACACCAGAATGTTGTCAAACCCTCCTCCAAGGGCCCCACTCTCTATGGCGAGAGAGGTCTATACTATTGATTGCACAATCCTCGTACAATGGTCTAAATGCAATGGACTTGCCGACGATGTCGACGACGATGATGACGACGACGAGACGGGCTGAAAACTGAAAACGCTAGGGGCTGAAATCTGCAAATCTTGTATCTGCTGAATTCTGACTCTATGTCGTTGACGGCGGCAATGACGACGACGCGATGACGATGCGTTGAAAAGACAGATGCTGAAATCTGCGAATAGCGGGCTGAATCTGTAAACGTTGGCTAATTTGACCGTGCGGCGAGGATCTGCTGCGTGAAGGTGAGATTTACGAGGTTCGGGACTTTTTCTGCAGTGTCTATATGCTGAAAACTGAAAACTGAAAACACTACTGCTATGGAGGTACTTAACGCCGGGAATTTGCAAAACGCTGGGTTGATCTGCATGTGCAAAAATGCTAGGCCTGATGTGCTGGACTCTGCAAACGCCAGGGCTGATCTGCAAAATGCAAAACGCCAGGGCTGATCCTGTGAAAAACGCTGGGCTGGTCCTGTTGCCAAACGCTGGTCTTGATCTGCTAATGGCTGGAAACGCTAGGGCTCCTGCCGGTCTTGCTGAGAAGGTGCATGTTAGTTTGTGGACCCCTGCTGCCTCTTCTGCCAGGAAGTGTTAGAGTTAGCTTTTCTTATATAGTTCCTTAGTCAATTTGCCCTACCTAGTTTCCCAACAAAGTCACTTATTAATAATAAGTGAAAAATTGCTAAAATAGGGAAAATGGGTTTTGTGCACTGTAAAATGCTCCTGATGGATTCTGATGGTAATGCTGATGATCATGTTGTGTGCAACCAGAGGATATGCAACTACTCTAAGTGTCTGGACATGCACGGTCTGCGAACAGACTCACAAAGGTGGCAAAACACTTCCTAAGCTAATGGAACCCTTGTCATCATGCACATAGGGTTAGATGTGCACGTGACATCCCCTCCTTTTTAAAGTGAGGTACTGGTACCGAACTATATGGCATCGAGGGATATCGCCAACAGTGTCTGGATGAATCCTGGGAAGGACTCTTCGCCGGCCCACTCAGATATGTGGGTCGTGCGATACTTGAACTTCATAAAGGTCTGCAACGCTTGCTTCTTTGGGCCACGTCGAAAGCGACACAAAGTCATCGATAGCTGCGTCAAAGCTCCAACTTCGGCTACAGTCGTGGATTGACCTTCTACAAGAATCTCCAAGGAGGAAAATTCTTGAATCTACTTCCAACACAAAAACATGAACATACCCATTCCATGTAAAGTGACTGGAAAAAGACTATTCTTCTGAAAAGACTGTGCATGCAATACACATGAACAAAGTGACAGAGTGTCAAACCGTTCACCAAAACCCCGCAAAAAATGGAATCGAAACTTGTCTTTTTTATCTAAATCTATCAACTGTGGCAAATCACAATGGAAATGCCGATGCTTGATACTCAATCCTTTTTGTGCTCTTTCGGATACTATGTCATGCCAAGGAAGAGACATGGAATGTAAATTCCTTGAATGCAAACATTTTCATGAGTAATCCGCATACATCCGTGCTCATTCATGAGTAAATCGTGTTCATCGTACAATATGGCATGCCTATGAAAAGGGATCACATAAAGACGGTGACTAAAATAAAAGAAACCATCACGAATGAAACACTCGAACAATGTGTACTGACTAATCATGCGCATACACAATACTTCATGTGGGGGTTCCTTAGATCTGGACTCGAGAGCCAAGATCGGTTCTTCGTGATTGATCGAATCTGCAATGAGGATAGCTTCACCAGAAAAAGCATCAACTAAACCATCATCCTTGTGAAAAATCACATCTTTATCCTGCAAATCATCATGCTTGTGAATAATCACATCTTTATCATGCAAAACATGTGTCGTGCTTTGGAGAAGACAAGACTGAGAGAGTCTCCTTCTCCTCATTCTTTTCAATCTTCGCCTGCACATTAGCAATGAGAAATGAAGAATGAACAAATTCCTCCCCACGAATGACAATGGGAGAGTCACTTTTGGCATTGAAAGTGAAAGTATTGGCTGCGCAATCAATGAGAGGGTTATGCTCATGAAACCATCGAATGCCTAAAAGCATATCAGATCCTGAGAGAGGAGATACAGCAAATTTTCTACGGAAGGCAGCTAGTTGAACAGTGAACAACACATCAAGGCACTCTCGTGTAATGAGAGAGTCCATACCGGGAGCGAAGCCCGACACCTCGAAAGGAGATGTCTTGCTAACCTCCAGGCAAGCTCTTTCAACAAGAGAGTCACTAATCACATCATGCATACTGCCTGGATCAAACGATATGACAAAACGCTGACCCTTCACATGACCATAACACTTAATGAGAGACTCATCAATGGGAGGATCATGAGAACCTTGGGTCACACTCGTATTCTCATTTATGGCATTAACAGAGGATGTGGGTTCTGTAAGTTCTTTAGATTCGTTAGATTGAATCTTAGGACATGTTCTTTTTATGTGACCCTTGATGTGACAATGATAACATCGACCTTCCTTAGAATAAATGCTTTGTTCATCTGACATGATGTATCCTCCTAAAATTCCTTGTGCTACTTTTTCTTCTGGAGTGAGCTTAGGTTTAGCAATTGTGTTAGCTTTACCCTTAGATTCAGTGTGAGTGTTCTTTTCTAAGAGACTAGAGGAAGACTGGTTAGAGGAGTTACCATTCTTACCGTTCTGCGGGTTTTGAGGAGTCTGAGAGGTACTTTAAGAAGTTGTCCAAGTTTGTTACAATGATATCAGAGCACAAAAAGATTCTTCTTCTACGAAGGATCCGATCCTTTTTGCAACACAAGCAGACTTTTGTGAAAGAAGCTGCGTGCCCCGACCTCGGACTTGTTAGGCACTCCCACCCATCATACATCGCGCATTGGACGCGCTCCCGTCTTCATCACTCTGTCTTACAGGGCATAAAGCCATAAAGAATCCGAGATTACACATGGTTTCTCGTGAAGAATCTGACAGAGATGACACCTCTCAGTGGGAAGGCAAAGAAAAGTTCAAAATCCGGTGCTGGAACTGAAGAAAAGAATGAAGATTTGGGCAAACTTTTTTCGAACAAGTTTGCCAAAAAGGAGTACAAACGTCAACTGCAGATTGGCATATGTGTGAACAGATTGATTAAGTACTCCAAGGATCCGAAATTGGCGAGACACCTAAAGAATTCCCAATTGATAAGATTTACTCGAGACGGCATGTACACATTGCTTCTCCTCTCAGGTAAGGAGGAAAGCCGAAAGGACAAACGAGTGCAGAAAAGCGGAACCTGTACACGCAGAAAGAGATGGACCAGAACTCAAAGGACCACCAAAAGATAAACTTGAGAGTTATAGAGCAGCAGCCGAGTACGGAAGAAAAGGAAAGATGAAAGCACAATCGGTACCACATTGAGTGGGGCCCGAAATGGATCAGATGAACGAAAGTACAAAACTTTGCCGCCCTTGAGGCAAAGTGAAAGATCAAGAAGCCCTCATTTTCTTTGATGGAGGAGCCAAGGCCAACTTCTTGAATTGGCAGCTCGACTTGGAATTATGCCCGACAAGCTGAGGCCACAGGCGGAGGCAATTCTAGCGGCACCCGAACGGGATGTTTCCATTACACCGATCATTGGCAAACTTCGTTTGCAATGTCAAGGGTATTTAGGGCACAAAAACCTCTACGTAATGCCCTTAGGAAGGTTGTGATGTCCTCCTCCGAGGAATCCCTTGGTACCACCAAAACAACGCCGTTGTTGACTATCGGGTTGAGAAGCGACTTTGACAAATGAAGGGCAAAGAGATTGTACTGGATGCAATTCAGTTTCTTTACTCAATTTTTCTTGAGAGAACTGAATGATGATTGAAGGTCGAATATGTTTGACCTCAAAAGAAACGACAAGATTTTTTTTATGCAATAGAGACTGACTGTTTCTCTGAAGGCGTACAAAGCGAGTTACCTCCTTTATGTCGTGAAGATCACATGATTGATTCATGGTAGTAGACCACCGAACCGGCCACCTTACAGCGTTAGTCGAGGCCAAGATAAACAAACAATGAATCATAACAGATTTTCACATTACGAGGATCGATGATATACTCGACAGACTACAGAATTCTACTTGCCGAATTGATATGAAGAGTGATCATCACCAGGTCTGTATTGCTCTTGGAGATATCTACAAGACAACTTTCAGGACGACTTTTTGGATTTTCACAGAATACCAATTATTTGTGGGTTTTCCAGACATTGAGGAAGCATAAAGTGCTTATAAATGTGAAAAAAAAGAGCGAGTTTTTCTTGCCTGAGATAAATTTCTTGAGACAAATCGTCTCAATAGAAAGGATACAGATAGACCCGGTCATGTACAGTTTGACATCGCCTTCTCTGGAGAGTGGCTTTCAGAACATTCAAGAAGCGACAGGCGGCATATTACTCCAAAGGAACGGTGCAGATGAATGTCATCACGACTTGGCATCACTTGAAAATGACTCAGAAAGATACATTGGATGACTACTGGGATACTTGTTTGCCAGCATCTTCATTTCAGAAGATTACTTTCAAAGACCAAATAGAGCGGCTTTGTTGTGGTTTGCTAAAAAAATTCAAGACTATGCTTTAAACCAGAAGTCTAACTCCATTCGGAGACTTATGGGACATGACTAAGCAACGATTTGGAATGCATGCCGGCTCATTGACTTATGCGAAGGGCAGAATAGTATCCACCTCAAAAAGGCAAGAGTCTGCCAGTGAAGAGAATGAATCAAGGGAACCAGATGATAGCTCATCACAAGATTCTAGAGAATCAGAGGGTTCCGACACTCTAAGGGAACCAGATGCAAGTTCATCAAAGGATTCCAGAGAAAGCGGAATCAGATGATAGTGCGTCTTAGGGTTCCGATGATTGACTCTGATGTGCCAATGGACAGGGGAAGCAAAATACACTACCCGCGGGTCCTAGGGCACAAGGAAAGAAAGGATAAAGGGAATCGACTGGTAGATCATAACATTCCCCAGACACAGGATAAGATTGAGACTATTCCCGATTGGCATGATTTGAAGAAAGTTCATGAAGTTGGAAGCTTCTTCGGCTTGTGTTCTTACTACCGGCAATTCATAAGGTAGCTTCCCCTTTGCACATTCTGACACAGAAAGGAGTCCCTTGCTCGTGGGGACCCACAGAGGTGACTGCCTTTCAGACGCTGAAAGAGAAATTGACCACTGGACCAGTGTTGGCTTTGCCAGACTTGCAAAATCCATTCGAAGTATATTGTGATGCTTGTGGTTGTAGTCTGGGAACGATCTTAATGCAAGAAGGCCATGTGATTGCATATGAAAGCCAATTGTTTTTTAATGCCAGAATTGACAGCGCTAAGTTATGAGAAAGAGCTTTTGGCAGTGATCCATGCTCTTACTCAGTCGACATTACTTACTCGGATTACGTTCTTCACTGATCATCAGAGTTTACGCTACTTCTTGTCACAAAAGCAGCTTTCAAAAAAGCACATGCGGTGGGCTAACATCTTGTCACAATTTCACTTCCAAATTGCCCATGTTCAGGGACAGAAGAACTTGGTGGTAGATGCTTTGTCTCGAAAGCCGCTAGTCTTGGCTATTTCCACGATTCATCATAGAACCTTTGAGGACATGGTTGATCAGTACGCAGCAGATCCGGATTTTTCAGATGTATTCACTCGAATAGAGAATGGGGAGGTAGTAGCGGGATATTCCATACGGGACGGCTACTTGATGAAGAAAACGATGTTGTGTGTTACACAGCCGTTGAAAGAAAAGGTTCAGACTGAATGCCATTGTCCACCTTTTACGTGTCACCGCGGCATTGACACCACCTTGAAAGGTGTGGAGCATTACTTCTTTTGGTCGAGACTCAAGAAGGATGTGGACGACTTTGTATGCAGTTGCTTGGTATGCCAAAAGGTCAAGTTTGACAAGCATAAAGCACAAGGATTGTTACAACCTTTACCAATTCCACCCGCCCTGGGAAAGTATTGCTATGGATTTCATTTTTGATCTCCCAAAGACTCAGAGTGGGCATCATGGCATTTGGACTGTCATCGACAGATTTAGCAAGCAAGCTCACTTCATTCCAGTGAAGAAAACAGTCAAGCCGGATCATTTAGAGCGACTATTCATTGCACAGATTTTCAGATTACATGGCATGCCTGAGACAATAGTCTCTGACACAGATCCCCGGTTCACGAGTTTGTTTTGGAAGGCTATTCGGGAGAACATTGGCACACGGTTGCAGTTCTCGTCATCTTTCCACCCGCAGACAGATGGGCAATCTGAGATTGCAAATTCAGTTGTTTTGGATTTATTGAAGTCTTACATTTCTGTTTAGAAGACTCAATGGGAAAAAAATTTGCCCTTGGTGGAATTTGCCTACAATAACACGATCCACTTTTCGACGAGGAAGGCGCCATTTGAGATCATTGAAGGTGCTCCGAAGGTTCCACCCTTCCTTAGCACGAAAGATAAGATTTTTGAAGCCGACCAGTTCACGAGGGACTTGGACACTGCTTTTGCTGAGGTCCGGGAGGCTTTAGCGAAATCTCAGGAACAATACAAGAAGGCAGCAGATCGACAACGTTGCGATTTGAAATTAAAGGAAGACGATTGGGTGCTTTTACGTTTTGACAAGGCACGCCTTAAAAGAAAAAGGGAAAGGAGCGGCTTTTTCCAAAGCTTAGCATGAGGTACCATGGCCCTTTCCAAATAAAAGAAAAGATAAATGATGTCTCCTTTAGACTGAAGCTGCCTGATACTTATTTACATTGCATTTCATGTGAGTCTATTGAAGCCTTTTAAAGGCGATGTGCCCGATGATGGGGAGCCAAATGAGCAACCCGAAGTGGAGAAAAGCGAGGAGATACTCGTTCCATAACAGATATTAGCACACAAGGACAGAAAGATAAAAGGTAAAGTGATTAAGCGGTTCTTGGTTAAGTTCAAGAACTATCCTGCATTGGATGCGAAGTGGATGAGGAGGAGGACCTAGCAGATACTCCTCAGATTTTGGAACTTTATCTTGAAGCATTCGGTTTGGTATAGTATACTCCGATAGAACCTCGACTTCAGCGAAGGTGAATCTAGTGCAGCGGGTTTGCACAAGAGGGGAATCACTCCGCTCCTTTGTCAACGGATTACCCTGATTTTGAATAAAGTCAATGATGTTCCCTTTGGGTTTCAGGGATACTATGGGCTGACTAGTATTCTGTTGAATGAATTTATAAACTGAAATTCCCGAAAATGAAAATGATTGATTTGTACTTGACTTGTTTGAGTGCAGAATTTGAAAGATGAAATGATTGCAGCATTTCGGTCTCATAAATCTCTATAGACATGATTGCAATAAGGATTAGTTAATTGGGCATCCGTGAGGTCCCGAATAGATCTAGATGCGATTACTAAATACGTTACCGATTAATCATGATCTGAGATTTGGAATGAATTTGTATGTGCTTTGTCATGTGATATCTTGTGATGTCCGGTGATGTGACTGTCAATTTGTAGAAGTGCTAGATGTGTTGTGTCTAGTGCATCGGTACTAACAGTCAGTGTCTACTAAGACAGTTTATGGCCTGTGTCTGTTTTGCAGGCGTAATCGAGGGCGATTACAATTCTTTCAAGAGGGGGGTATGTCACAAACTGGCGACGTGGCAGGCCCCAGGATACACGCACACACTGTTGACGTGGCAACAGCCCGGAAAACGCGCTGACAGATTGACATGTGGCAGACTGTACAAACCCCCACAATTGCGCTGACTGCTCACTGCTGACGTGGCAGTTTGTACGGATCTCTGCAAATTACGTTGGCCAGCTTTTGGGCATAATGCTTTTGAAGTGAAGCTTTTGAGTTTGAGATTTTGGGGCTCTGCTTTTGGGCATCCCTTGTAAGAATAAATATGTATGTTGGGCCCTCATTACTCAGAGCATCTGGACGCAGAGTCTAAGTGTGAGTTCCCCCAAACTCCTTTGTACTTTGCACACAAATTAATATAAAAAGAAATACCGAAAGGGGCGCCATTTGGGGCCAATAACTCTTGGCACGCAACTACATCGGGCCTCTCTTTTGTGAATTGTTTTAAAGTGAATCTCTGTTGTGTCGCAGTAGAATCTAGACTTGGGGTGTCCTAGTTTGTTACAGGTCTAGATGCAATGGACTTGCCAACGATGTCGACGACAATGATGACGACAACGAGGACGGGCTGAAAACTGAAAACGCTAGGGCTGAAATGCTGAAATCTGCAAATTGCTAAATTTCTGCTGAACTCGAACACTGTGTCGGCGAGGATGGTGATGACGACGACTCGATGACGATGCGCTGAAAACTGAAAACAGCGGGCTGAAACTCTAAACGCTGGCTGACTCAACAGTACGGCAAGGATCTGCTACGGGTAGGTGGGATCTCCAAGGCTAGGGGCTGGATCTGCAAAGGCTGAGTGCTGAAATTTGAAAACGCTAATGGTCTTGGCTGATATGGCGCCGGAAACTGCAAAACGCTAGGCTTGATCTGGAAACTAAAACGCTAGGTCGATATGTTGCAGAAAACGCTAGAGGAACTGGCTCCAAAAACGCTGGCTGCTGCTGTTGGCTGAAAACGCTAGGCTGTCTTCTGACGGTCTTGCTGAGGAGAGAACACTGCAAGTTGCCGGAACTTCTTCTGTCTCTTCTGCTAAAACTCGGCGCCCCCTGTTTGCTTATATAGCTGTAAAAAGCTGGGTCGAGCAGTCTTCCCAACAGCCCACGACCCTGGAAATTGGTAAATTAAATTAACAAAAAATGCCAAACTGCTTGGAAAATGTGTTGTCCCAAAACTGACCGAAATTTGGACCTTCTACTTGGACAATGCATATGTTGGGTGGTACTGGGTGTGCAATCAGAGAATATGCAACTACTCTAAGTGCCTGGATGTTGGGTGCAGCGGAATGAATGTTGTATTTTCTTAAGATTAGTGATCTTTATTGCTCAAGGTTCCTTTTCGTTCTTTAGGGAAAGAGAGAGCTTTCCGTCTTATAGAGAGTGCTGTGGTCACGAACAAAGTGAGTGGATATTGTGCGTGCAAGTGAATGAGACTGAGACAAGGAGAGAGAAGAGATACGACACCGAGAGGTTTGTAAAACCCTCCTCCGAAGGCCCCACTCTCGTCGGCGAGAGTGGTCTATGTCTTGATTGCACAAAGGTGTACAATGCGTATGCAATGGACTATGCAACTTGGTCTATGCCGATGACGACGACGACGACGATGGCTGAAATCTGAGATCTTCTAATCGCTGAATTTCGGGACTGTTTCGGTGGCTGAAAATGACTGTTTTGGCTGCGTTTTCTTGGCTGAAAAATGAGGTTTCTTAGGGCTGAAAACTGATGGTCTTTACGGGCTGAATCTGCTACACTTTAAGTGAATAATGCCGGTCTTAATTTGCTGCTGAAATCCAAAAACGCTAGGGGCTGAAATTGGTCCTTTTGTCGCCGGGGTTCTGCAAATGCAAAAACGCTAGGCTGATCTGCTGTGTCGTGATGACGCCGGGGCTGATCTACTGTGCACAAATCGCCAAGGCTGATCTGATGCAAAAACGCTAGGTCTTCTGTGGAGAAAACGCCAGAGTAGTCGCGGGGGTTGGTCTTGCTGAGAAGTTGCTTGTTGAGCAAGGTGCTCCTGCTGCCTCTTCTGCCAGAAAGTGCTAACTTGGGTTTGCTTATATATTAACTTAGCAAAATTGCCCTACCTACTTTTGTAGGAATGTCACTTAAAAATAATAAGTGAAAATCCCAATAAATAGGAAAATAGGCTAAATGCACTGAAAAATTCCCCTAACTGATGCTAATGGATTCTGATGGGAATTCCGATGATCATGCTGTGTGCAGCCGGAGGATATGCATCTATGCTAAGTGATTGGGCATGCACGGTCTACGAATAGACTCACAAAAGTACCAGATCACTGCTAATCTGACTTGATCGGACTGACTGAACCCTGCCGTGGTGTAGCTTGTCCACGGACACATAGGGTTGGGATGTGTCACGTGACATCCCCTCCTTTTCAAAGTGAGGTACTGGTACCGAACTGTATGGCGTCGAGTGAGATCGCCAACAGCATCCGGAATCCTGGAAGGGACTCTTCGCCGGCCCACTCTGATGTGTGGGTCGTGCGGTACTTGAACTTCATAAAGGTCTACAACGCTTGCTTCTTTGGGCCACGCCGAAAGCGACTCAAAGTCTTCTGAATCTCCTTTCTTGCTTCAACTTCGTCTAGAGTCCTGCTTCGTTCGTCTTCAAGAATCTCCATGGCTGAAAATTCCTAAAACAATCTCCAACACAAAACCATGAACATACCCATTCCATGTAAAGTGAAGGAAGAAAATCTTGTCTTCTCTAAAGACTGTGTATGCAATGTCGATGAACATAGAGACGGAGTGACAACCCGTTCATCAAACACATGCAAACAATGAGATCGAATCTTTTCTGTTTGATCAAAATCAATCAACTGTGGCAAATAACAATGGAAATGCCTATTCTTGGTGCTCATACAATCATGTGCTCGTTCAGAAACTGTGTCATACCAAGGAAGAGACATGGAATGCGACTTCCTTACATACAAACTTTTCATGAACAATCCGCATACATTCGTGCTCATCCATGAGAGGAACGTGCTCAACATGCAATATGTCATGCCTAATAAAAGGGATCACATACCGATGCTGACTAAAATACAGGAAACCTTCACGAATGAAACACTCGAACGATGCGTGCGTATCAATCATGCGAACACATAATACTTCCTGTGATGGTTCTTTGGACCTAGGCTCGATAGCAAAGATCGCTTCTTCCTGGAGGGGTTCTGTGGACCTAGGCTCGAGAGCCAAGATCGGTTCATCTTGAATGATCGAATCGTCCTATGGGGGTTCTTTGGACCTCGACTCGAAAGCCAAGATCGATTCTTGGCGATTGATCGAAGCTATAATGAGGTTAGCTTCGCTAGAAAAAGCATCCACTAACACATCATCCTTGTGAACAATCACTTCATCTTCATGCAACTCATCATGCTTGTGAGAAATCACATCTTGATCATGCAAATCATCCTGCAAATCATTGTCATTCAAATCATCATCATGCTTCTCATAATCATGCAAATCCTGTGTATCATGCTTTGGAGAAGAAGAGACTGAGACAATCTCCTTTCCCCAAATCTCTTGCATCTGTGCTTGAACTTGAGAATAGAGTCGCCAGAACTCTTTGTTTTGTCGGTCGCTCTGTTCATGTATTGCTTTTCTTTCTGCTTGGTCTTCTGCGTGTCTACGATCCATTTCTGCTTTTCTTTCTGCGTGTCTGCATTCCATTTCTGCTTTTCTTTCTTTGCATTCACGATCAAATTCTGCATTTCTTGCTTCGCGTTCTAACTTTCTTTCCAGAAACAACTGCTTCAAAGCCTCCATAGGAGTTAGTGCAATCCTTGATGTAGATGGGAAAGGGGGAGGGTCGGAAAAACCTCCTGGTGAGGAAAATTCTTCTTCGCCTCTCTCATGCTCATCACTTCCAAACGAAGTATCCATTCCGCTTCGAGTGATGACCATTCTGCAATCGTGGGTTCTTGGGTTCTTAAGTTCACGAGGAACTTGGGTTCTTGCGGTCCTTGATTCGTGAGAATCTAGGGGTCTTGAGGTTCTTGAGGTCCTTGATTCGTGAGAATCGAGGGTTCTTGAAGTTCTTGAGGTGCTTGAGGGTCTTGGGTTCTTGGGGTTCTTGAGGTTTTCTTTCGCTTGCAAATCGCGTTGAGAAGGATCTTCTCTTCACCCGAGTTCTACCCTTTTCTGCGGGCGCACCCCTTGGCGGCCTTGCGCTCACACCAAGGTTGCTTTTTCCCACCTCACGTCGATTGGCCGGCCGCTAAGTGCACGGTCCGCTCTCAATGAGTGAAAAGAGACACAAGGGGAGGCTGGACAAGCCCTTCTTTCTTGGGATTCCTGTCACTCTTCAACAAAACACGATTAGTGATCGCGACGCCCAAGTAAACTTGGGTTCGTGCGATCGCAACAAGCAAAAAAAATTCATGTGGTTCTTGTGGTTCTTTCCTTGAGTAATGCAGAACACTTCCAAAGCTCCGATACCAATGCTAGGTGCAGCGGAATGAATGTTGTATTTTCTCAAGATTAGTGATCTTTATTGCTCAAGGTTCCTTTTCGTTCTTTAGGGAAAGAGAGAGCTTTCCGTCTTATGGAGAGTGCTGTGGTCACGAACAAAGTGAGTGAATATTGTGTGTGCAAGTGAATGAGACTGAGACAAGGAGAGAGAAGAGATACGACACCGAGAGGTTTGTAAAACCCTCCTCCGAAGGCCCCACTCTCGTCGGCGAGAGTGGTCTATGTCTTGATTGCACAAAGGTGTACAATGCGTATGCAATGGACTATGCAACTTGGTCTATGCCGATGACGACGACGACGACGATGGCTGAAATCTGAGATCTTCTAATCGCTGAATTTCGGGACTGTTTTGGTGACTGAAAATGACTGTTTTGGCTGCGTTTTCTTGGCTGAAAAATGAGGTTTCTTAGGGCTGAAAACTGATGGTCTTTACGGGCTAAATCTGCTACACTTTAAGTGAATAATGCCGGTCTTAATTTGCTGCTGAAATCCAAAAACGCCAGGGGCTGAAATTGGTCCTTTTGTCGCCGGGGTTCTGCAAATGCAAAAACGCTAGGCTGATCTGCTGTGTCGTGATGACGCCGGGGCTGATCTACTGTGCACAAATCGCCAAGGCTGATCTGATGCAAAAACGCTAGGTCTTCTGTGGAGAAAACGCCAGAGTAGTCGCGGGGGTTGGTCTTGCCGAGAAGTTGCCTATTGAGCAAGGTGCTCTTGCTGCCTCTTCTGCCAGAAAGTGCTAACTTGGGTTTGCTTCTATATTAACTTAGCAAAATTGCCCTACCTACTTTTGTAGGAAAGTCACTTAAAAATAATAAGTGAAAATCCCAATAAATAGGAAAATAGGCTAAATGCACTGGAAAATTCCCCTAACTGATGCTAATGGATTCTGATGGGAATTCCGATGATCATGTTGTGTGCAACCGGAGGATATGCATCTATGCTAAGTGACTGGGCATGCACGGTCTACGAATAGACTCACAAAAGTGCCAGATCACTGCTAATCTAACTTGATCGGACTGACTGAACCCTGCTGTGGTGTAGCTTGTCCACGGACACATAGGGTTGGGATGTGTCACGTGACACTGGACATGCACGGCCTGCTCACAGGCTCACAAAGGTGCCAGAACACTTCCTAAGCTGACCTGAACCCTAGACCTGAGATAACTTGTCCACATGCACATAGGGTTAGATGTGCATGTGACATCCATCCTCTGCACCTTCTCCCAGAAGCATGCCAGAGAATGAGCCCTTGGCTCATATTTGAAGTCCCTTGGCCTATGAAAAACAGTTTACATGAAAAGCGTCAAACTCTAAAAGCATCTGGCCCAAAAGTTGGCGCTGAAAATCACCAACGCAAATTTACGAAAATCCGTACAAGTGCCACGTCAGTACAATCAGCGTAAAATACGAAATTCCGTATTGTCTGCCACATCAGCACTCCAACGCGAATTGCGGTGTCCGTACAATTGCCATGTCATCATTTGTTACGCGTGTGTACCGGCTTTTGCTTCTAGTGACTTGGGCGTCCATCGGACGGGGTCCCATAAGTTGGTGGGAACTCCTCTTTAAACATAGGCCACTCAGCAAGACTTTGCAAGTTGGTAAAACTTCTTATGCTACTTCTGCTTCTTCACTTAGGGTTTAGGCTCCTCGGTCGGGATCTGTAGATTGGCTCCATTCTTCAGTGGCTTGACACGTCAGCAGTTTGTGACAGGTAGGTCACGTGGAGGCCATGTGCATCTCTTGCCCTTTTCATCTCTCTCTCTCTCTCTCTCTCTCTCTCTCTCTCCAAGGGCCTCTTTCTCTCTCTCAGTTCTTGACACAAAGGTTGCTTGAGCTACAGAAACACAGAGAGCCTGATCAGAAGAGAGGCTAGCCAGTTTCAGAGACGCATCACAGACTTCTTTAGAGTGGACACTGAGCAACCAAAGGAGCAACTACCAGAGCAGAGCTCACATTCTCCTCACACCAGAGGCACGTTGATCGATCGAGCGACCGAGCTAGGGAGATCTAGATGCCCATGACTATGGAGGACTACACAGCATCGAAGGAGGCTCCATCACAGGATTCGGATCACTTTGGCCCGCCCATGCACGACGCCCGGTCAAACTATTGACCATGGAGGAGATTGATGAGATCCACCAGCGATTGATGATGGATCTCCTATGATTTAGCTCTTTTGAGGATTGTACACCCTGCTCATCTTGTATCAGCCTTTGTATCATCTCTCACCCATTATATTCCCACAGGCACGCCCACATTGTGTTGTATAAGCCCACAGTCACTACTTTCACCCCCGAGCCCCTACTCATATCTTACACAATTGCAGCTAGCTGCTTAGTTCACATCTAGCAGTTAAAATTTTAGTTTTCACTTTACTTCATTTTATTTTTGTACCCAGATTTTGTATTAGATCCACCAAAATTGTATCAGTTTGGTCTCATAGGTCAATTTGGCATAACATTTCACTTCATCTCTCTCTCTCTCTCTCTCTCTCTCTCTCTCTCTCTCTCTCTCTCTCTCTCTCTCTCTCTCTCTCTCTCTCTCTCTCTCTCTCTCTCTCTCTCTCTCTCAGATACGTGGCCGCTTCCACTGCTTGTTCAGAGAGGGCTTCGGACCACTCTCCAGAGTCATGCGGTACGAGGATCAGAGATGCTGGGTCTATTTTTGCTCAAGCTGCGCAGACACAGAGAGAGCCTGATGAGTGAGGAGAGAGGCTAGCCAGTCTCGGAGACGGATCACAAACTTCTTTAGAGCAGACACTGGGCACCCGGAGGAGCTACTACCACAGGATAGCTCGTCGCCTCACACTAGAGGCACACTGATCGACCGAGAGACCGAGCTAGGGAGATCCAGACACCCACGACTGCGGAGGACTACACAACATCGATGGAGGTTGCATCAGAGGATTCGGATCACTTTGGCCCGACATGCACAACGCCCGGTCAGGCTATTGACCATGGAGGAGATTGATGAGATCCGCCAGCAACTGATGTTGGATCTTTTGTGATTTAGCTATCCCACCTAGCTGCTTAGCTCAAACCTAGCAGTTTAGGATTCCATAATATTTTATTTTGTCATTTTTGTTACCCTGACTTTGTATCAGATCCACCACATTGTAACTTTCTGGTCTCAAAGGTCAATTTGGCCTTTTGAAGACGTTAATATAACATTTCATTTCTCTCTCTCTCTACCTCTGCAAGAGAGAATCCTCTCTAGCAAGGGCTTGGGCTTACTGCTATAGCTTAGATGAGGTTGCCTCAGCAAAGCTCGCGAGAACGGAGGCTCGGCCTCTTTCATCTCTACCGCACAGCGTCGCTACTGGGCCTTAGGCATGACCTTTGAGCCTTTGGGATTGTCTGAGCATCTTACTAATAAACGAATTTAATTAATTTCCACCCAGTAAGAAGTAGTAGTAAGATTTTTGCAAGTATGTGGACAAGGAATTTTAGAAATCCTACGATTTCTAAAAATATCACTTATTAATGAGTTAATATATTCAGAATTGGATCCTCCGTAGAAGAAGAATCGTCTGAGCTCTCATACTACTGTTATAGGCTTGAACACTCCAAGAGAGAAATCAATAGCAACACACGACTAGAAACTAAACTTGAATAGAGAGACAAAGGGAGAGTTGACACGAAGCAGCGGAGTTCCGCTTCCAGATGCACTGGCCCCCAAGACTGGCACCCCTTTCACTATTTCTTTCTTGATTGCACAAAGGTCCAACTCCCGAGGGTCCAACTCTCCGCGACTCTACATCAAGATGCTCTGCGAGAGAGCGGCCCAACGGACTTTTATAAACAGTACAGGGGATGCCCAAGAGCACAACCCCAAGAGCATCACTTCTAAAAACAACATCCCCCAAAAGCTTCTGATCCAAAAAGCATGGCCAAAACTGGCGCCCAAACCTTAGCCTTCCGTACGCTCACACATCAACATAATCTCCCCAATTTTTGGCCAAAAATGCAAGAAAGGAGGCAGAAATTGGATACCATAAGTGAAACTGCTAGAAGGGCTGGTAGAGGACGGTACAGACTGCTTGGGGGCGTGTGGAATTCTCTCGCATCCCAAGGGGCCAAAAATGTCACTTGACACATCCAAACCTATGTGTCCGTGGACAAGCTACAGCACAACAAGGGTTCAATCAGTCCAGTCAATCTAGATTTAGAAGTGATCTGACACTTTTGTGAGTCTATTCGTAGACCGTGCATACCCAGTCACTTAGTGTAGATGCATATCCTCTAGTTGCACACAGCATGATCATAAGCATTCCCATCAGAATCCTTCAGGGGAATTTTCCAGTGCATTTAGCCTATTTTACCTATTTTCAAATTTTTAACTTATCATTTTTAAGTGACTTTTGTTGGAAAGTAGGTAGGGCAAATTGAGTAAGTTTGCATATAAGCAAACCTAGACTAGCACTATTTGGCAAAATAGGCAACAGGAGCACCTTGCTCAACAGGCAACTTCTCAGCAGAACCCATCAGAAGGCCTAGCGTTTTGCAGATTGCAGGAACTAGCGTTTTGTC
This sequence comes from Adiantum capillus-veneris, assembly GCF_014529385.1. NCBI lineage: Eukaryota > Viridiplantae > Streptophyta > Polypodiopsida > Polypodiales > Pteridaceae > Adiantum > Adiantum capillus-veneris. The sequence goes on along the minus strand of NC_140931.1, from coordinate 105,377,470 downwards.
GCATCGTCGTCATCGACATCGTCTCCGACATAGAGTCAGAATTCAGCAGATAAAGATTTGCAGATTTCAGCCATTAGAGTTTTCAGATTTCAGCCCATCTCGTCATCGTCGACATCATCGGCAAGTCCAAGCATTGTAGAGATTTGTGCAATCATAAGTAGACCGCTCTCACCATAGAGAGTGGGGCCTTCGGAGGAGGGTTTTACGTCTCTGGTGTCGTATTCTCTTCTCTCTCTATCTCTCAGTCACATACACTTGCACGCACAGTGTCCACTCACTTTGTTGTGATCATAGCACTCTCTCGTTAAGAACGGAAGGCTCTACCTTCCATAAGAACAAAAGGAACCTTGAGCACAGTTCGGAGCACTCATCTTGAGCAAAGCGCAAACATTCATTCCACTGCACCTAACATTGGTATCAGAGCTTTGGCAGTGTTCTGTATCACTGAAGGAAAGAATCACAAGAACCACAGAATTTTTTTTGCTTGTTGAGGTCGCACGAACCCAAGTTCGCTTGGGCGTGTCGATTCCTAATCGGAATCTCAAGAAAGAGAAAAAGCTGAAAAGTAGGCATTCAAGGAAGTCACATTTCATGTCTCTTCCTTGGCATGACACAGTTGTAGACACAGCACATGAAAGTATGAGCACCAAGCATGGGCATTTCCGTTGTGAATTGCCACAGTTGATTGCTTTAGATCAAAAGAGAAAGATTCGATCTCATTGTTTGCGTGTGTGTGGTGAACGGTTTAGTACTCCGTCTCTTTGTTCATCTACATTGCATGCACAGTCTTTGAGGAAGACTATTTTTTCCAGTCACCTTACATGGAATAGGTATATTCATGTTTTTGTATTGGAAGTGGTTTCAGGAATTTTCAGCCATGGAGATTCTTGAAGGAGAAAGAAGCATGACTCTCGACAAAGTTGAAGCATCGAAGGAGCCTCAGAAGACTTTGTGTCGCTTTCGGCGCAGCCCAAAGAAGCAAGCGTTGCAGACCTTTATGAATTTCAAGTACCGCACGACCCACACATCAAAGTGGGCCGGCGAAGAGTCCCTTCCAGGATTCCGGATGCTATTGGCGATCTCCCTCGACGCCATACAGTTCAGTACCAGTACCTCACTTTGAAAAGGAGGGGATGTCACGTGACACATCCAACCCTATGTGTCCGTGGACAAGCTACAGCACGACAAGGGTACAGTCAGTCCAGTCAGTCTAGATTTAGAAGTGATCTGGCACTTTTGTGAGTCTATTCGTAGACCGTGCATGCCCAGTCACTTAGTGTAGATGCATATCCTCTGGTTGCACACAGCATGATCATAAGCATTCCCATCAGAATCCATCAGAATCCTTCAGGGTAATTTTCCAGTGCATTTAGCCTATTTTACCTATTTTTGACATTTTTCACTTATTATTTCTAAGTGACTTTTTTTGGAAAGTAGGTAGGGCAAATTGAGTAAGTTGGTATATAAGCAAACCTAGACTAGCACTATTTGGCAAAAGAGGCAGCAGGAGCACCTTGCTCAACAGGCAACTTCTCAGCAGAACCCATCAGAAGGACTAGCGTTTTGCAGATTGCAGGACCTAGCATTTTTTTCTATCAAGACTAGCCTGGCGTTTTTGCTCAGCAGATCAGCCTCAGCTACCGCAAGACAGCAAGAGCCTCAGCGTTTTTGCAATAGAACAGCAGATCAGCCTAGCATTTTGCATTTTGCAGAGCAACCGACGACAACAGCAGAATTTCAGCCCTAGCGTTTTTGGTTTGCAGATCAGCCCCGGCGTTTTGCAGCTTTACCGCGACGGAACATCAAGGAACATCAGCGTTTTCAGTTTTCAGCAGTTAGCACCCGCAGATAAAGTCCCGAACCTCGCAGATCTCACCTTCCCGCAGCAGTTCCTCGCCGCACGGTCAGATCCATCGAAGTTTACAGTTTCATCCCGGAAAACGCGGATTTCAGCATCTGCGTTTTCAGCGTGTCGTCGTCGCATCGTCGTCATCGACATCGTCTCCGACATAGAGTCAGAATTCAGCAGATAAAGATTTGCAGATCAGCCATTAGAGTTTTCAGATTTCAGCCCGTCTCGTCGTCATCGACATCGTCGGCGAGTCCAAGCATTGTAGAGATTTGTGCAATCATAAGTAGACCGCTCTCGCCATAGAGAGTGGGGCCCTCGGAGGAGGGTTTTACAATGTCTCTGGTGTCGTATTCTCTACTCTCTCTATCTCTCAGTCTCATACACTTGCACGCACAGTGTCCACTCACTTTGTTGAGATCATAGCACTCTCTCATTATGAACGGAAGGCTCTACCTTCCATAAGAACAAAAGGAACCTTGAGCACAGTTCGGAGCACTCATCTTTAGCAAAGCGCAAACATTCATTCCGTTGCACCTAACAAAAACGGTTGCCTGTGGGAAGCCATGTTGTGGCGAGTCATGACTGTCGGCTCACCTGAGGCGCCAAGGCGTTGACCTTGTCTGCGGCATCCATGAACGTATCAACCCCCTTGATCATTCATCTGAAGAATTGCGTCTGCCTAAGCTGTCAAGCTAATGCAGATGGAGTGACTACAAAACCTGTCAACGGCTGAGTAGGGCTCTCTGACTAAGCTTGGGCTGCGGCACTAGACCAGATCTCAATAAAGGCAAGCTTGCACCGAATGTCCCGCCTAACAGCAAATAAAGCACTAATTCAGCAACCCCGAGTACTCAAGTCATTATCTGACAGCACACGAAGCACTGATTCAGTAGCCTTGAGTAGCTACCTGACCCACCCATCGCTCACTATTGAGAAGAGTCACCTTTGACAGAGCATGGGAGTTGCATTACAAAAAATATATCTAGCTGTGGGGATCCTTGTTGCCTTCACAGCCACTGGAGGAGTCGTCCTAAGGGACTCAATGTAGATGCCAACGAGATCATCAAGTTGTGGTAGCACATTAAGTACTCCTTACGTAGGATAGGAAACCAAAGCAAAAAGAGAAAGCCTATCTAATCAGCCATCACATCTACAACAAGATGAAAGCCATGGTGCCATCTTCGAAAATGTGTGCACCACACCAAAAGCCTCTATATCACCTTTGTCACCATATAGCTGATAGGCCCAGAGTCTGCATGTCAATGATCTTGCCCAGCTCCGCAAGGAGGCAAGCCTACATCAAGTGGCAAACTTCTCCCCTGATGCGGCATGTGCCAAAAATCATGCAGCTGACTAAGGTTACCTGGAGACGGTTGAACTCAGCGGCAGCTAAGCTCACTTTCTCCTTTGCAAAAGACAAAGTGGAAGATTCCAAGGGGTCGGTCAGCGAGCTGAGAGTCCCTTTGTGAAGGGGGGGGGGGGGGGGGGGGGGGGGGGGGCGCAGGGATGTGGATATATCAATCTCAACATCATGTGATGCTTGCAGCTTTCACACTATGTAACGCAAAAACTTGATACACTAAGGTTCGAACCTTCAAGGTTGCTCTTCAGAAAATTAAATTAACAAAACAAGGTTGTCTACTGTGATTGCATGCACACTTGAAGAAAATATGTTGCTACCACAATATACTGCATTTCGATGGCCTCTGAAGGTTTTTATCTTCTGTATTCGGTTCACCAAGACTGAAGGTTGAAGAATTTCATAACTAGCTGCTCGTATTGCTGGTGCTCTTTGGTGTCGAGCCAACCCACCGCCAAGTTCTCGCAAGGTCAATCCATAGACTTGTCCTGCTCGATTTCTTAGGCAATTCAGCTGTGGTGTCCCTGAACCATCTGCTGACACAAAAAATGGAGCAAATGTCTTAGTGCAAGAAAGTGATATACATGCTTACATTCAGCCGCATAAGGTGAACAAAAATATACTGTTTAGAAGAGACACCGATCCATTTCCCAACAATGTAGAAGCATCTGCTGCTGTTGGGTTCTTTGCATCGAAATTAAAACGCCATGCTGTGTTTCTATTGAATAGTTCTTCAAGAAGCCTCACCAGGTGATTTTTCTCAATAAAAGAGAACCTGATCAAAGGCATAATTTCACAGAACACCATCATAAGGAAATTTAACCGGTTATCCTCAAGATTTGAAAAATAGCAAGTAAAGCACCTTTCAAGCAATTGAGAGTAGCTCAATGGTACAGATATACCATCATCATCAAGCTCCCCACTACACATCCCACTTCTTGAGTACCATGCATGATATCGTCGAGGAAGAAGCCCAAGTTGTTCAAGCTCCACCTTAAGCTGTGCACTGGACCTACGGCAAGGACCCTCCGACAGAAAATGCATAATTAAAAAGTAGACTTCTCTAATATCAACATCTGCTTGTGCTTTCCTCCTGGATAGGCCCACACTAAGCTCCTGGTCTTTTCCGTTGTTCATCATACTTACTACAGGAGCCTGCTGATCATTGCCATCATAAGGCAGCACCTTCACTAAATTTGACACCACAAGCCCTGCATTAGACATCTTCCTGCATTCTAGAGCCATTTGGAAAGCCTCACATGATTGAAGAAACCTGCCATGAGAACCTCAAAATCATCAACCTAGACTATTGTTCAGGGTCTGTAGCCGTGTACAGCATAATTTCCAACATGTAACTGTCATAAAGGGTACAGTTTTTTATCATGACTGCCTTTGAGAGTATGTCAAGGACTACATATACTAGGATCAAGGTGTGATTGCTAAAAACTCATGCTAACAGTACATCTTCTCAACATTCCGGAAAATGTGTTTCATGTATGCACATGTGAAAACTCCCATTAAACTTGGTATACAACCAAATTAATTTGCTTAAACACAACCAATGCCTGCTTCTATCCATCAATTCAACAATGTAAGTAGGTGTTTGTTTTAAAAAAGAGTGCAATTATGACTTGATTACAAACTTTGACAAGCCATCCTCCTCAGAACCAACAGTAAAACCTCTCCACTATCAAATCCCACCTAGGTATCGCTTCATAAGGCACTTTGCCAACCTGTATAGCAGTTTTCCATATGTGAAATTCCCCAATCAAAAGGCAACAGGATGTTGGGCGGGCGCCCAACTAATAAGTCCGGACTTCGGCCGGCCGGGCAGGCGGTCATAATCTGGGCCCACCTTGGTTTTTAAATCCAAACTAATTTTGGGCTCAAACTTCAACATTTTTCTACATTTGGTCAACCACCTTCAAATTTAAACTTCCAACATAACAAACTTTTGATTACTTTAATTGGGTCGCTTTAACTTCCGTACAATTCAAAAAGAGTGACTGTGCAATCCTACCACCCTCTTTCCTCGTCTCAGTCCACCGAGAACGCAAGAGAACAAAACCCTAAAAACACAGAGCCAATTCAACGGCAGAAACCGCATGCCAATGCTTGCTCAATCAGGTAAACAATTGATACAAATGCAGATCATGTAGTAGGGCCAGCAGGAAGCAGGCGGCCCACAAAGGCAGAGAGAAACAGCGACAATTTGCAGCTTAAATGGGATAGATCACACGCAATTGGCCACAGAGACTTACAATTCAAGCTAACGTATTCAAATTATCTGCACAGATCCTTTGATTCGCTCCAAAATGCTTGTTTTGATTCCTCGAGGCTCAAATCCCCTGTATGGTTCGAACTCTAGCCGGAATAATCCGTTCTCGCACCTATTAAGACTTGCGCAGCTAATCAGGAGCGACAGTATCGCCAGAAAACGGCTAAATCTGCCGCTGCCGCCGCCTAAGAATGCAATATGAAACGCCGAAAGCGGCGGGAAGCAGGGAAAGCAATGTTCTTTCGCTCAACGTTATAGATATGGTGTCCTTTCCGTATTTGTTTTGGCAGCTCTGTTCGCGACGGGTGAAGAAGAAGAAGAAGAAGAAGAGGAAGATGGAAGAAGGAAGGCGTGTAACTTGAGCTCTGCCCTTCAATTTTCGTGACACCAAACTGTTCGCGTTTTCGTTTTTGGTCCTAACTTCGCTTAAGCGCAAGCTGCACCGTTTTGAAGTGTGTTTTGTGATAAAGTTCGAATCCCATAACCATCAGACTCCTAACTAATTACAAATCAATGAAATTAGTTTGGATCTTGGCTTCTAATGTTGAGAACTAGTCTTGCTTGGTTGGCCTTGCCAAAGAAATTTCTTGATATGGTTTGTATTGATGTGTTGATACAGATTAGTAGTGATGTGTTGTTGCGAATTAAAAATAATTTGTTTACATATATGCAAAGAGAAAATGGCACAAACTAAAGACCATATATAGTGCATGTCATACAAACGTGCCATATAGAAGTATGGTGGATAGTTGACATTGTATCTCCATAAAAATTATAAGGAACAGAAGTTGTGCCTTGCCCCATAGTCTAGTTGTGTGGTCCAAACAAACACATAATCATGGAGACGAACCTTTACGACTTGTTGACACAAAGTGTTGTCCATCGGTTTGTAGAAGCTCTCGTTATTGGTTTGCTTTCATTGTTATGGAATTTTATAACTAGCTCAATTTTCAACTTGTAAATGGAAAGACTTTGGTTTTGCTCATATATCGATAGATTTGACCACTGGCCAAATGTAGTTGCCTTACCAAATGCATACTTTTCCACTCCGGTATGTCATACATAGAGTCACATACACCACAAAGTTCATGAGCAACATGACGCTTTCTCGTCTCTACCATGAGATCCTCCTAGATATGAATCTTTGGGATGGAATCAAGCATGGTCATTTGCTGCTACTCTCGCAAGTCTCTCCTCTCTTTAGCTAAAGCAAATTTTGTCATTATAGCTCTCTGAAGTGAACCATCTCAATTTCTTACAACTTTCACAGGTAACACATCAATGGAATACCTTGTTTGCCTTCTAAAGAAGACTGGTCCATTCTCATTGAGCTCAATTCAAGCTCCTCTTTGGTGCCTTTGTCTTTATACAAGAGTCCAGATCCATCAGCAACGTAATTGGCCATCAAGGTTCTTTTCAGTGCCTTTGTCTTTATACAAGAGTCCAAGACCCTTAACGTTATCAGCTGCTTAGCTCCCCATGTCTTAGGTGAACTCGTTCCTTTTAGTGGTTGGTTAGAAGAGCCATTTTCGTCCTCCTCTATGATGATAATCCTAGAAAGCCCTTTGCAACTTGTTAAGGGCTAATTCATATTAGAGGGATTAATTTCCTCATCCAAAGAGATTTTTTTTCATCGATGGAAGATCTTGCCTTATCTTTTGCTCCAAGTCCCTCATGGAAAGGCTAATGGTACTCCCAATCATGAAAACAACCTTAATCCATACCTCTTGATCACAACATCTTTTGCATCAACAATTATACATGCACAATCTCTTCCTTTGGCTCACAAAAGTCTACAAGCTACACAAAGTAGTCATGATCCATGACACACAAGACCTACCTCAAACATTGAACAAATTAAGTTCTTGTGGTTGATGCCCTTTTGAAGAGCTAGGGTTTCTATCATCTCGATCCCTCCTACTTCCATCTCTGCCTGCATCATCATCATCATTGCCAACACATGCATTGCATCTATCCTTGCAATTGGCATGCTCTCTATGAGTCCTTCAATTAATGTGCAATCCCTTTTATATTCATCCTCTTTGTCATGGTCTCTTCGTCTTTCATAGTTTCTCTCATGCCGATCATGTCTACTCCGCTCTCCATCATTGTGTCAATCATGCCCACTTCTATCTCCATCATCATGTCTTCTACGGCTTTTGCCCTTGCATTGACTATCGCACTTGCTTATGCTATCATGTCTACCATTGCTAATACTTATGTGATGTTTCTTTTCTTTCAACTTAGCCTCATGCTCAAGTTCTTTATGTAGATCTTTGAGTCTCCCTCTATCATCAAGGACAAAAACCCTAGGGAAAGTTGAATCAATGCTACACTAGAATTGGGTGACTAAAGAAGGAAAATCAATCATTGATTGCAATTTGAAGGCAATCATAGATTACCATGCCAAGGGTTGTCTAGTGTACCAAGTCCATGCAATATGTTGCTCTGTTGATCTTTAGAGATGAGCCCTTGTTAAATAGCGTTAAGCAATCACTGGTAGCAAACATGCCTCTGTTCCTAATTTTGTTGGTTCTAGTCATTGCTGCCAACCCAATCACAGTAAATAGGCCTAGGCTAGTGGCATACATAGATGCGCACTCCATCTTATGATGGTATGCTCAACTACAGTCAAGAAAGAGAAAGAGCAAGTTAGAGTGTTGATGATGCTCAAGTTCTTTATGTAGATCTTTGAGTCTCCCTCTATCATCAAGGACAAAAACCCTAGGGAAAGTTGAATCAATGCTACACTAGAATTGGGTGACTAAAGAAGGAAAATCAATCATTGATTGCAATTTTTGAAGGCAATCATAGATCACCATGCCAAGGGTTGTCTAGTGTACCAAGTCCATGCAATACATTGGTCTGTTGATCTTTAGAGATGAGCCCTTGTTAAATAGCTTTAAAGCAATCACTGATAGCAAACATGCCTATGTTCCTAATTTTGTTGGTTCTAGTCATTGCTGCCAACCCAATCACACTAAATAGGCTGAGGCTAGTGGCATACATAGATGCGCACTCCATCTTATGATGGTCTGCTCAACTACAGTCAAGAAAGAGAAAGAGCAAGTTAGAGTGTTGATGATGCCAAGGTATCAAAGGGCTAGTCAGGTTGTTGAACCTTCCACCATGTTGCCTGCATGGCCAACACTCCTCTCCCCACTAGCAATCGGCTAAAGGCCTTAAATTCCCTCTATAAGCCCACTTCCATCAGTCGCTTTTCTTGGCACAATTATGCATACTTGTCGCTTTTAAAGATGATGTGAGGGAAGTGCAAGCTTTGGTGTGTGAAACACTTTGGATAATTGCTTTTGGTTGTGCAATTTGGCTCGAGGCAATGGTCTAGATCATGCCAAGAAACCACATTAGCTGCCAAATTTTTGAAAAAGCGATTTAGGCATTTTGAAAATGCGATTTAGGCCAACCACTTCATGTAGACAAACTCATAAGCGTTCAGCTTCCATAGGGCCCAAAATTGTAACTAGGTGTGGGAAGGAAAACACTGTATTCATCTACTATGAATCGACTCACCCAATCAAAGAAGAAATGTGCAAGTTATATGCAGCACGTATGTTGAAAAGTAAATAGCATGCACAATCTAGTATATGTAAACTGCTTGCAACCTTTACATCTTGCAAAGAACATGTAACCGTAGATACATAACCCAAGTGAGAAGAAGTAGAGTAATTGATTTTGTTTTATGAGATGGAGACAACGACATTTTCTAAAACCTACATACCCCCTATTGGCAAGGTTGATGCATCAAATGTGCATGCCTAAAGAAGAAATTTAAAGAAATAAGGATGATGTTTGTCATGTACTACATTGAAGATATGATTACAATAAATCAAAGCTATCTACAATCAACATGCTTCCTTACATCCAAGTGTTACTCTTTGCTTAAATGAAATTATGTAGCTTGCATGTAGCAGACTCTAATCTAATGTCATAATTACTGATTGATCCAATCCAATGTCATAACTAACAATTGATAATCAATGCTTTGTTTCCTTTCCCACTATCTATATCTTGGACTTAGTCGATGGTGTGTTATTTTTATATAATCCATTTGGCTCCTATTGGATCATTGTTTTCTAACATGGATATGGTATTGTGCTCACATAGGGCATTTAAAAAAAAGAGGTTTGCTTAATGGCAATGGAATGAGTTGGATCACTTTGACAACTATTCTATAGTTAGACTCAAAGTAATTGATCACGTTGAGACTTTAGATTATCAAATGCCATATTCAAACTTCAATTGACTAGATGATAGACATCAAATTTTAGATGAACAATTGAAATGAAAGAAAATAGAGTTCATATTATAAGACAACTAGAATTGTATTCACATTTAGATAATGATTGAAATTACAAGAGTTCAGAGAACAAATCTATGGAATGATTAATGTGGAAAGTACAACTATTACAAGGCTTAGCATTGAATGCTCCTAAGCTTCACAATATACAAGAGGCTTGCATCAAGAGTCTCAAGAGTGAAAAGCTTGGAGTCAAGAGTCCAGAGAGTCTAGAACTCCCAAAGTGGGATTAGTGGGTCCTATGTATAGGTCATTCAGAATTGGTAACTGATGGTTGCTCTGCGAGGTAACTCATCCACGTAAACCTGGGGGATACGCATCTCTAAAAGTTGGTTCCCACCTTCTACATCCTCTTCCCCTTTCTTGAATTTTTTCATATACAAAATTTCAAATTATGATATAGCTTCACGCTTTTGCTTAGGCTCCTACTTATCTAGAACCTTCTTCACGTCATGCCTCTGAAACTGTTGAACTGGTGGTTGTGCAGGTCTAGCCCGTAGTTGCTAGTGGGGAGTATTGGAGGTCGCATTTTCCTTCCAAATAATTCGATAAATTGCTTCTTTCTCCAATTGCACCCTCCTTTCTATCAGCATATCCACTTCATAGGGTGTTTGGGCATGCTAGGTCTTCATATCTAGGTCATATAATGTCTTCGTGCCCTTTGTTACTCTTGACCTGGGCAACTTATAATAGGTGGATGTAGTCGGGATCCGCCCAGTTGGTTCGTTTGATTAGCTTTGATTCAAGATTTCCCTTTAAATTGTGGCTTTGAACTAGTTTTGTTGGCTAGTTCCTTTTCAGGGATTTTCGAAGCCTCAATTGGCATCTGAAGTGTTACCATATACATGTGGTGTGATGTGTGTGAACACACTAGGACCATCGGGGCATTTTTTCCCTCTTTAGGAGCTTTTTTCCCCCGTGCATTGTATATACGCCCATCACTCTAGGTCTATCTATCTTTCCATTGCACACTAAGTGACACACTCTCTATTGCATGCCTTGAGCTTCCTTCGTCTTCTCCAAGTTGTGTACGTTTCTCTGTAACCCTAATTCCAAAAATTGGTATCAGAGTAGGTTACGTCCTCCCGGGCTTAGTCGCCAACTGCTCCAGCACACGCCTTCTCACTTTCTCCGATTACAGTGAGGTTTGGCGAGCGTTCGCTCTCATTTCGGCCTCCATTTCCACTACAGGTAGATCTGCACATGCAATTTTGTCATTTTGTGCAAAATTTCTGTCAGTGTCGTTTTCTGCATAACAGGTGCCTTACAGTCTTCTACGGTTTGTGCTATATAGCACGTGTTGTTCCCGCCTTGTTTCTCCTATTTTCGGGTAGTTTTCACATCGGGTGCAGCATTTACCATGGCTGACAACAACACAGATGTCTTCAAGATGTTTGCTGCTGAGGACAGGTTGGATGGGGACAATTACCCTATGTGGGCTTATATGATGCAACACGTTCTTGTGTCAAAGGGCGTCTGGAATATTGTGCAGGGCATTGATGTACGCCCTGGTTTTGAGGATGTAGGCGATGTTGAGGATGTTGCAGGTCTTGCTGCAAGGATTGCTGCTATTAGAGTTGTTTTGCCTATGGTAGAACAAGCTCGTTGGGATGTAAAGGATGCGCATGCTCATGCATTGATTGCGTTGTCTGTGAAGCACACCATTGTTCCTCACATCCGTTCAGCAAATGCTAGTTCCACTACAAATGCAGCCATTGTTGAGTCTTCTATGAAAGCAGACTGTGTTGCTGATGTTGACGTAGAATGGGCTTTAAGCGCAGAGTGCACTACAATCCTGTTGTCCATGATGCATGCTTGTCAGTTGCTGCAAATTCACATGTGTGGTATTTCAACAGTGGTGCTACAAAGCACACTACCTCACATCTGTTCACCTCTCTCGAGTCTGTCCCTCATGGGGATTCAGTCACTTGTGCCAACAATGCCTCTTATCCGGTTTAGGGAGTTGGAAAGATTGTGCTTACTGCTGCTAATGGCAATTCTTTCACACTTGTTGATGCACTTTATGTACCTGGATCAAGAAGAATCTTATGTATGTATCTGCACTTGCTAGACTTGGACTTGTAGTCAAATTTGTGGATGACAGATGTACAGTTCATGATCTCAGTTTTGGTGATGAAATCGTTGCATTTGGGCTTTTGTGTCGTGGGCTGTATAAGCTCACTTTGTATGACAAGTGTGGACAAAATTTTGCAAATGCAATTGCAAATTTAAGGGCTATTTCAGATGCAAAACTTTGGCATGCACGTTTTGGTCATCTGAATTTTGCCAGTTTGCTGCGTTTGTAGAAATTTGATATGGTTGCTTCTTTGCCGCCTCTTGAAGCACCTGTCAAACATGTTTGTGAAGGATGTATTTTGGGTAAGATGCAGCGTTCTAAGTTTCCAAAGGATGGTTCAGTTCGGGCCACATGCAAGTTGCAGCTTGTGCATACTGATGTTTGTGGGCCCATGCAAACTCCATCCTTAGGCAATTACCTTTACTTCGTGACTTTCATTGATGATTACTCCAGGCATGCGTGGGTATTTCCACTTAAAGCGAAGTCCGAAGTTTTTATGTGCTTCAAACAATTTCTGGCTATGGTTGAAAATGTCTCAAAATGTACTATGGGCACCCTCCGTTCCGATCAAGGGGGGGAGTATATGTCTCATGAATTCAATGCATTTCTGGCTAGTCATGGGATAAAACACCAATGTACAGTGCCTTATACACCTCAGCAAAATGGTGTTGCTGAGAGGAAAAATAGGTCACTTACGAAAAACGGCACGATGTATGGTCAAAAGTCAAGCTTTGCCGCATTCTTTTTCACTTGAGGCCATCATGTGTGCCACTTATATACTAAACAAGTGTCCTATGAAAGCTTTGCAGTCTATTACTCCATATGAAGCATGGCATGATAGAAATCCTTCTATTGAGCACATGCGTGTTTTTGGCTGTTTGGCATATGCTTTGGTGACACAAGCACAACACAAAAATTTGGATGATAAGGCTGTCAAATGTATTTTTGTTGGTTATAGTGCTGAAAGCAAAGGTTACAGGTTGTATCATCCGCAAACAAAACGTATTCTGGTTTCACGGGATGTAGTGTTTGTGGAAGATTCTGTTCAGCCCTTGCTGTCATGTACTAGAGATAGTAATGTAAGCTCACAGGACATTTATGACACTTTGTTGCCTCTTTTCAGTGATGGAAATACGAATGTAAGTTCCAATGAGGCAAATATACAGCCTATGAGGGTTTCTGAAAATGTTACAAATTAGCCTGTTTTATGGATGCAGATGTACATGATGTACTTGATGAGGAAAGGGCTAAAAACGAGCAAGCTAGAGGTACGCCAAAATGGCTGGTGCACACTTTGCGTGACAGTAAATTGGATGCACCTTTGTCCAGTCGTACGCGTTCAGGCTCTCGCCATGCATCGCCATGCATCTTTATGCATCAGATTGTTATGCTTTGGCTGTGTCTAGCTTATATGATGTTGAGGAACCTATGTCTTTTGATGAAGCACAGCAAAGGCCATTGGTACGAAGTGGGTTTACAAGTTGAAAGCTGGATGGTGAGATCGATCGCCATAAGGCTCGACTTGTTGCAAAGGGTTATGCACAACAAAAAGGCATAGATTATGAAGAGACCTTTGCTCCCACCTGTCGTATGACTACCGTGCATTTTCTATGTGCATTGGCAGCTCATTTTGGTTGGGATATACATCAATTAGACATTGTTACTACTTTCTTGAATGGTGGCATATATGAGGAAGTTTATGTAACGCAGCCTCGCCGTTTTGTCAAGAAAGGACAAGAGGACAAAGTGTGCAAATGTAACAAGGCTTTGTATGGGTTGAAGCAATCTCCTCGTGCTTGGTATGAGAAAGATGACACTCATTTGGTCAAACAAGGCTTTCGTAACAGTCCAACAGAAAGCACATTGTATGTAAAGCGTGAGGGTGATGTACTTCCCATTGTGGTTCTTTATGTAGATGATTTGCTGATCACTGGACCAAATGAGAGACGTATTGCTGAATTTAAGGCTGATTTGAATGTTGTTTTCAAGATGAAAGATTTGGGGTTGTTGCATCATTATTTGGGCATACAGTTTAAGCAGTGTGATGGTGGTATTGCCTTGTGTCATAAAAGTTACATAGAGACATTGCTATGTAAATTTGGACTTGAGAATTGCAAACCTATTGCCACTCCCATGGAAATAGGTTGGAAGTTGAGTCTACATGGTGTTGGCGATCTTGCTGATGTCACTCTTTACCAAACTCTTGTTGGCTGCCTCATTTATGTATGCAACACGAGGCCATATATTCAGTTTGCAGTCTCACAGGTCAGCAGATTTATGCATAGCCCAAGATCTAAGCATTGGCAGGCTACCTTAGTGGCACTTTACATCTTGGCTTGTTTTATCCCAAGGGGGGATCATTGCTGCCAGATTTACATGCTTTTTCGGACTCAGATTGGGCTGGTTGTTTTGACACGCTAGTGTCCACAAGTGGTTTTTGTTTCATGCTTGGCAGTTCATGTATATCATGGTTGAGCAAGAAGCAACCTACTGTGGCCACTTCGAGTTGTGAGGCTGAATACAGGGTAGTCTTCACAGCTACGGTTGAGTGTGTATGGCTCAGACGCCATATGGTTGATTTGGGTGTTGGACAGGACACTGCCAACACTATCTACACTGACAGTAAGAGCGCATTGGCAATTGTGAGGAACCCAGTTTTTCATGCTCGCACAAAGCACATTGAGGTGCATTACCACTACGTCAGGGAGAGGCTCTCAGTAGGAGAGATCAGCTTGGCTTATGTGCCAACACAGGACAACCTTGCAGATCTTTTCACAAAGGCATTGTCTCGTGAGAAGCTGGAAGCTTTCCGCAAAGCTTTGGGCTTACTCCCCTTTGTGGACTGATCATGTCCTCAGGGCATGGCACTTCCCTTTACTTATGTGCCAGATCTTGTTCTAGGGGGGATTTGTTACCATATACATGTGGTAGTGATGTGTGTGAACACACTAGGACAGCCGGGGCATTTTTTCCCTCTTTAGGAGGTTTTTTCCTCTGTGCATTGTATATACGCCCATCACTCTAGGGCTATCTATCTTTCCATTGCACACTAAGTAACACACTCTCTATTGTGTGCCTTGAGCTTCCTTCGTCTTCTCCAAGCTGTGTGTGTTTCTCTGCAACCCTAATTCCAACATGAAGTAATTGTGTACCTTATCAACTGGCTCACTTGAGATTTGCATTGGTTCATCATGCCTCTAAAGTTGATAAGGTCATCTTTGAGCTCTGAGATTGTGTCCTTACTCTCTCTCTCTCTCTCTCTCTCTCTCTCTCTCTCTCTCTCTCTCTCTCTCTCTCTCTCTCTCTCTCTCTCTCTCTCTCTCTCCTCTTCAAGGAGGAGGAAGGGCGTGCTTGTCAAGCGCATGATTTTGAATGCTCATGCAAAGGTCATGAGGTTGAAGTTTGTGGGTATGGCCACTTAGCAGAAAATCGAGGAGGTAATCTCAAGATTGGCTGTAGGAGCAACCCCTTGTTAGGTTCAATCCCATTGTACCCATGGGAACATGCCCTATAACATGCACATAAGGGCAGTTTAGTGGAGTTTTGCATGATAGAGAGCAAAAGTTATATATATTGTAAGGCCTTTTGTTTTAGTTGATACAAGCAAATAAAAAAGCGTGTCGTTCTGCTCTCCCCCTCTCTGTAGCTCATTCTCTGCACTTCTATCCGCCATGGCGCTTCTCCTCAGACGCCACCCTCCATAGCCGTCATCAAACCTAACACCTGGTATGAGAGCTGCAGGCGGTGGTACTTCTCAAGACGTGCAGGACGCTCAGTGAGCTTCTCAAGACGCGCAAGACGCTCAGCCAGCTATTTTGGTTTTTCGCAAGGAGAGTGTGGCTGGCTTGAGATGACATAGAGCATCTCGCTACTGTCCTTATATATATTGCTATCAGTGTCTATTTTTGAGGTTCAAGAGGAAGATAGGCATGTTTTTCATTATAAAGATTTGTTAGCTCAGATATACAATGGTTCAACCACTATCCCAAGGTTAGTTGATGACGAAAATGGTATCAAGGAGAGACTTTTGGCCTCCTCTGAGCTAACACATGCTTAAGGAAAAGGTCCTCAGTTTTCTGGACCAGAACACTTCCAAGCACCAAGATTATGCAAATCATTTTGATAAATTATTATGTGTATGGTTTTCTGATATGCCTTTTCCTTCTATCATTATGGAGCTTTAAGTATGCTAGCATTAGCGCATTCTTCATCCTTGTGTATGTGGGATTCGTTCTTTATTCATTCCCATCAATTCTTGTCCTTTGGTGAATGAATACAGTTTTACCGTCGTTCATACTATTTTGGGCTACCTGTACCTACACTTTCAATGCAGCTTTTACAGTACTACATGATGCACTTGAGAAGGACACAGACATATGGAATACATTTGCTTTCTGGCACTACCCTGTGCCAGGCTTACTTTTTCTAGTACAATTTGTTATTAGCATGCTCCTTGGTGCAAAATCACATGATGGAAAAATACTATTCTTGGCAATCTTGACTTGGTGCATCCACAGAAGCTCACACACTTTGTCTCTAGTATTTCTTTTTTCTGGAGTTCGACTTGGGCTTATTGGTGCCATTTTGATGATTTTCTTCCTGGTATTTTTGCTAAAGCCAGATTTATCCACAAGAAAAGAGGCACTAAGACTACCAGGCTCAAAGGCGATCTCAAAAACTATCGATAGCTTCATCAACTCAAAGGTGAGATGGTGGATATTTTGCCCAAGCTCATCAAGGCTTATAGCACGATGGCAAGCAATTTCAACCCAATCAAATTTTTGTTGCAACCTGGTAAATCAGCACAAATTTCAAAGAGTTTTTTGTTTACTGTCCAATGTCATAGATTTTTTATTTTCTATCTATTGTCACCACAATCATATACTTTCCTGCCAAAAGCCTTATCTTCTCTCATGAGATGTCAAATACTGCCATGATAAAAAAACTTATACCGGTTATAAACATTGCCACACATGAGTGGTTAGACCTCCCAAAATATCAGTTTTTTGTTCAAGTCCTATATTGTCTCGCTTCTCATGAGGTTACTGGGTACACCTTAAACCCAAGGTTTGGCAGTGAACCAAAAACTCGATTTATTGGTAGCTAATTTTTGACCTACACCCTATCTGTTCAAGGGGGGGTTTACTATCATAGCACTAGGTTATAGATACACCAAAAATCCTCGGTTGTGAGAGAACCTAAAACTCACGGTTGAGGAGTACACCAAAAATTTGAGGTATCATGAGAGTAGTCTGTCTAGTTCGGGCTTGAGGGGGGGAATGTTAGGTTCAAGCCCGTTGTACCCATGGGAACATGCCCTATAACATGTAGGTAAGGGCAGTTTAGTGGAGTTTTGCATGATAGAGAGCAAAAGTTATATATATTGTAAGGCCTTTTGTTTTAGTTAATACAAGCAAATAAAAAAGCGTGTCATTCTACTCTCCCCCTCTCTGCTCTCGTTCTTTGCACTTCTACCCGCCATGGCGCTTCTCCTCAGACACCACCCTCCATAGCCGTCATCAAACCTAACCCCCCATGCATGAAGGATACTGAATGGCGGGATTGCATCAAAGCTGATGAGAGAGGCTCCAAAGTTGGATGCCCGGGGGTGCTGACCACTTTTTGCTCCTGCAAGGCCCGTGTCACCCGATATGAGCATAGTTGCCCCTCTCTGCATTGATTGTGCACGTCACCATGGCTACTTTTATTTTTATTTTTAAGATTTCAAATGGGCACCCTTTTGGACATCTCCCCATGGAACGGCTTTGGCCCATGGTTCCAATCGGCAGTTTTAGCTTCAATGCCGCCTTCACACCTTGACTCTTCAAGACATCCAAGGGACCTAGCCATGCACACATGCACAAAACTATGATTGAGTACGATTTCATGCATAGCATGGGTCATGGACAAGTTGTGCAAGGTATAGCATGAGGAGCATTTTAAGAACTTCAACACGGCCAACCTTGCAAGGAAAGCCGGATGCGGCCATGGTACCCTAAGAGATTACCTACTGGTTAGGTATGACCATGGTCAATGCATTACGTCCAATTCAGGTGGTCATTACCGTGATTTGGACTAAGGAGCAAGACTCCAATAAAGATAACACATACAAGGGTTTCTATGGCGCTCCAACAAGGCAAGGTTGTCTAGTAGAACATGCAACTCAGGCATGGCATGTGCCTTATAAGGCAAAGGTAATCAGCAACACCGATCATTAATTCAATTCTAAGAAGTCAGCAGTCAAAAATGGTAAAGCTCAATTCATTGTCGGCAAGGCACATCCAATGAGATTCCATGGATACCTTCCAGCAATATGGTAAATGCCAGTAGCATTGAGAAATACAGGTACACTTTGTTTCTGTAGTTACTGTAGATGTTTTTAAAGTTTTAATCGGTTATATTACTTGACAAGGTCGACAATTGCCAAGGTAAATCTCTTTTTAACTCTGTTTCATCTGACATTTCCATAAGATGCACCACGATACATTAATTTTAACTACGGAGCAAGGTTCCATGCCTGGATTCTTAACAACCGGCTTGTGTATTGCATCGGCTATTATATTTTTGATATCTCCTCCTTGTGCTACCTAGAGGAAGGGGAAAGCAAGGCTTCATGGAGCACGGCTCCATGCATTGGATGCATATTCACTTCGAAAACCACTGCAGCTTGCTCGTGCAGGCAAATAGGTACGTGAAGTACATTAGAAGCACAATCATGCCACCAGATCCCACTTCTGACGCCAAGGACAATAGTTACAAAAATCGGTAGGTATGTTACCTTTACGTTTCAATTTTGAACTTATTCCCTTTTGCAAGATTTTCTACGATGCCAACTTGGCAAGAAAACACTGCTTCGGTCTAGTAGAGATTGGAGATGAAATTTGATAGAAGGTTCCTAAGCTATCTATTTCAAGGTTGGGAAATCTAAGGATTCTCAATAAGATGTACGCTTTAGCAAGGCCGATTTTCTTTGCAAAAGCTTGACAAGGTCGAATCTTTCTTGCTTTGACATATGTGTGTCACCAGGAGCACATGTTAGCTATGAGCACTCAGGGTGCATTCTATCTCATCTTTTTGATGTACTTATGTGAAGCAAGGCTTCACGTCAGGGCATCTTGCATAGAAGTTTCCAAAGTTTGGAATATGCTATTAGCATATGTACTTCGAAAAACTTGGCACCATGTCTATCTGATTTTCTCTTGGAGGTCAGTACGACCCAAGCCACGATGGCATGTAGGGTACATCCAATATCTCTAAATTTCTCAACATACATGGCTATGAGATAGATTCAAGTGACGGACACTCGTCTCAGAGGGGCAACAAGATTAGTAAATTTCAAGTTATGCTTGTTTTTTCTGTAATTTAACCTTTCATTTGAAAAATATTTCTCTACTATGCAACGCAAAGTGCTTTGCTAGACTTCATGCAAAGCAAGGCTTCTCTTATGTGTAACATTTAATGCACTAGTAACTTTTGTGTAGCGAAAATTGATAACATAGTGAGCATTTCATTAAGAACAAGTTCCTAATGAGCTTAGAGAGAGTACTTAATTGAGAAAGCAATGTCACAATTTACACCTAGCTAATTTGGCACCGGCAATACTTGAAAAGAGAGAAAAATAGAATAATTGACAATAGTTGAGGATCGGATTTACATGGAGCTGGTCTCCCCTCCATAAAGGCTTTGTATTATAGTTTCTTCCATCAAAGGAGACTTTTGTACAATACAATCTTTGTGTTTCTTGATAAAACTAGTTGGTGTAATGAAGATGGAAGCTTCATACACCAAATTATGCTTGAAAAACACACCTAGTGTCCCTAGCCTCTGTCCCAAGACCTCACATACCTTCAAAAATGGTGAGAGCTAGCACGAAATGAGGATAGATTGAGAGGAAGAAGAGGTATCTTACAAGAAAGAAGTATTCTCCTCACATAATCACTCTAATAGCATAGCTTAGCTTAGTAATTAGCATGGTAGAGGAGCCATTGAAGCTTGGCTCTTGGTTGGATTTGCATTCCAAAGCCAAGAATTGTTGGTGTAGGCCTCTACTTCTCAATGCTTGGAGAAGGAAATGGAGTTCTTCTTGCACACATGAGTTGTGTGTGTGTGTGTGTGTGTGTGTGTGTGTGTGTGTGTGTAGCATTGTGTATGAGTAAAATGCAGCCCCTTCTCTCATCTTGGTCGACCCCTCTTGCTAAATGCTCATGATGGCCTCCCATTGGCTCCTGTAAAGCTTAGCCAATCACAAATTAGAAGCATAGTTGATAGCCTTTTGACAAGTGTCCCCATTTCCCCTTTTGTGAGAGCTTTAGGTATTTAAATAATTCATCCAAACTCTCATTGGAACTTTTAGTCTTGTAGCCAATAGGAATCAGGCAAGTCATTGGGCTGTTGGTACCCCTTGGTAGACTGTCCAATAGTCTTATAGGGAGCTTAATTTCTATTGGCTCTTTTATCAAGCATTTTTAAATTGATTAGACTAAATTCACTCTAGCTTAATTCTCATTGGTCCACCTCTATGGCCATCCAATAGGATTTGAGGGGAGGTTGGGGGCAACTGGCCTAGGAGCTTGACATGTGTCCAATATTTCCTTTGTGTAAAGGGGAAGCCTTGGAGTGTGTGTGTGTGTGTGTTTCTCTCTCATCCCCTACAAAGTGGGCTCGCCCCCTCCTTCCTGGGGATGTGGGAAGACTTTTTAGTCTTCCCATGACCATCCAATTACCCTAAGCTTTGGCCTTTGGACAAAAAATTTAATTTTTGAAACCTTAGCCTATGGAAGTCTTAATGGAGCTGAACGTTAGGTCTTTTAAGCCCCATTGAAGCACATCGCCCTCTTGTAGGCTATCCCCCTTTTGATCCCTATTTTTTCTCCTTTAGATCCTTGATAGAGACCGGTCTACAACCTTACCAATATTCTAGATTTTACTCTCCTGATACTTCCCCATATTAAATGATCAGTTTAACATGAGAAAATCATTTGGGAGTATTAGATATTAGTTTTTATGACATTACCTCTCTCTTGAAATCATAGTCGTCCTCGACTATGAGGTAGAGAAGATAAAGCCTACTCATTAGTCCATTTGCTAGCAAGTAGAGGACCCCTATTTTACCCTACGACATCATCCCAGAATGGATGACTAGTCCATTTGGTGCTTGAGAGCGTTAGCTGCCGCAAGCATGTTTGCACATTAGTCCGTATCAATCTTCCATAGTAGAGTCACAAACCCTACTTGGTGTTCAGGCGTTGTCTCCACAAACATGATCCTAAGCATGCATAATTTTCAAAATTTGTGCACAATAAAGAAAAAGAGATAAGACAAAAACTTTGTTCATTTATACATATTTACATTTGCTTACTCTAGGGAATCATTGTAAGCATTGACAAGGTTTAGGTTATCCTTTAATTGTATGCCTTGCATCCATCTAGCATCTTCAAAAGGATAATTTTTAAACTTGATAAGATATTGTCGGATAGTCTTACCGCCTCGTAGTATCTTGTCTTCGTGTCAGAGAATGGACTCGAGCTGCAACACCTCTTCTTGGTCCTCGTTCTCCGGTGGGTCTCCAATAATTGCTTCTTGAGGTGGCTCTCCTTTGTAAGGCTTTAGTAGGCTCACATGGAAAGCATTGTGTATGAGCCAATGGCTGGGCAACTTGAGTTGATAGGCCATTCATTGATTGGTTTAAGGATCTGGAAGAGACCATAATACCTTTTTGCTAACTTAGCATAGCACTTTTGGTGTCCCGTAGGATTCTTGCCCGTTGTGTGCCTTAATTGAGCCTTGGGAAACTTAAGCAAGACCCAATCATTTTGTTTAAAGGCTAGGGCTCTTCTGTGCTTATCAACAACAACCTTTTATCTTTGCTGAGAGATGGATATAACATCCTTAATCTTTTGGAAAGATTCTTGCAGGTCTCGGCTATATTCATCTGCAGCAGCAGCAGCGAAGATCTTCCCATGTACCTTAAGTAGCAAGGGACTTTTTGATCTTCCCTCTATCACCTCAAAAGGTGCTTTTCCCGTGGAAGAATGTATAGTGTTATTGTAAGCATGCTCCACTAAGGGTAAGTACTTCACCCATCGGGACTTTTGGTCTACTTCTGTGACATAAACTTTTAGTAGATCAAGAATGGTTAGGTTAGCTATTTCACTTTGGCCATCCGTTTGGGGATGATAGGCCAAAGAGAAGTTTAGCCTTGTACCTAAATTCTCAAAGAGACCCTTCTAGAAATTAATGGTCATTCTATCTCTATCAGACACTATGGACATTGGCAAGCCGTGGTACTTGAAGATTTGTGATATAAAGAGGGTTGCCATTTGGTGGGCTTTGATAGTCTTTTTGGCAGGTATGAAATGTGCTTGTTTACTAAATCTGTCTACTATTGTCCAAATTCCTGTATTTCCATGGAAAGACTTGGGCAATCCAAAGATAAAATCCATGGATATGCTCTCCCACGGTGAATTAGGGATTAGCAAAGGTTGAAGCAATCCACGTTGCTTCCCTCTATAAAACTTCATCTTTTGGCATACCACACATTTTGAAACATACTCTTGTATGTTTGCTTTCATGGCAAGCCAATAGAAATATGTTTCTATCCCCTTAGGGTAGGCTAAATCCCTCTATGCCCGGCATAAGGAGGAGCATGAGATTCATACATTACTTTCTCACGTAGTGAGTTAGTAACACATAGTCTATTGCCATAGAGAAGATAACCATCTTGTAGGGTAAATGGTTCTTCTTTTTTCCCTAGTGCAAGGGCTGAAATCACATCTCTAAAATCGAGATCAATAGCGTACTCATCTATCATAGAAGATAGATCATTGTGTGTTGCTATGGAAATTGC
Organism: Adiantum capillus-veneris; assembly: GCF_014529385.1. Taxonomy (NCBI): domain Eukaryota; kingdom Viridiplantae; phylum Streptophyta; class Polypodiopsida; order Polypodiales; family Pteridaceae; genus Adiantum; species Adiantum capillus-veneris. The sequence continues at coordinate 105,354,739 of NC_140931.1, read as the reverse complement.
ATTTACTCTCGGTCGTCTTGAGAGTGCATCGGCTACTTGATTATGCTTGCCAGCAATATGAGCAATATGAAAATGAAATTTGCCCACCTCATTTGTTTGTCAGAGAGCTTGGTACTTAAGGCTTTGGTGATCCGTCTGCACAATGAAAGGAGTCCTCAATAAATAGTGCTTCCATGAGTCTAGAGCATGTAGAACTGCTAAGAGTTCCTTCTCATATATGCCTAGAGCTTGCTCAACATGGTTGAGCCTTCGACTTTCATAGGCTATGGCGTGTCCTTCTTGGAGCAAAACAGCTCCAAGGCAATCACCACAGGCGTCACATTGGACCTCAAATGGCTTTGAGAGATCCGGTAGTGTAAGCACAGGTTGAGAGATAAGCTTTTCTTTAAGCTTTTCAAAAGCATAGTTCTCCTTGATGGACCATATATACCTAACATTTTTCTTTGTTAGGTCATGTAATGGTCCCGCGATTTGTGAGAACTTTTGTATGAAGCGTCTATAGTATGCACACATACCTATAAAGCTTCTTAGTTCATGTAGATTCCTTGGATTAGGCCATCCTTTTATTACCTCTAGCTTTGATGGATCCATTTGGATGCCATCTTGAGAGATAATGTGACCTGAATACTGAATCTCTTGTAAGAAAAACTCACTTTTCTTTCGATTAATATAAAGTTTATTCTCTCATAAAACTTGAAATATTACCTGGAGGTGTTGCTTGTGTTCGTCTAGTGAATTAGAGTAGATGATTATATAATCAAAGAACACTCCAGTAAAGGTTCGGTGAGGCCTGAATAGCTTCTCCATCAAGCGGTTAAATGTGGCTAGTGCATTAGTCAAGCCAAAAGGCATGACAATGTACTCATGAAGACCAAACATAGTGCAAAATGTGGTCTTTACAATGTCTTGATCAACTATCTTTATTTGATGGTAGCCACTTTTTAGGTCAATCCTACCGAAGTAGGTCGACCCTTGTAGCTTGTCAAATAGGTCTTCTACCCATGGAACGGGAAACCTATTCTTGATAGTGATCCTATTTAGTGCTCTATAGTCGACATACATATTATATGTGCCGTCTTTCTTTTGCACTAATAACATTGGTGAACAAACTGGAGATGTGCTACGCCTAACCATGGCCTTCTCAACTAATTGATGCACTTGCCGCATAATCTCCTCTTGTTGAGCTTGGAAAACTCTATAAGGAGGTTTATTAGGCGGTGAAATTCCTAGAAGAAATTCAATTGCATGGTCATCATTGCCTCGTTTTGGAGGTAGTTCACAAGGGATATTGTCAATAAAAACATCTTGAAACCCCGTGAGGAAATTGAATAACTCTAATTCCTTTTGATTATTTATATTTCTTTTGCTAAAGCATTAGATTCATTTTGAGGATCTTTAACAAAAATCATGTACACGGAAATAGATCTCTTTATTGATTTATTGAAGGCTTGCTTATGTACAAGAGGTATGGTACTACCCAACTCCTTAGCATCTATGTACATATCTTTTTCCATGAACCTAAAGTAGATTTGCCTTTCAAGGAATTTAACATTGGCAGCCATGTGATCGAACCATGGTGCCCCTAGGATTACATTCTCATGCTTGAGAGGAGAGATAAAGAAATCCTCCTTGTCCACATAGCTTTGGACATGGAGCATCAATTTCCCAATTAAGGGAGTGACTGAGGCTTCTTGCCCCTTTAAAGCACCATCGACAGGTAGGACATCTCCCATCTCATAGGCTTGGATGCCTAGCTTGGTGGCCAACTCTGTGGATATGAAATTGTGAGTAGAACCAGGGTCAAAGAGAATAAAAGCATCATGTTCTCTTACCTTTCCTCAAGAATGGCATAGAGGAGATCCTTTGTGATGAGCATCCTCTTCTTGAATTTCGACCAAGGTAGCTCTAGGAGGCTCATTACATGTATTCTTGTGGGGGCAAACACGATAGGCATGCCCATGCTCCCCGCACTTGAAACAATGGTTATCTTTCCAAGAACGCTCTAGCTCTTCAGGAGAGAGTTTATTTTTGCCTTTATAAACTCCCTTCTCCTTAGCTTTGTTGTTGTTGGCATTGCCTTTGGGAGACTTTTGGACATTGTCCTTCCCCTTAGGCTCGTTACGGTCCTTGTTTTCTGTGGGCTTAAGATTTCTCTTAGCCCCTTGTTGGAAATTGATTTGTGAAGCCACCATGGTATGGTGTATGACCACAGATATGGTGCATGGCCTTTGGGAGTTAACATACTCCGCCATATCCTCAGTTAAATGCGTACAAAATTGTTGTTTTTGCTCTCCAAAATCCATCTTTTTGAAGACATTGGCTTTGAGATGTAAATCCCAAAACTTGTCTACATATTTGTGAATAGATTCATAGGGAGAGAGCTTCAACCTTCGCCATTCAGTGAGTACTTTGTCTTTGGCATCGGTAGCCAAAAACTGCTTCATGATGGAAGCTCTTAAAGCTTTCCATGTTCGTGGAGCTTCACCGTTTGCTCGTAGGCTAGGCCACCATTGCCTGGCGGACTTTTGAAAATGCATAGCTACATGATGTAGCTTAGAGGACTCCGTGAAGCCCTCATATCCAAACGCCGCATCAAATTGTTGAATGAAGGCCAAGACTTTGTCTATGGCACCAAAGGTTCCATCATAGGTAAGAAAAGAGATGTGCTTTCCTCCCTCTTTGAATTTTTTGAGCTTGGACGACCTCTTCCACGTGGCATAGGATTTCCTATGGCCTCTTCTTTTAGGTGATTCAAGAGCTGCACCATCACTTTATTCAGAAGAGGAAGTGTATGAGGAGGATGGAGAAGATGGTGACCTCTTTTACGCCTTTTTCTTTCCTTGTTCCTCCTTATCTGCACTATCACTTTCTTCAGAAGAGGAAGAGGATGAAGAAGATGGAGAAGAGGGTGACCTCTTTCTCGCCTTTTTCTTCTCTTGTTTTCTCTCGTCCCTCTTTGAATTATGGTATAGAGAAGTATGTGATAATCTTCTACATTTAGGGGGTGTTGGAGAGTGTTTTGCCCATTGTCTTTGTAGAGCCATCTCCATCGAGGTGGCAGGAGACTCTCTTCTTTCTCGTTCTTTTGGTGGGGGCTCTACCGTTGAAACTTGAGTTCTCCTTTGGGAAGGAGATGCGTCATCGAGTAGTAGATTTTTAAGTCCTTCGTAAGGATCCTCTTCTTCTTCTCTTATTGGAGAGAGTCCTCTTTTGGAAGTCTCACTAGGAGGCTAGCCAATTTTAGGTGTAAACTTTTACTTGTACTTTGGCACTTCAAGCCCTAGTTGCTACTCCTCTTTACATACAAAGATAAGCACTCATGGAGCCGACCCCCCCTCCATAAAGGCTTTGTATTATACCTTCTCCCATCAATGGAGACTTTTGTACAGTGTAATCTTTGTTTTCCCATGATAAAACTAGTTGGTGTAATGAAGACGGAAGCTTCATACACCAAATTATGCTTGAAAAACACACCTAGTGTCCCTAGCCTTAGTCCCAAGACCTCACACACCTTCAAAAGTGGTGAGAGCTAGCAGGGAACGAGGATATATTGAGAGGAAGAAGAGGTATCTAACAAGAAATAAGTATTCTCCTCACATAATCACTCTAATAGCATAGCTTAGCTTAGTAATTAGCATGGTAGAGTAGATGAGCACGACATTGAAGCTTGGCTCTTGGTTGAATTTGCATTCCAAAGCCAAGAGTTGTTGGTGTAGGCCTCTTCTTCTTGCACACATGAGTTGTGTGTGTGTGTGTGTGTGTGTGTGTGTGTGTGTGTGTGTGTAGCATTGTGTATGAGTAAAATTCAGCCCCTTGTCTCATCATGGGTCTTGCTAAATGCTCATGATGGCCTCCCATTGGCTCCTGTAAAGCTTAGCCAATCACAAATTAGAATCATAGTTGATAGCCTTTTGACAAGTGTCCCCCTTTCCCCTTTTGTGAGAGCTTTAGGTATTTAAATAATTCATTTAAACTCTCATTGAAACTTTTTGTCTTCTGGCCAATAGGAATCAGGCAAGCCATTGGGCTGTTGGGACCCCTTGGTAGACTGTCCAATAGTCTTATAGGGACCTTAATTTCCATTGGTTCTTTTGTCAAGCATTTTTAAATTGATTAGACTAAATTTACTCTAGCCTAATTCTCATTGGTCCACCTCTATGGCCATCCAATAGGATTTGAGAGGAGGTTGGGGGCAACTGGCCTAGGAGCTTGACATGTGTCCAGTATTCCCTTTGTGTAAAGGCGAAGCCCTGGGGTGTGTGTGTGTGTGTGTGTGTTTCTCTCTCATCCCCTACAAAATGGGCTCGCCCCCTCCTTCCTAGGGATGTGGGAAGACTTTTTAGTCTTCCCATGACCATCCAATTCCTCTAAGCGTTGGCCATTGGACAAAAGATTTAATTTTTGGAACCTTAGCCTATGGAAGTCTTAATGGAGCTGAACCTTAGGTCTTTTAAGCCCCATTGTAGCACATCGCTCTTTTGCAGGCTATCCCCCTTTTGATCCCTATTTTTTCTCCTTTGGATCCCTGACACAGAGACTGGTCTACAACCTTACCAGTATTCTAGCTTTTACTCTCTTGGTACTTCCCCATATTAAATGACCAGTTTAACATGAGAAAATCATTTGGGAGTATTAGATATGAGTGTTTATGACATTATGTGCCAATGCAATATCAATTGACTTCAGGTCAAGGATAATGGCACATATATGTAGCACTAAGTGGATATAAGGTCACAAATTACGTTTGGCAACGATGCACTGTGATGTATCCATGTCAGTGTAATCGTACACGTATAGCAGGAACTCACATGGTTGAGACTATCATTGAAGCCATGGGGTTCTCAATCTATTTTTTTGATATGCATGTATGTCATGAAAATTAGATGGCAGTACATTCACTCCATCATTGTTTACGCTTCCACAATAACATCAGCTACTCTGTCCAAGAAGAATTGAGGCTGATAGATGGGCTTTTGATTGTTGTATATTTTTACATCGGTGAGCACTTTCCAACATTGGCTCTATGCACAAGGTCCAGCCAATCCAAATGACGGTCTTTATGGGTAGCAAGTAGGCATGACCTAGCTATCAAGCAAGGGATTCATGGCAGGACATGAATAGATTAAGAGAGCCTCCATGCAGGTAATCTCTTGTGTAGATACCTGAGAAAATCTGGTATAACTAATTTCTTTGGGGGTATTTCATATCTTTCTCCTCTGTTCATGGAAGAAGAAGATTCTCTCATGACTTAGTTGTGAATAAGATTCCCCAACTGCAAACGATCAGTTGCTTAGTTACAACATTGATTATGTTTCTAGGTGGTATTTTCAAGGGTATGACCCATCTAATACACAATCACTCCATCGGTGTTGAGAGTCATGATTTGAGCTCAGCACAATTGTACTTTCAAGGAAAGAAGTCTACCAAGGGGTAGTGGACAAATTCAATTTTCTCTGTTGGTAACAAACACTTTTGATCACGGAAGATTGTGTTCATCACCGTTGTCTGCTAGGTTGAGCAGTTTTCATGCAAAGTCTAACCAAGCATTTGACATTGCAAAAGCTAACCAAGGGGTTTGGATTGCAAAGGCAACACCTAGGGTTACCAATTTCTATTGCTTGTTTTTCACTAATCCTTCATTTAGTGTTCGACAGGTCACCAATATATTACCTCTTTAAGGTTGGTTTTACGGTAAGACATTTTTCCAGTTGTATCTTTCAGGTTTGCAAAGTGCATGTGCCTACGAGTAAGTGAATGTTATGTTCAACCTCTAGGTATGAATATGATTCGGTTTTATTCCCGTTTTGAATCTGCTTTGCTTGAATTTTTCAAGTCAGATGAATAAGCTTGAATGCTTTCATCCCTTTTGCTCTTCAGAGACACAAAAGTTTGGGCCGCAGTATCTCAAATACATTTCTGCATTATGCTGCTATGGACCTATTTGTAGGGTTTTATTTGGCACATGTTGTCACATGGGATACAACATGGTGTAGGAACTCAAGGAGTTTGGTTTAATCAATGTGGAGCAAAGTTAATGAGGGGAGATTCAGATCCCGAGTGAAAAAAGCCAAGCAAGACATTTTTTTGAGCAAATCTTGTCAAAAACGTGATACAAAATGTGTGCTTGCTTAAATTGTCTAGGCTAATTCTTTGTTGCTTTTGGATCTATCACAACTAAACATGTGAATTTGAGTCCTGTTTCTCCGCTTATGCTAAATTTGATTGTCGTAGGAGACATGCGATCTTCTTCCTTGTCCATGTTCTTCTTTTGATCTTGCATTTGCTGAACATGTGACATTAAACTTGGAAACTTTACTCTTCATCTACTTGTATTTGTACTTTTTCTATAGTCGGCTTCGTTGAAACATATTTTGTCGATTCTTCAGGTATGTCAATGATGACATATTCTCGTAATTGCTCTGCTTCCTTCATGTGCACTTTGGCATCATGCTCCATGACATAGCTATCTGTTCCACTTTTTCTGCTTTCACACTCACAAACTTCATTAGCTTCCTTCAATACCTTTATCGTAACCAAGGGAGTTATATCATAGCCATCTTCATCGCAAAATTTGGTGTTGGTCACCTCATTTATGCAGACATCAAGAGTGGCAAGACTTTGACCCCATCCAAAGGGTTCAAATAACTCCTCTGGAAATGGTTCTAGAATATAGTGTGTGTCCTCCACAGGTCGATTAAGAATACAATCCTCCTTTCTCAGACTTACACTCTGAGGAGCTTTGTACATCCAAATATGCGCTTTGCTTTCGAAATCAATTGTGGAGTTTTATTCTTCCCCCGGGGTTCATTCTACATCTCTATAACTATGATCTTCAACAATGATTTTTGTATTAATTTCTTTGTGTCTTAAGTAGATATAGTCATAGCCCCAGTTTTGTACCATTTTGAGCTGACACATGAATGGTCTACCCAATTTGATATCAAAGTTGCTACTCTCATCAAAATTCATTATGGAAAAGGTGTGCTCATACTCTATGCCACACGAGGATACAATGATTTGTTCTAATATTCCTATCGGTTTCTCAACGTATCCATCTGCTAATTGCAGTTTCATTCGAGTTTTCGTAAGAGCAGGCTTTCCCCATTTTTTCCATATCTCTTTGGTTGAAATGGCAATTCCTGCCCCACTATCTAATATAGCAACTGTATTTACTGTTTTGTACTTGAGTGGTAAGGTGGTGTTTCCTTCTTCTCCTTCACAGTAGTCACCCAACTTATTTACTGGTACCGGATTTGTTCGTGGATTCCTAAGCAAGGTGTCATCCATGTTTTTTTACGCAAGTTGGTCATGTGAAGGGATTTTCAACCCCATGTTTTTTAGGTTTTTGCTCATTTGGTCCCATAGATGCGGTCTAATTTTTAGTAGCTCTGAGAGATAAAGTGTGCATTGTATAGGAGAAGACATCGATTCATGCAAGCTCTTGGTATCCATCATTTTTGGTGTGTCTTTCCACTGAGAAGGTACCATTTTAACCTTCGATTTTGTCTCGTGTTCTCCTATGAAAGATGGCAAAGTCTTTAGAGAGTGTGGTTTTCTCTCTTCAGATGCGACAGACCCGACATCCTCGGCAACAATGCGAATGTTCGCAGGTCACCACGATGAACGTCTGCAACATAGCTTTCTGGCTCTAACACAATGTCAATACTCAGGGAAAGTGACTCAGATGGGGCACGGAGACTCTTCGAGATCGTCAATCTCAAGAAGTGAACCTTAACAAGAAAATACAACAAGTCTACAAGAAAACCAACACTCAATGATCAGGGAAATCTGCTTTTGTCCTTTCTCACAACTCTAGGTCACCACGCCATTGTAGGGAGGCGTTGTAGCACGACCTAATCGCACCCACACAAAATTATCAAATCCGTGGATCCGGCAACCCGGCTAGGGCATGGAAGCACGAGCATTGGATAAATAGGATAGAGGATTCAAGAGATCACCTCTCCATTGCAAGTAGAGATTAGCCATGGCAAGACTAACTCTAAACCTACTCTAATCACTAATCAATTAATCTCCTACACACATCAAGCCCACCGAAGTCTGACTTGCCATAGACTAGAAACTTCAAGCACACTGATGACAAGCACACACTACTTACTACATGTCAATTACGACACTTCATCAATAGCTTACACACACGAGGTGAATGGTGCTAGAGGTTCATAAAACCTATCTACACACAAGCAAAGAATAGGGCACACACACAAATTAGAAGATTAAGACCCAACTTAATCAACCTAATTTGTGATGCTAAATATCACAAATCAATTGCTCGTAGAGAGATAAGAGTGGTAATAGCAAGAAGTACATACATCTCTCAAATCTAGAATAATGAAAGTGTAATACTACGTCATGACAAGATGAAATGTAGAGAAGAAGAGACTAATGAGAAAATAAGGATTATATTAATAAAAAAGAGCTTACTCTAATTACAATGGTTAGCACTAGTCTCTCAAGCATAGACATTAAGCTCAAGGCTAGGCCAAAGAGTGAACACTTTAGAGAGAGGGAGCTCTTAAAAGTGGATCCTCAAAAGTGGATACTCAAGAATGAAGCGTCCTTGGCTCAAAAGTGGATACTCAAGAATGAAGCCTCCTTGCCTCAAGGCTTCCTTTTAAGGGCTTTCACCACAATCCCTTCTACTATGGGTTTAAGCTTGAGCCCTCAAACTACCATATACAACTTTGGAACTCCAAGTGAGCCCAAGACTTATACAAAGTGTGTTGGAAATATTATGCACAACCATAGATATCTCCCGCTTGATGCATACTTGGTGTAGACTGTGTTAGCTGCTGCTAACAGCCATTTCGGCACTCGAACGGACTCGAAATGCAACAAAACTTTAGAAGGAGGTCTAGGACACCTACGGGCACTATCCTACAAAGTCTGGTCACAGTCCAACAATGTTAGCAGGTCGCCGTGACGGACGTCTATAGCACAACTTTCTGGCACTAACATAATGTCAATACTCAGGGAAAGTGACTCGGATGGGGCATGGAGGCTCTATGAGATCATCAATCTCAAGAAGTAAACCTAAACAAGCAAACACACTAGCTTAACAAGCAAACCAACACTCAATTATCAGGGAAATCTGCCTATGTCCTTTCTCACAACTCTAGGTCACCATGCCATTTCAGCACTTGAATGGACTCGAAATGCAACCGAACTTTAGGAGGAGGTCTAGGACACCTAGGGCACAATCCTACCAAGTCTTCTTGCAATCCAACAAGGTATCAAAATCACGATCCATCATGAAAAAGGTCTTGAAAATTGCAACAGAACATGCTAGAAATGTCATCCTATGGTCTAAGAACACTCTCCTATGGTCAAAACGATTATAAACAATGATTTAAGCACTCAAATATGCAATTACAACTCACAGACACGTAGTCACGAACGACAAACAACTGACAATGCTTATACTTGAATTAAAGAGCAAAGAGAAAGGAACACAATGCAAGTTTCACATTTGAAAATTGATTACCCATTCATTAACTACGATGGTTACAAGGTGGAGCAGCTCGTAGCTCGAGCGTACGTACATTAGATCTCTTTCTTCTCCTAAAGATAAGCCTCCTTTCACATTAAGGTTATTGACCTTTATACCTAGGGATTTCTAAATGGCCAATGGTCGGCTCACACGGACCTTTACAAATATCATTACAGCATTACAACTCAGGGGATTGATCCACTACTCTGGAATCAGGATTTACACAGAGTATTACTACACTAGCTCGAAAAAGTAATAGAGTACAAATGTGGTGTCCGGCTACGTGTCCGACCAATTGGGCGCCCGTTTGATCTATCCTCAAACATTGTGATAAGTAGGAAGGCCTAGTTTTAAAGTTTGAGAACCTTATCTATATTTGCTTTGAGTTGATGATGAGTGAACTCTATGACTTAAAAGGATTGGAAATTGAAAACTCTCTCTCTCTCTCTCTCTCTCTCACACACACACACACACACACACACACACACACACACACACACACACACACACACACACCATCTGAGTCCCCCTTCGCCCATTCAATCAAAGTCCATTATCTGCCATTTGCCTATGACATGCTGCATCTTGATTGCTTCCCATTGTATAAGGCCTTTAATTAGCATGGACCCTCCTCCATATTTTATCTCTTATGTCACAAGATCCCTACTGATGAGTAGCAAGTGGCTATCACTTTGCATGCCTACCGAAGACCATTGGTACCATCTCTGTGCTTCTATCTATCGAGCCAGTGGTTGCCCCTTTACACGCCTACACGAGGCCCTAGATATCATCTCCATGGTTCCTATGATGATTGAAACTTGAGAAAGCAATCGCAACCACAAAATCTATAAATTTTTTTGAAGATGAGCCATATATGTTCTAGAGTTAGTATAGATGGGACAGTCCATGAACTATCCCACGCCGGCACAAAATAGTTTCATGGACTGTCCCATGCTTTTAGAACAAGAAGAGCATGATCCGCTGACCCAGCCATAGTGCTCCGTCCATCAAGCTCGGCTTAGCCCTAGCTATGAATATTGCAACACAGCTTGTCCGTAAGCAGCTATAACATCTACATGTGGCAATCGCTACCTTCTCTACCCATTGCTTTATGCTGCCATCCACATTGATGAGCAACCCTTGACCATCGATGCCACTTCCCCTTATCATCATGAACGACAGCCTTTTGCATGGCTTGGGGTCATTACATGGTGTCGAGGGTTCACTATTGGTAGAGACACGTGGTTGTAAGGTGTAATTGGGTTGGGAGGCAGGCAGTGTCGTCAATTGCCAAGTCATTTTGGTAGGTGCATTACAGATATTGAGGTGTTGCATGGTGACAATGCGTTTACCGCCATTTCTGGACGACAAAGATTGCCGCCAACTTTAGTTCTTAGTTTTAGCTTGCTATTGTTGCCGTCGTTGTCCCTTGGTTTTGGCCTAGCATTTACGTCACCTTTTCTTATGAGCAACAAAATAAGATTTGACAAAACGTCTTGCATGCCCAAACCCTCTTATAACTTGCAAAGATAAATTTTCTCCACATGAGAGAGAGAGAGAGAGAGAGAGAGAGAGAGAGAGAGAGAGAGAGAGAGAGAGAGAGAGAGAGAGAGATGAAATGATATATAAACTCCTTTAAAAGGCCAAAATGACCTACGAGACCAATCCATTACAACCTTGTGAATTTGATACCATATCTTGGTACAAAAAGGAGATAGTAAAATGGATCTAGAAGTGCTACTAGTTGGAACTATGTGGGGTATGTGTGACCATTGATAAAATGGGTGCCCAATATAAGAGGGTGATAAAATGGGGGAGAGAGAGAGAGAGAGAGAGAGAGAGAGAGAGAGAGGGAGAGAGATTTTGCAACTAAAAGCATCTAAAACCACACCACATTGCATGCCACCACTTTCTCTTGCCAGCAACATATGGATAAATTTGTGCCAAGGAAAAAGAATTTTGTTGTTTCTTCATGTTGTTTAGATTCTTTCTTCTTGCTAGACAGTTGAGCCTTGGAGGAGAGTCATAGGGAATGTATGTAATGTATGCCACTATTCTCACGATTGCAGCTCCACAAAAAATCACGAAGAGGGAGTGGTGTTCAATGGTGTGCCTACACTTGGGCTAGCAAGATTTACATGCTCCATTTAGAGTGACCTACTCATATGGTAGACTTTAACCAAAATTCATCCAATTAAAAGAATGCACCTTTCGGCAAACACCTACTTAAGGCATGCAATGTGTTACAATCTTGGCTCCACACCCTCGACATGGAGAGAGGGGAGGATATCTTGTCTAAAACTAGTGTTCAATTACTTTGAGCATCCAATCTCTATGGTGAGTCTTGCTTGGTTTTTCCATTTGATCGATAAAGTTCGCTTGATGTATGGTAAAACTCGTTAATGAGGGTCCCTCTCTCTCACGTCGCAGATGGTTTGCGGTTACCTCTACATACGAGGACATCTCGTACTTGAATGACGTTCTTCTTACATACATTCTTATCTGAGACATATTCCACATGTGGAGAATATAAGTCTTTGGGACTGACACTTGCGTCCGCTATTTCAATTATCTGTCGTGACAAAGTCCCTAGGTGCTGGTCAACTCCGTTTTATAGACCATTTTGAGCACGTAGTATCAAGAACAATTTTAGTGCTCATAAATTGTCGGATGCTTAGGACGACTTGTTAAGGTTACAAGTGCTACTAAACAAAATTAATAGATAGTTGTTTATGCATATAGCAAGGCTATTTGTTGCTAATGAAAATGTTTCAATGTTTGTACCTGACTTATGCTTGGCATTCTATTATGGTTCAAATGTTTTAGCAAGGCTTACAAATGATTGCAGTAGAAAGCATTTAGTTTCTTTTCAGAACTATTTACACTCCTCTTTCCTGTGTGATATGAGCATCATATTCTCCATAAGTATTGGCAAGTATGATCATGGATATGTAGGTTTGGATCTTTTTTTGCTAAATGCATGCTTTCACTAGGTCTTATGGGCCTTAGTGTTTAGCAAAGGCTGATTTGGAGTGGCATGCACATTCATGACATAGATCTAACAATCACCAATAGAGGTCATGGCTCGGTTTGGGTGCTTGTGGATCTTCCAAATTAACCAAGATGGTTATTTATAACATTGTTGATTCCTCACTCATGTTGTAAGGCATTATGATCCCTGTTTAGTTGTCAGTTTGAAAGACTGTTTGTAAATGGTGGGGAAACACACCTTAGTACTCTCATTTATCCAAAGGAGATAGACAGATTACAAGTGTACTCTTGTGCTAAAGGATATGCAGAGCGCATACGTTAGTACCAAGAAATTCAATTAAAAAAGCATGTATCGCTCTAGTTGGAGTTTTCTTACCATAAGGTAAAGCATGTTTACAACTAGGTTTAGTCTCTTCATGTGTAAGTCAGGTTCTCAACCTTGAACACTAGTTATAGTGGGGTTGTTTACTCATGAAAATTGATAGTAAGTCTAAGGACTTATACTTTGCTGATGAGTTACGTGAGCCAGTTACTTTCATGGAAAGTGAAAAGAGGCACTCTTTTGGGTACACGTTAGTTGTGATAACTTAGCATACTCAAGTGACTTTTAAATGGAATCTACACGCTATGTTGGATATGAGCCGATTACACAAGACGGTTGCAAAGGGACAACAATGTGGAAAATCAAGATGTTATTTTTTATTTCATTGAACCTCCTACTGAACCGTGTTCCATTCAAACGTGCAGCTCGATCTATGAAGGATGCCACTGTGAAAAACATTAGTGTTCTTATGAAAATACAACCAAATTTTTTTTTTTGAGGATGAAAACGCTTCTCCAAGGGGGGAGTAATTTTAGGCCTAGGGTAAGATCGGGCAGGCTAAGGGTCAGGATGGACATGCGGTATAGAGGGTCCCTAATATTAGTAGCAAGGCATGGCCTATATAGGGCACCGTAGGGGACTGGACCATGCAACTCTCCACCCAACCATGCCATATATAGGCTCATTGGCATCAAAATACAACGCCCCTTGATCGCATGTTTGCCCTGGCCCTTGGCCTGCCATTACTCCCCCCTTGGAGAAGTATTTTTGTTCTAAAAAAAAAAAAGTATTAATGTCTTTGTAAGAACACTGATGTTTTCCACATTAGCATCCCTTTCTCAGGCTAACTGTCAATTGTACCAATACATGGTGCAGAAGGAGGTTCAATGAAACCAAGAGAAAAAACTTGATTTTTGACATTCTTGTCCCTTTGCAACCACTTGTATCCAAAATTGAATGAGTATGATAGTGTGCAGACTCATTTTAAAACTCACTTGAGTACGTTAAAAGAGTTACTACAATTAAGAGATGTCTAAATGCATAACCCAGTTTTAGACATTTTGAATGTACGGGAACATGCAAGAATACCTCTTTCCAACTTTCCATAATAGTGATATGCTGACCTAGCTCAACAACACCGACCAAGCCCTTGACTTACTGTCGTTTCTTCTTAGTAAGCAACCTCATCAGAACTGATGATCAAGGTTGACAGTCTGACAAATAACATGTAGGGACTAAAACTAGTCTCAACATGCTTTGCATCATAAGAAACAAACTCCAACCCAGAAAGGTAATTGTACCAATTGTGTCACTTCTTGCTAACATATGCTCTTAGCATATCCTTTAGTGCTTCTCCCTAACATATGCTCTTAGCATATCCTTTAGCACTAGATTGATACTTACCGGCCCATCCATCTCTAGATGAATGGTAGTATGTATTTTTGTATCTCCCTAATCGGTTACAAACAGTCCCCAAGAAAAAAAGACTGGTAAACGTGGGTTCACAATTAATCAAAAGAATATGGTGGAATCCCTATAATCTATATGGTTGTGATCAACCAACTTGATTGGAATAAACTTACACAGTTTAGACCATCGATCCAAAAACATCCATACCAAGTTCTACCCTGTTGGAATTAGGGTTCCAGAGAAACGCACACAGCTTGGAGAAGACTAAGGAAGCTCAAGGCACACAATAGAGAGTGTATTACTTAGTGTGCAGTGGAAAGATAGATAGCCCTAGAGTGATGGGCGTATATACAATGCTCGGGGGAAAAAACCTCCTAAAGAGGGAAAAAATGCCCCGGCGGTCCTAGTGTGTTCACACACATCACTACCACATGTATACAGTAACAAATCCCCCTTGGAGTGATGCAGTGAACAAGAGCTGGCACTTGAGTAAAGGGAAGTGCCATGCCCTGAGGACATGATCAGTCCACAAAGGGGAGTAAGCCCAAAGCTTTGAGGAAATCTTCCAGCTTCTCACGAGACAATGCCTTTGTGGAAAGATCTGCAAGGTTGTCCTGTGTTGGCACATAAGCGAAGCTGATCTCTCCTGCTGAGAGCCTCTCCCTGACATAGTGGTAATGCACCTCAATGTGCTTTGTGCGAGCATGAAAAACCGGGTTCCTCGCAACTGCCAATGCGCTCTGACTGTCAGTGTAGATAGTGTTGGTAGTGTCCTGTCCAACACCCAAATCAGCCATAAGGAGTCTAAGCCATACACACTCAACCGTAGCTGTGAATACTGGGTTCCTCGCAACTGCCAATGCGCTCTGACTGTCAGTGTAGATAGTGATGGTAGTGTCCTGTCCAACACCCAAATCATCCATAAGGAGTCTAAGCCATACACACTCAACCGTAGCTGTGAATACTGCCCTGTACTCAGCCTCACAACTCGAAGTGGCCACAATAGGTTTCTTCTTGCTCAACCATGATATACATGAACTGCCAAGCATGAAACAAAAACCACTTGTGGACACTCGCGTGTCAAAACAACCAGCCCAATATGAGTCCGAAAAAGCATGTAAGTTTGGCGGCAATGATCCCCCCTTGGGATAAAACAAGCCAAGATGTAAAGTGCCACTAAGGTAGCGAAAAATCCTCTTGACAGCCTGCCAATGCTTAGACCCTGGGCTATGCATGAATCTGTTGAACTGTGAGACTGCAAACTGAATGTCTGGCCTTGTGTTGCATACATAAATGAGGCAGCCAACAACAGTTTGGCAAAGAGTGACATCAGCAGGATCGCCAGCATCATGTAGACTCAACTTCAAACCTGTTTCCATGGGAGTGGCAATAGGTTTGCAATCCTCAAGTCCAAACTTACATAGCAATGTCTCTATGTAAATTTTCTGACACAAGGCAATACCACCATCACTTTGCTTAAACTGTATACCCAATTAATGATGCAATAGCCCCAAATATTTCATCTTGAAAGTAGCATTCAAATCAGCCTTAAATTCAACAATATGTCTCTCATTTGGTCCACTGATCAGCAAATCATCGACATACAGAACCACAATGAGAAGTACATCACCCTCACGCTTCACATACAATGTGCTTTCTGTTGGATTGTTACAAAAGCCTCGTTTAACCAAATGAGTGTCAACTTTCTCATACGAAGCACCAGGAGATTGCTTCAACCCATACAAAGCCTTCTTACATTTGCACACTTTGTCCTCTTGTCCTTTTATGACAAAACCGCGAGGCTGCGTTACATAAACTTCCTCAAATATGTCACCATTCAAGCAAGCAGTAACAATGTCTCATTGATGTACATCCCAACCAAAATGAGCTGCCAATGCACATAGAAAACGCACAGTAGTCATACGACAAGTGGGAGCAAAAGTCTCTTCATAATCTATGACTTTTTGCTGTGCATAACCCTTCACAACAAGTTGAGCCTTATGGCGATCGATCTCACCATCCGGTTTGTGTTTCAACTTGTAGACCCACTTCATACCAATGGCCATTTTTCCACGAGGCAAATCACATAAAGTCCATGTGTCATTTTCTATAAGTGCATCATATTCTTATTGCATGGCAGCCATCCAATTTTTTGAATTTTGTGCTTCATCAAAAGATAGAGGCTCCTCAACATCATGTAAGCTAGACATAGCCAAAGCATAAAAATATGATGCATAAGATGCATGGCGAGAGCCTGAACGAGTACGACTAGACAAAGGTGCATCCAATTTACTATCACGCAAAGTGTGCACCAGCCATTTTGGCATACCTCTAGCCTGCTCATTTTCAGCCCTTTCCTCATCAAGTACATCATGTATATCTGCATCAATAATAGGTTGATCTATAACATTTTCAGAAACCCCCATAGGCTGTACATTTGCCTCATTGGAAATTACATTCGTATTTCCACCTCTGAAAAGAGGCAACAAAGTGTCATAAATGTCCTGTGAGCTTACACTACTGTCTCTAGTACATGACAGCAAGGGCTGAACAGAATCTTCCACAAACACTACATCCCGTGAAACCAAAATACGTTTTGTTTGCGGATGATATAACCTGTAACCTTTGCTTTCAGCACTATAACCAACAAAAATAAATTAGACAGCCTTATCATCCAATTTTCTGCGCTGTGTTTGTGGCACCAAAGCATATGCCAAATAACCAAAAACACGCATGTGCTCAATAGAAGGCTTTCTATCATGCCATGCTTCATATGGAGTAATAGATTACAAAGCTTTTGTAGGACACCTGTTAAGTACATAAGTGGCACACATGATGGCGTCAAGCCAAAAAGAATGCGGCAAAGCTTGAATTTTGACCATACATCGTGCCATTTTCGTTAGTGACCTGTTCTTCCTCTCAACAACACCATTTTGCTGAGGTGTATAAGGCACTGTACATTGGTGTTTTATCCCACGATTAGCCAGAAATGCATTGCATTCATGAGACATATACTCCCTCCCTGATCAGAACGGAGGGTGCCCATAGTACATTTCGAGACATTTTCAGCCATAGCCAGAAATTGTTTAAAGCACATAAAACTTTAGACTTCGCTTTAAGCGGAAATATCCATGCATGCCTGGAGTAATCATCAATGAAAGTCACAAAGTAAAGGTAATTGTCCAAGAACAGAGTTTGCATGGGCCCACAAACATCACTATGCACAAGCTGCAACATGCATGTGGCCCGAACTGAACCATCCTTTGGAAACTTAGAACGCTGCATCTGACCCAAAATACAGCCTTCACAAACATGTTTGATAGGTGCTTCAAGAGGCGGCAAAGAAGCAACCATGTCAGATTTCTGTAAACGCAACAAACTGGCAAAATTCAGATGACCAAAACGTGCATGCGAAAGTTTTGCATCTGAAATAGCCCTTGAATCTGCAACAGCATTTGCAAAATTTTGTCCACACTTGTCATACAAAGTGAGCTTATACAGCCTATGGCACAAAAGGCCAGATGCAACAATTTCATCACCAAAACTGAGATTATGAACTGTACATCTGTCATCCACAAATTTGACTACAAGTCCAAGTCTAGCAAGTGCGGATACAGACAAGAGATTCTTCTTGATCCCAGGTACATAAAGTGCATCAACAAGTGTGAAGGAACTGCCATTTGCAGTAGTAAGCACAATCTTTCCAACTCCCGAAACCGGATAAGAGGCATTGTTGGCACAAGTGACTGAATTCCCATGAGGGACAGACTCGAGAGAGGTAAACAATTCACGATGTGAGGTAATGTGCTTTGTAGCACCACTGTCAAAATACCACACATGTGAATCTATAGCAACTGACAAGCATGCATCATGGACAACAGGATTGTAAGTGCACTCTGTGCTAAAAGCCCATTGTGCATCAACATCAGCAACACAGTCTTCTTTCACAGAAGACTCAACAATGGCTGCATTTGTAGTGGAACCAGCATTTGCAGTGGAACCACCCTTTTTCTTCTTAGCCTCTTTGGCCTTCAACTTAGGACACGACTTGATCAATTGATCATTAGCTTTACAATAATGGCAACGCATCTTCTTTTTGCCCTTATCACCAAAATTGCCAGACGAAGTGCTGCCAGCACAAGCATTGGGAACAGAAGTTTTGCCACTCGCAGCAGAACCATAAGAAGTGGATGCATTGCTATTACCACCCTTTCTTTGAGAAGCAATAAAAGCCTGTTCAACTGCACGCTGTCTAGTCCTGTTTTTTCTGGAAAGTGACTCTTGCAACAGCAATGTGCATAATGCATCAAACTTGACAACTTCTAGATTTCCTTGGGTCATAAGTCTCCAAGTACTAGCAAAAGTCTGGTAAGAATTTGTTAAGGCATGAAGAACAGTCTGCACAAGTGAAGTGTCTGAAATGACTTCACCTGCTGAAATAAGCTGCTCCTTGATATCCTTGACACTAGCAAGGAAAGTGTCCATATCATCTTCCTCATGCATAATCTTCGACTCCAGCTCTTTACGCAGCAAAGCAATTTTAGCCTCATTGCGGCTTGCATAAAGACCTACTAGAATATCCCAAGCCTGTTTTGCAGATTTTGCTGAACGGATGTGAGGAACAATGGTGCGATTCATAGACAACGCAATCAATGCATGAGCCTGCGCATCCTTTACATCCCAATGAGCTTGTTCTGGCGTAGGCAAAACAACTCTAACAGCAGCAATCCTTGCAGCAAGACCTGCAACATCCTCAACATCGCGAACATCCTTAGAACCAGGACGTACATCAATGCCCTGCACAATGTTCCAGACGCCCTTTGACACAAGAACATGTTGCATCATATAAGCCCACATAGGGTAGTTGTCCCCATCCAACCTGTCCTCACCAGCAAACATCTTGAACACATATGTGTTGTTGTTGTTAGCCATGGTAAATGCTGCACCTGATGTGAAAACTACCCAAAAATAGGAGAAACGGAGCGGGAACAACACGTGCTATATAGCACAAACCGTAGAAGACTATAAGGCACCTGTTATGCAGGAAACGACACTCATAGAAATTCTGCACAAAATGACGAAATAGCGTGTGCACTACTGCCTGTAGTGGAAACGGAGGCCGAAATGAGCCCAAATCAAACATTTGAGCAGAGCGAGCTCTACTAGCTGTCTCGAAATATTTGTCGACCTACGAACGCTCGCCAAAGCTCACTGAAATCGGAGAAAGTGAGCAGGCGTGTACTGGAGCAGCTGGAGACTAAGCCCTGGAGGACCAACCTGCTCTGATACCAATTGTTGGAATTAGGGTTGCAGAGAAATGCACACAGCTTGGAGAAGACGAAGGAAGCTCAAGGCACACAATAGAGAGTGTATTACTTAGTGTGCAATGGAAAGATAGATAGCCCTAGAGTGACGGGCATATATACAATGCTCGGGGGAAAAACCCTCCTAAAGAGGAAAAAAATGCCTCGGCGGTCCTAGTGTGTTCACACACATCACTACCACATGTATATGGTAACATACCCTCAGATGGTAGTTGGTATATCCACAATAACTGTCATAAAAATACTGCACTTGTGGTGCAATCTGGGGGGGGGGGTCACTATGTATAAATTGTCTATATCACTTGAATTCAAGGACTATTTATAAAACTCCTTATCCGTGAATTTTTGACAAAAAAATATATACCCTTGTCCTATTCAATCTGTATTTTTTTTTCCAGTTCTATTTGATGGTATCCTTCTGTATGTGAAAATGTGAGGAAAAATACAATTTAATAACCCCTTCTGCTACACTCACGTGATAATCACATATTTATTAAGTGATCTTCTCGAGGATACACTATGCTTCGTATGCAATGAATATGCATGTCGTTTTAAACAAGCATGTGTTAAACACTAGGGCCCATAGCACCTAGTGTGCATGCAATCAACACAAACTTATTCAAAGCTACATTTTTATGACGAGACTTTCCATGGTATGTACATGAAAGCCTTACGACAAATTTTGGACCACAATAGAATGTGAAAACTCAATCACATCTAAGTTCCAACAATGAAACATTTTCAATGACAAAACATAGCCTTGCTATATATGTAAACAACTATCCGTCCATGTTGTTTACATGTACTTGTAACCTCAACAAGTTTGTACATAGTACTCGACAATTTCCAGCCACTAAATTTCTCCTAATATTATGTGCTCAAAAAGGTCAAATAAATGGATGTGACTAGCATTGAGGGACTCTTTCACGACACATCATTATGAAACAAGTGCCAATTTTAGTCCAAGAGAATCATATTCTCCACATGTGGAATATATCTCATAAAAATGATGTTAGAAAAAATGACATCTAGCAAGTATAAGATGTACTTGTGTGTGGAGGATATTGCAAACACTCAGCGACATGAGAGAGAGGGACCCTCATATACTTTGCTCCACACTGGCTAAAGTGAACTCCATGAGTTCCTAGACCATGGTGCACACCGTGTGACTAACAACATGTGCCAAAAACAAACCCTACCATGTAGGTCTATAACTATTGCAATAGCGAGCAAAAACATCATGCTATCCTAATGCTATGCTCTTACATGACCTTCTCATGTGGTTGAAGAGAAAATTGGATGAAAGCCTTCTAGCTTATGCATCCTTGTTGCAGAGCTTAATCAAACTTATTTGGAAATGAAATTGAACCAAAACCATATACTTAGGATAAGGTGGAAAGGACGCCTGATACTTACCTAGATGGCCAATGCATCTTTCCACTTGGAAAGATACATTACCAAAATTTGTTTGACCTATTAAACACTAAAAATAGAGATTAGTGAAGATAAAGAAATTTAAACGGTTAATCATGGGTGTTGCCTTGGCAATCTAAACCCTTGATTTCATCTTGGCCATTCAAATCCTTGGGTGAGGATTTGGAAGGAACATATGGACTATCCCTTGGCAGATTTTAAATTCCTTCCCTAGAAATTACAATTATGAAGAGGCCAATAAATGACTGCAACACGTATAGAGTGATTTTTGTAAATCACAAGTGGGGTCATAACCCTAGAAATTGTGCTCCTAGAGACAAATCCAGTGTCGAGAAACACGAGATCTTTCAAATTGGAATCATATTCACAACAGGATATTTGCTATCCATAAAAGTCTATACCCTTGGGTTCTTGTGGATAGCCGTTGTCGGGGATAATGGGTTTGCGAGGTGAGCTGGGTCAGCACCGACGGGCTGCTCGCTGTGGGAAATAAGAGAGACAAGATGCACGACACAAAGCAAAAGACTCTGACGACACCTTCAATGCCTAAAATTGACAACTTGAAAGCTTTAAGCTGCTAATGATTAGCTGACGTGGAATTCGATTACAAATGTTTGCCATTAACGACATTGATAGAGTTAAGAGAGTTTAATGCTCCCTAATTTGACCAAGACTGTAAATTTTGTACTCATGCCTGCCATTAGATCTTTTGAAGCTAATTAGGAAGGAAGTATCTGGCAAAATTCCCTGCCTAATGCCCTAGTATCTCCCAAATACGGTAGAGAGAGGTTATCCTCTCTCCTTCTTGCCTTAGTAGTCCTTTGCTTGCTTCCAAATTACAATTCCTATCGTTAACAGGACTACCAAAGCAAATCTTGAGTTTATGGAGCTTAATCCTCACAAATTTGACCAAGAGTATTGATCTCCTACTTATTCCTGCAATTAGAGCTTAAAACTAGCTATAAGGAGATATGAGGCTCAAAATTCTCTGCTTGTTACCTTCGACTCTCTTGATCTCCTTTCCCTTGCTATCCTTGAAGCTCCCAATAAGCAGAGAGAGAGAGAGAGAGAGAGAGAGAGAGAGAGAGAGAGAGAGAGAGAGAGAGAGAGAGAGAGAGAGAGAGAGAGTGAAGGTCGATGCCAATTTTCCTCCTCCCTTCTCTTTGTTCTCGTGCTTACAGTGCTTGCCTCCCTTGCTCACCAAGGTCGAGAGAGCTCTTCTCCGATTGCACGTGCTCTTGAGCTCCTTCTTTCCCCCCATGGCTCCGACTCCCCTATGTTCCCTTATCTTCCTCGCTCTTACATGCCTTGTCCTCCCTTGTTGTACCCTTGCATTTTTTCATTTTTATTAACCCCCCTCTTCCCCGTAAGCAACGACGGCGCCATTGTTGCTAGGTGGGAAGGCTTACTTGATGATGTGGCAGCCAAGTTGGATGGAGCTACACGAAAACCACCGGGACTGAATCTGAATGGGAGCACCGTGCTAGGCACCTTTTCTTCCTTGCTCGGCATCATTCGATGCCTCCTGTGATCGACGCGAGCTTCCCCTTTCCTCTCTACGTCTCCCTTGCTGCCTGCGCCTCCATGGGCTCCCATTTCCCCCTTTGGTTCACACCCCTATTAATTTAGGGTGGCCATTTGACTTTGGCCTTGGCCGGCCATTTGACTTGGCTTACGTTTGGGCAGCCTTTTGGCCCTTCAATTCATAAGGGCACCACATTTGGCATGCAAATTAACCAAGGCATTGCTTCGCATGGAATTCATTTGCGATTGCAGCTCTTGATTGACAATATCTTTGTGAATTTTGTTGCCCATTTCATTTCCTTGGATAGTGCCCCTTGCCTTCAAGATGCAAGTAGAGGTGATTGCATTCAGCTAAGGCCTTCCCTTCACATTCAGTTAAAAGCATGTCCCGTGCCGTAGCTAGGTCGGACGTACTCCACAATCAATGTTCAAATATCAACCAAATTAATGTTGAAGCACTGTATTAGGCCCGGACCTAGTACTAGCTCATCCAAAATTCTCCTATCATTGTCCTATGTGGCATTTGTGTCTACTTATCCAATACTGAGCTCAATTTTTGCCTACCGAGCATACCCAGCTATCAATGCGCTGCAAGTGATGACATTTTGGACAAGATTCACCACAAGCACTTATTCTACTGCATTCTAAAACCTGGCTGAAGCTCAAAACTCCCATATGGAACAATGATCGAGGTGACCAAAGTGGTACAAAACTCGCCCCCGATGGCACTTAAATTGACAATATCTCGACAACCAGAACTCCGATTGCCGATCTGAAAAGACTGACATGCTCCACAAGTTGATCACTTCAAGCCCATGCATTCACTTCCTCCATGATCCTTCATTTGCAGTTGCCCAATCCGGTACATATATGCAATCCACTCAAACTTCAAACTGACATAACTTCCTTGCCGTAGCTCCAATTGACGAGCCATAAAGACAAGCTAATAGAGCACTTTGAGCAATACAGTTCTAGTCCATAAACTCCCATTGCTTATCACTTGAGATATCCCCACTTTTAGCATAAAAGAATAAGTTCTGGCCTCTTAAAGTCGCATATGGCATACATTTAGCATTAAACTTGACCTATTAACAAGCCCTGATCACTGCTCAATAAATGTGTAGGCTTCAAAGAAGCTTAGCTTGCATTTATTTGCTCTTTTTCCCATCATGGAAGCGGAGCGGCATGACATCCACCCCCTCTGACCTGTACATCCTCCGGTATGTTCCAAATGTCTTTCCCTTGAATTTGCATCATCAAAGCTTCATCAGAAGCATTGTCCAATGCATACATATCATCATCATCCCTTGGATGTTGATATAACATTTGATCCTTAAAATTAAACTCACCTTCATGTTTCTTGATCAATTTGATCCTTTTCCCTGCAATAGGCACTTTAATCTCAGTGTCATCGAGCTCACATAACTTATATGTTGCATTGTTATAAACACGAAGTACAACATAAGGTCCAAACCACCACTTGACCATCTTTCGCATAACAGAGTATTGGTTTTCCAAGCTACTATCATAAACAAGTACCCAATCTCCATCTTTGATAGCATATGGCCATAGTCTATGCTTCTCATTGTTAACCCTCACGGCTCACGGACACCCCATCACCTACGACGGACGTGTATTATTTATTTAAGTAGAGTCAGGCACCGGGCTTGTCGGTCCAATAGGAAAAGGTAGAGTGATCGCCGATGAGAGGCGCACTCTAACACGAACATGCTAGGGTTAGTTGGCTAAGCATGGGCGCCCAAGTGTGAATGGGGTGAGCTCACATAAAAGCCAATTAAACCTAAAATTCACTCATTCTCTCATTTGTGCAAAAGAAGAGTGCTCTTGCTCCATCTCCATCTCCATCTCCATCTTCTTCTTCTTCACCTCCTTGTGTGTGTGTGTGTGTGTGTGTGAGAGAGAGAGAGAGAGAGAGAGAGAGAGAGAGAGAGAGAGAGAGGGAGAGTGTGTGTGCGATCGAGCATTACGAAGGCACAACGGCGACGAAGCGGTTGAGCGCGGCACGACTGTAGCTTCTTCTTCATCGCGGCGAGGAATCCACCACGAAGGCGAGCGTAGAGCGGTGAGTGACACACCCTTTGCTCTCTTGAGCTTGCTAGTTTAGGCTTGTTGTGTGCTTGGAGCCATTTGTGGCTCGCACACGGTGTATTGGCAAGTCCCTTGCTTCAACAGTGCGGCAAGGAGCGCACATTTTTGGCGCCGCTGCCGGGGAAATGCCCTACACTAAGCTCGGTTAAGCACTTTACGCTTTCTTGTGGTGCAATTTCTATCATAGGAAAAGCAGGGAATGAGTGTGTGTAGTTGTGTGGAGATTTCTGTTTTTTGCGTTTTTTGGTTTGCACTGCACAGTTAGCATTTCTTGCGTTTCTGTGTTTTCTGCATTTTCTGGTTTGCACTGCACAGTTCTGTCAAGTTTCAATTTCTGCATTTTCTATGTTTTCTGTGTTTTCTGGTTTGTGCACAGTTAGGCGCACAGTTAGTTAATTAAGCAGTAGTAATTAGGTGAACCACTGATTAGCAGGTCAGTAGGTAGGAGGGACAGTAAATAGTTAGGTGAGGTCAACGCGCACCAAAACGCGTACCAAATAATATCGCAAAAAAAAAATAAAATCGAAAAATAAAAACTCGAAAAATAAAAACGTGAGCGAGGGGGAGGTTAGATTTTCGAGGAGGTTAATTTTCAAAAATAAAAAACGTGAGTTTTAAAACGGACGGGTTGGTTTGTATAAAAGTTAGATCGGGATCGGTTCCCCAAGCCCAAGCCTCAATCCTCAGTCTTATGATATATACTAGACTCACTCTTATATATATACCCTACCTCCTCAAGAGGGAATGAGAGCATGTGGGACAAGTCCTCCACTCTCCTCCCTTCTCTTCCCACTTGCACCCTTAGACTTGCTATTTGGAGCCTAGTTCCCCAGCTAGGAAAAGACTGTTTTGGGCTTTTCTGGAGCAAAATAGAACCAAACGGTGGGCTGTAAAGCACAGCGCGTCCCTCCTAGCGATACGCTCGTTTCAAGCTATCACACGACCCATTCCACGACACGCTCTAAAAAATCTAGCAAAAAAACAAACAAAAAACACGCTAAAAACTAGTCACAAAGCCTCCTAGAGCAGCTTTTTGACACCTTAGGGTATCAAAAGCACATGCACTTACGCTCTGGGTGGGTGCTAGAACACGAGCATATTGAGGGTGCCTCTGTTCATACGGACACCCATTACCCATCCACGATAGGCTCTAGACCCTCAGCGGGGACACAAGGTAGCACCACCCAAGACCCTAAAATAGCCGCTAGTGATTCCTCCTCCGACTCAGAAATCATGGAAGCATACCCTAACCAAAACACTGAGAGAGAAGGCCATGCACCTCCCGAAGCTCCACAGCCTAGTACTAGTATGTTTAGCCGTTTCATGGAAACATTAGGTAGAGCTACTCGCTCGGAACCTGATGCAAATGAAGCACACGAAGGGGGTGGGGAAGTGGACTCTCCTTTCACATCGCACGTGGACCCCACACCCCCAAAGAGTGTCCATGTGGATATCCTGCCAACTTCTTACCAAGAAGGCCTTGTTGAGCTGCCTCCTTCAGAAGTTCCCTCTAGAGTACCGTTGGCAACAAGTAAAACCACGGGGAGCAACATTGCTTCTACCTCACAAGAAACCGTTAACACGTCGACTCTAGAAGGATTGTTCATTAATGATCATTGGACATACGACCTCCACACTGAGGTGTTGATGGATCTACACTCTGGCCACGCCTACCATGTAGGATGGATAGAGATTGTACAATCCACCTCTAGTGCCACGAGCATCGAAGATCAACAGAAAATGATATGTAATGTTATCCATGGCATTATTCAATCGGAAAGGCAAAATTGAGGGGTAAATATACTCTCAACTGGCCCCATGAGATTTCTGGATACGAGCAAGGCTCAACAGCCTACTCTATCACAAATGGAGACTCCTCTAATGAGCCCCATGGACCCATCTTACATCATTTCACCTGGGGTCTCTATGGAATCTGAGCCTCCTAGCGACAAATTTAGCTTCCCTAACTTGGCTCAACCCTCTATTAAGGAAAACACAGTGCTCACTCCAGGGATAAGCCTGACAGAGAATGTACCGATGACATCTACGGTTAGCGCAGTTCCACTACCTAGTGTCGTAGTACCTAATATGGGGCCTCGACCGTATGTGCCTCTAGCCCCTTATGCACACATGGCCCCCACACCTCCAATTGTACCACTTGCTTATGCTCCTCGAGTGCCGCTCCCTAGCCCTTATCCGAGTGGACCTATGCCCGGTTATGTTCCATATCCTGCATCATCCACACATATGCCAAGACCGGTACCCGCCCCTCTCCCACATATGATTCCAAGAGTACCTCCACCGGCCCTGCCTCCTCACATAGGTGACTTGGCAGTGTTTGCTCAAACCATAGGTCGATCTATCGCGGAAAATATGCGTCATGCATCTGATAGAGAGCCTAGAAGTAAGGCAGTACAAATTGCCAAACTCACGCAAAAATTCAATGGGGACAAAGATGCTAGAAAACACATTCAAGTGTTTGAACAAGTATGTGATTCCTTAGGGGAACGCAACGAACTACATAAGTGCAATTCCTTAAGCTTGACATTAAGTGGGAAGGCTGGAGATTGGTATAGAACCCTAAGGGTGGACGAGAAAACAATCTACCCTACCCTTCGAAGGTTGTTTCTAAAGGAGTACATACGAGAAGGTGTGCTTTGGGGTGTAGCATCTCAGCTACAGAAGGCCGAACGTAAGGAAGGAGAGTCAGTAAGGGACTTCATTAGTTGTCTAAAGCACTTAAACTCTCGCTGCCCTGTAAATGAGCGCTTCAACAATAACCAACTGCTTGATCGATTCATTCGAGGGTTGAGGAATGAAGGAATCTATAATGGACTAGTGATTAGAGGTATCACAACCTGGGAAGATGTCACTGCCAATGCAATCCAATTAGAGGACAACTTGATGATAGCAGGCATGAGGGTGTCTACTGACACGAGATCCACTAGCTCACAAGCCATTGAGTATGAACCCATGACTGCAAAGCCCATTGCCAATGAGCCAAAGGTATTTGAGACATTCTTGACAGACCTCACCAAGGCAATCCAAGAGTCTCTTAAGGATAATCGACCCCCTCAAAATGGTCACATGTATCCAAGAAGGGAGCAAGAATGGTGTTCCATTTGCTTAGGTCCACATAGCACTAGTGAGTGCCCTTCGTTTAGAGTAAAATTTAATGGAACTTGCAACGCATGTGGTAGGTATGGTCACCAAGCTAAGGATTTTTTAATGATCAAACGTATGATGGCAAATAGACCACCTGTAGCCTGGACGGATGCACCTCGAGCTCCTGTATTGATGCCTGCTCCACCTGTTGAGCAACTACCGCAACACATGGTCCCTAGATCTCAAAATGTTGTACAAGCTACACCGCTACCACCTCCTGTGCTAGGACCGCAGCCCCCGCATCCAAGAGTCGCCCCTATGAACCAAGTGGGTTGCGAGCCATCTAATGCTTATGCAGATGGCTGTGAGGAGGAAATAGACACTAGTATTGCCTACGGACTTGATACATTGGAAGAGTGTCCTATATACTACATGGAAGATTGTTGGGGACAAGTCAAGCCGGTTTATCAAGCTGCTGCTCTCGCATCCAGAGGTCAAAATATCAACACCCAGGCTAGGAGGCCACCTCTTCAATGCTACGAGTGTGGTGGACCACATCGAGCAGCGGAGTGCCCTATTAGGCTACAAAAGAATGCTGCACAGATGCAAATGAATCAAGGGAGCACGTCTGCAATGCCAATACTCACATGTAATCGTTGTGGCATAGATCACTTTATTGCCCAATGCCCCTATAACCCAAATGCGCCTAAAATCACACCCCTAAATTTGGTCGAAATTGCTAGTGTGACATCGCCAATACCACCCGTCGCACCCGCTTATGCGATTACACGGTCCATGCTTCAAGGGCCAGGCCATATCCTCAAAGAGAGAGATACCGCGTCAGTTATCCAAGCAAAGAAAAAGAAGACACGAAGGAAGAGGTCGCAGAATACGGGAAATTCAAAGCCAAGTTCCAAAACAAACATAGGAACAGGAGATGACCCCGTGTATATGAATGACCTCGAGGATGATTCAGATTCAATCGAGACAATGGAGACTAGAACCAATACCACAAAGGGAAAGACAGACAAAGAAAACCGTAACATGGAACCAAATGAAAACCGAATAAGAGAAAACCATAAAGAGCCTCTGAAAACACCACAAGTGTTTCCAAATCCAATCCAAGACCCCCAAGATAAACCGCAGGGGCAAAAAGGGAAGAATTGTAAAAAGAAGATTGGGACGTACCCAAACCCAGTAGACGAGATTGAGCAGGTGAAACATCTAAGAGGTTTAGTGGAGGAGACTCAAAGGAAACTAGAACCAGAACCCATGCATGTCAAAATTCATGACACAGTGTTTCCCACGCAAGTTCATCCACCCCACATGAACCATAGACCGTTAGCCATATCTAGTATCATCCAAGAAGGGAGTGAGGACGGGACATCAGAAAGTGAGCATACACCCTTCTTGTTGGAAAGGATGTTTAACGAAGGAATACCTGATCCCATTGAGGAATATGAGATTCCATCCTCACCAGTTCCTAGTCAAGGACCTACACCCTGCAAAACGCAAATGAATGTTGCCAAACTAGTGGACTTCATGTCTTCTGAGGTCCGAACCACGATCATAGCAAAGCTGTATGGAGATCCTGAGTTATTCC
Source organism: Adiantum capillus-veneris (assembly GCF_014529385.1). Taxonomy (NCBI): domain Eukaryota; kingdom Viridiplantae; phylum Streptophyta; class Polypodiopsida; order Polypodiales; family Pteridaceae; genus Adiantum; species Adiantum capillus-veneris. The sequence goes on along the minus strand of NC_140931.1, from coordinate 105,325,409 downwards.
TTGCACTTCGAGCATTCCTTAACGGAGAGCTACGAACGGGATTACCACAGTTTGCGCAACCAAATAGGCCTGACTCGATTATGATTGATGAGGAAAATCATGTGCAATCACTTGACTTAGATGGACATGAGTCTGTGATCGAGGTACCCATTAACGAATTAGGGCAGTATTTTGAAGGCGACAAGTCTAATGCGACTCTACCCATCACTACCAAGGGATTAACTATAAAGGGAATTCTTGATGGTGGTGCAGGAGTTAGCATCGTTACAAAAGATTGTTGGGAATCCATGGGAAAACCCCGCCTCAGTGTTACTAACATTGTGGTAAAGATGGCAAATGGTACCATAGCCAAACCTATGGGGATGCTCAAGGATCTTAAGATCAAAGTTCTAGGACACAAGGTACGACACACGTTCATTGTAATGGATTTCTCTAAACACCTTATGTCATATGAAATGATTTTAGGATGACCATTCATGAGGGAAGCACAAATGGTTCACGATTGGTCTAAAAATCATGTCTATTTGCAATTCCAAGACTCTGTCCTTAGAGTGGATTTGGTGACTGGTAAGGTACACCCCTTAGGGAGTAAAACCATTATTGATCATTGCTCTGACACCACACTTCACTTGGCCCCACTACAATATTGTTACACTTGTAAGAAGGATACAGACATTGGCCAAGATTCTCCTTACATGGATGTGTTACCGGGTATGACGGAATCAGACAACGTAGACTGGGTCCACCTAGCAGCAACCATAGACACTTGGGGAAATAGGGGGACGACCTGGGTAACACCTGAGGGGGATGAAATGCTTGTACCCTTAAATATGCTACAAGCAATGCATATCGCTTCCAACAAGACTCATCCTAATGTAACGAAGAAAACATACAAGTGGGTCCCTAAAGCTTCTTTAGTGACCATAGCTAGTGCTAAAAAACAGAAGCCTTGTAAGAAACGTACCACTCGCTCCAAGAAAAGTAAGAAAATGTTGCGATGGATACCTAAACGACTATTGGAATCCCAAGGCTACTATCAAGGAAATGATCAAATCTGGGTGCCAAAACGTAGATTGTGCTCTTACCTATCACTTGACCCAAGTGAGCCCAATCCCGTAGCTCCAAAACGAATAAATGATCGTGGAAAGAAAAAAATCACAGAATGCTACACACCCGCTCCCGAGCTAGTTTGGGTACCAAAGAAAGAACGATTTGTTCCACCTAGCTCAGGAAGGGGGGAGTCCCATGAAGCTTCTAGCTCCTCATGTAATACATCCATAGAGGTAAAAGCTTCTACACAGCCTCCATCTATAGTAGTGGACCTCCATGAAGCTACCAAAGAATCCACACCTCCCAGTGTTCAAGAATCACCTGATGAACCACTTCAAGTTCGATCCTGGGAGAGTACCTTACCACCCTTGCAACTTGACGAGGCACCTAGGGTAATAGAAAACTACTGGCAAAAATCCTCACCTATTACCAATTGGAACAATTGGTTTCAAAGGGTGACAAGCTCATTTCAAACGGTATGATCTACCCAAGGAAGGGGGGAGTGTTTGTGGACATCCATCATTCACTTGCTTCCCTCTCAACCTTTCTCCCTGACCTCTTAATCTCCGATCTTAGGGAATGTATATATAAAGCTTTATACTCACAAAATAAAAAAAATAAAAAAATAAAGAGCAAGAGCAATTAGCAAACGAGTATGCACATTAAAAGTCAAAACATTGACTCAGACCTACACATGTCACATTTGGTACAGTGAAACAGAAACCTATGTCATGAAACACCTTTGATCCTCATCACTTGAGTGATGGAGGGTAGGTAAGATTAGTACGATAGGAGTGTTTCTATTTTAGAGTTGAGTGATTAGCAAAGTTCTCTTTTTCCACTAATGTGCCTCTTGGAGGTATTCCTTTTGTTTCCTAGTGTGTACAGGAGCGTGTTGCTATTGGTAGGATTTGGACCTTCATGGAACCTTTCTCTCGTTCACACTTCAAATCAAGCGCGACCATCAACACAAACAGGTGTTTTCTGTCCATTAGCATTGCCCTTATCTTTTTGCATCCATGTTTGTCTGCTTTGATTGTGATTGGTAGCATAATATTCAGCGCATTGGCTTAGTATCAAACATTTAATTCAATGTAATGTTTTGTCATAATCACTTGTCTAGGTTTAAAAATCAAGCAGTCCGGCTAAGCTAGTTTGACCAAGCTAGGTATTAGAAATCTTCTCTTAATACCATGGGGAATGCCTTCCTAATAAGCAATAGTTACTTAGGTTCTTAATCCGATTTAGGCAGCATTGTATGAAATGTTCTAGGGCTTTCTAGTGGGCTTAACCCTATTGACCTTTAGTTTAAGTATTATAAAGGGAGTTTACTAATGTGATGAGCTTGGGGAGGGTAATAGTGCCATATGACCCCCCAAAGTTACAAAATTAAAATGCTGAAAATGAACAAACAAAAAATCAAAGTGCCACAATGTAAAATTTTAACCCTGCTTAAATTGGTACTTCACTCACATGTATCGCCTATGGTACTAGAGCCCTAGAGGTTCCCAGTGTGGGCGCTTTTCCTTGAAAAGCAAAAAACCCAAGGCATACAAAATAAGCACACACATCATAATTGAATCAATGTGAAAAGACTTTGGGGGGTCAAAGAAAAAGTAATCAGTCAGGCGATGATTTCATGAGAAATTCCTTTTATAATAGCTTAACTACAAGGTCTTCTAGATATAGCCTCTAGTCAGCCCTCGAACATGAATACTTGGCTCTCGCGATTAAACAACTTAATTGACCACAGATAATTAAGAAGCTTACCCATGGTATTAATATTCGATCTCTAGTGCCTTTCGACCGTCAAATTAGCGACCCTAGACTTGTTTAATTTTCTACCTTTACATCTGTTTATGCATTTGATTACATTGCAATTTAATGTTCATTGCTAACAAATTGTTTGAAATTATTTTACCAATCAATTTGTCTGTCTAAAATTGCATGTGATTTTTAATTGTATATGAGAATGCAATTACTGTGGCAATGTTGTTTGATTTTGCAGTGACTGAAGAAGGCTAAGGACATTCATCTTAAATGCTCTTCCACCTCGACGAACCAGCTTCAACTCAATAGCTTCCGAGGACGGAATCTACATCAGAAAGGGGGGCATGTTAACCCTCACGGCTCACGGACACCCCATCACCTACGACGGACGTGTATTATTTATTTAAGTAGAGTCAGGCACCGGGCTTGTCGGTCCAATAGGAAAAGGTAGAGTGATCGCCGATGAGAGGCGCACTCTAACACGAACATGCTAGGGTTAGTTGGCTAAGCATGGGCGCCCAAGTGTGAATGGGGTGAGCTCACATAAAAGCGAATTAAACCTAAAATTCACTCATTCTCTCATTTGTGCAATAGAAGAGTGCTCTTGCTCCATCTCCATCTCCATCTTCTTCTTCTTCACCTCCTTGTGTGTGTGTGTGTGTGTGTGTGTGTGAGAGAGAGAGAGAGAGAGAGAGAGAGAGAGAGAGAGAGAGAGAGAGAGAGAGAGAGAGAGAGAGAGGGAGAGTGTGTGTGCGATCGAGCATTACGAAGGCACGACGGCGGCGAAGCGGTTGAGCGTGGCACGACTGCAGCTTCTTCTTCATCGCGGCGAGGAATCCACCACGAAGGCGAGCGTAGAGCGGTGAGTGACACACCCTTTGCTCTCTTGAGCTTGCTAGTTTAGGCTTGTTGTGTGCTTGGAGCCATTTGTGGCTCGCACATGGTGTATTGGCAAGTCCCTTGCTTCGACAGTGCGGCAAGGAGCGCACACTCATCAAATGCTACTTTATTCTTCAATCTTGCCTCCTTGAGCTTTTCCTTGGCCTACTCAATATCTTCTTGACGCCTCTCAAGTTGGCAAATACGTAAAGCAAGAAAATCTTCTGTAGACATATCTACTTCCCATGGCATTATAGTCCAAGACATAACTTCCTCCTCTGTAGGCATAATGGGTTTTTTTCCATGCATTAATTCAAATGGCATATAACCTGTAACTGAACTATGTGTAGTGCAATCAGCCCATAAAGCAAAAGGTAGAAGCTTAGGCCAATCACCAATATGTCCTTGGCATGCCTTCGCCAAAACCTTAACAATAGGCGGATGCCCTCTTTTACTTTTCCCATTACCCTCTAGATTGTATGCCGTAGTAAGAGACAATTTGATGCTCAAACAAGCAAAGAACTCAGGAGCTTCATTTGCATCCAGCTCTCGTCTATCAGTAGTGATTTTTCCAACACAACCATACCTGGAAATCACAATTTCAAGCAAAAATTTGCATACAACACTTGTAGCCTTTGTACACAAAGCTCTTCCTAGCAAGAACAATTTACCGCATGCCAAACACCCACTCGCATTGTAATCAAATCTACTACCCACTTGTAATGCATAGCTAATGGATAAGCAGGATGTAATCCATCTCAATGCCCATACATTAGAATACTGCTGGCATATTAAGCAAGTTTTCACAAGTTGTGCAACATCTTTGTACATTCCCTTCCACCAGTAGCGGTCCTTGATTTTGACAAAAGTTGACATGATACCCCTCTGTGTCCAGCCCTTAAGCTTTCATGAAACTCTTTAATCACCTATTGTTGAGTTGCTTTATCACAAACAACCCATTGTGGTACCCCTCTTGAATTCTTTGGTTGCTTCCATAGATGACCATCCTTTTAAAAATAGCTCTAAGCCTTTTTCTTGATTCTCTTGTACTCTTGATCACTCCATCCCTCTTGCCTAGTAAGAGTACTAAGGTAATGGCCTATCGAAAGCCATTATCCATCATACATATCTTCAGAACAGACTTCAAAAACACGAGCATGAGTACCATAGCTTGCATGTAAATGAGAAGAGGTATAGAACTTTAAGCCCACATCACCATTAATGGTAAGCATCTCCTCTTCATCTTCATACCTAGCCCTTGACAACATATCTTCTACAGGGTTATCTCTGCTTGCAATGTGACAAAACTCTGGGTTAAGAGATTTAATAAAGGCTATCCATCACAACATTGCAATTTCCAGAGTAGTGCAGTTTGCAATTATCCATATAAATGGTAAACAATCTGTCTCTACCACAACTGAAGCACCAACGAAATATTCTTTGTAGGACCTGAGGGCAGTAGCAACACCCCAAAGTTCTCTGTTAACATGTGGGTAACCTCTTTGACAAGCATTAAGCACTTTTTCTCAAAACCTGACTGCATACCTATTGTCGTAAAATCTAATATCTAACCAATCCAAATGATTTTCTCATATTAAACTGATCATTTAATGTAGGTGAATAAACGGGAACAAGGGTTAGAATATAGGCACGTGCTTATGGATCTGTCTCAACACGGGGCCAAGGTAAAAGGGGCCCAAATGATAGATGGTCGGCTAAAGAGAAATGCTATCTAATGGAGCTTAAAGACCTTAGGGTTAGCTTCATTAAAGACCTCCAAAAGTTAGTGTTAAAAAGTCCTTTGACCTTAGGCAAGCTAGGGCTGACCTTGAGGTGGGAATCCTACCCAAGCATGAGATGCTTGTTGGTTTGCTAACTAAGGTGCTTAAGGTGTTTGTGGGAACCTTGCCCATGCTTGTGCTTCTCATGCTTAAATGACTAATGTTCTTGAAGTGTTCAATTCAAACATAACCTCTCAAGAGGCATAAATGGTTTACATGCTTAAATGACTAGGTGCTTGAAGCGTTCAATTCAAACATGATATCTTAAGAAGCATAAAAGACACATGTCAAGATCCTCCCGGTCCAATGAGAATTTAGATGGATAAAAATAAATAATTAAGTTCTTTCTCTCAAAGAGAAAAAAGAGGACACATGTCCAAATGATATAATTAAATAATACGAGCGAGAGAGAGAGAGAGAGAGAGAGAGAGAGAGAGAGAGAGAGAGAGAGAGAGAGAGAGGTGGACCAAGCACGAGAGGGGATATACTCTTCCCCCCCCCCCCCCCCCCCCCCCCCCCCACACACACACACACACTCTCTCTCTCTCATTGTGTGAAGTGCAAAGTGCAAGAGCTCCATCTCCTTCTCCAAGCTTTTTGAGAAGTTGAGAGCTTACACAAATACTCTTGGCTATGGAATGAAAATCCAACCAAGAGCCATGCTTCAATGCTTAAGCTTGCCATCGTCTTCACCTTCATTACTATGCTATTATGCTATGCTAAGCAAGAAGAGTGATGATAAGTGAGGAACTATTTCTTTCTCCTATGAATGATTCTTCTTCCTCTTCCCTACCCTCATTCTCTGCTAGCTCTCTCCACCTTCTAAGGTGTTTGAGGCCTTGGAACTGAGGCTTGGGATAGTTAATGTTTTTTGCAAAGTTTATGTTAAGCTCATGAGGCATGAAGCTTTCCATCTTCATTGCATCACCTAGGTAACAAGGAACACAAATAGTGTATTGTACCAAGTCTCTCTTGATGGGAGAATCTATAATACAAACGCCTTTTGGAGCGGAGACCAACTCCAAGTGAATCCGGTCCTCAACTATTGTCATGTTCTCTAGTTCTCTCTCTTGCAAAAGTAGTGTTTATGCCAAGTTAATTAAGTACTATGTTTATGTTGCTACCATCAATTAAGTTTACCCTCTCTGTTCTCAAAGTAATCTCAGAAAAATGCTCACTCTAATTCTCTTTATTCTGCTATTCTTTAAGTTCATAGACCATTTCCATTATATTGGTATCATAGCATTTGGTTTCTCTTTTCTTGCTTAAGAAGAGAGGTCCTTAAGTAGCCTATTAATGGTTGATTTTGTTAATTATATTAGGGTAAGTGGGAGTGGGATCTATTTATTGAATTTGTTGAGCCCACTATGTGGAATATGGTGCACACCACGGGAGCTTTGGTATTAATAATGGGGTCTTCTTAGACTTGCCTATGGCTTTACCATTATTGAGCCATAAGAAGTCCAAAAGAAGCTATCCCTCCGCAATTCTGCTATGTTAGACCCACTCCACTACTCTATATAATTAACCAATTCAAGCCATGTGTGTAGATACTTAAAGTGCTGATTTTCAAAGGCTAAGAGGAGTCGCGACCAAGTTTTTGAATTGCCAAAGAATACACTAAGTAAGCACATAAGTATAATTAGCATGGCTGACAATAACCAAGAGAGTAGAATGAGCATTGATAACTTTGATTTTTCACATGAAGGTGCTAATGATGATGCCCCCATGTTTTATCAATTATCTTGTTACTAGGTTGCAGCAAGCTATGGGCAACCCTGCTTTGCAAGCTAAAGTTACTCAACAACTTAGTGCTTATGGGATTTTCCTTCCTCTCCAAGAGAAGAGAGACCTTAGGAGGGCTTTTGATGAGACCCTCAAAAGAAGAATCTCTCCAAAGAACAAGAAAGTAATGGATCCCTAAGTTCCTCTTGACGATGTGGCTTCATGAAGACAGCGGTCTAGATGATCGCAAACCCCTCCCAAGAGGAAACGGTCAATACATAGTCCTTCTCATCGTCACTCCAAAAGGGAAGCAAGGAAACAAAGAAAGAAAAGGTCAAGAAAGAGGTCACCCTCTTCTCCTTTTTCTTCACCTTCCTCCTCTACCGACAAAAGCTATGGCTATTCTTTCTAGAGAATTATAGAGGGGAGGACATTGCAATTCATACCCTGCATGGTGAAGGTCACAAAAGCTCAAGAGGTTCAAAGAGGGAGGAAAGAGAATCTCTTTTATCACCTATGATGGCACCTTTGGTGCCACTGACTAAGTATGGCCTTCATCCAGCAATTTGATGTGGCCTTTGGAGACGAGGGCTTCACGGAGTCCTCCAAGCTACGCCATGTAGCTATGCACTTCAAAAAATTGGCCCGTCAATGGTGGGCTAGCCCTCATGGCAACGGTGAAGCCCCAAAAACATGGAAACTCTACGAGTTTCCATCATGAAGCAATTCCTTGCAAGCGATGCAAAGGACAAAGTACTTACCGAATGATGCAGTTTGAAGCTTCTCTCCCATGAGTCTATTCACAAACATGTGGACACATTTTGGGATTTACATCTCAAGGCTACTGTCTTCCAAAAGATAGACTTTGCCAAGAAAAAGCAACAATTTTTGTGTGGGATTACCTGAAGAAATGGCCGAGTATGTCAACGTCCGATGGTCTAGTTCTATCACCGAAGTAATCCACCACACCATGGTTGCTTCCCACATCAATTTCCAACAAGGGGCTAGAAGAAATGTCAAGCCCATGGAAAACAAAGACAAAAGTGATGCAAAGGGGAAAACTAAAGCCCAAAATTCTTCCCAAGGTAGTTCCAATAACAACAACAACAACAATCGGTCCAAGGAGAAGGGAGTTTACAAAGGTAAAAACAAACTCTCTCCTAAAGAGCTTGAAGCTTTTTGCAAGGACCATAAGTGTTTTAATGTGGGGAGCAAGGACATGTCCATCGTTCTTGCCCCAAGAGAAATGCCTGCAGTGAGACTTCTAGAGCTTCCACCATCAAAGCTCCAAAAGAGGATGCTCATTGCAAAGGATCACCTCTCTCCTATGCTTTGGAAAAGGTAAGGAAACATGATGCCTTCATCTTGTTTGACCCTAGCTCTACTCACAACTTCATATCTATGGAGTTGGCCACCAATTTGGTCATTCAAGATTTTGAGATGGGAGATACTATAACTACTGACACAGCTTTCAAGGGACAGAAAGCCTCCGTTACTCCCTTGATTGGGAAGTTGAGGCTTCATGTCCAAATCTATATCGACAAAGAAGAATTTTCATCTGTCCTCTCCACCATGAGGATGCTATCCTGGGGGCACCATGGTTCAACCGCATGGCTGCCAACATGAAGTTCCATGAAAGGAGAATCTACTTCACCTACAGGGGAAAGAGCATGTATATAGATGCTAATGAGTTTGGTCGTACTATACCACTTGTAAATTCATTGGCTTTTGATAAGTCAATGAAAAGCTCGGTTTCTGCATACATGATTTTTGTCAAAGAATCCCTAAAAGGTCCTAGTGTTTCATCAAATGTAAATGGTAGGAATCAAGAAGAGCTAGACTTTTCTAATTTTCTAAATGGATTCCAAGATGTGTTCATTGATGATATCCCTATGGACTTACCTCCAAAATGAGGGAATGATGACCATCAAATTAAGCTGCTACCAGGAAGCTCACCACCTAACAAGTCTCCTTATCAAGTTTCCCAAGCTCAACAAGAGGAGATCATGAGGCAAGTACAAGAATTGGTAGACAAAGGAATGGTGAGGCCTAGCTCCTCTTCCTTTTGTTTTCCAGTCCTTTTAGTGCAAAATAAAGATGGTACATACCGTATGTGTGTGGACTATCGAGCACTAAACCATATCACTATCAAAAACAAATTTCCCATGCCTTGGGTAGAAGATCTGTTTGATAAGCTACAAGGCTCTACCTACTTCAGTAGGATTGACCTTAAAAGTGGCTATTATCAAATAAGGATAGTGGATGAAGATATCCTAAAGACCGCGTTTCGCAAAAGACTATTAAGGCACACCAAATGGCATCTCTCTTCATATCACAGATTTTCAAACACCATGGATTACCAACATCCATCGTGTCAGATAGAGATCCTAAAATGACCAGTAATTTCTGGAAAGGTCTCTTTGAGAATCTAGGAATAAGATTGAATTTGTCTTCGGCCTATCACCCACAAACGGATGGCCAAAGTGAGATAGCCAATCTTACGATACTTGGCCTACTAAAGACTTATGTTACAGAAGTAGATCAACGCTCACTACTATGGGAAAAGTACTTACCTCTTGTAGAGTATGCCTACAATAATACTGTACTATGGTCAACAAAGTGCCTTGCATGTTTTTGTATCTGTGATTCCCTTGCTACATCTTGTATGTTGCATGACCATGCATATCAAGATTCCCTTGTCATGAGATCCTTGCAAGGCCTCATTGATTGGACAAAAAAATTATTTACCTTGCTTCTCCTTGGATTTCACAATGGAATATGCAGGCAGGTCTTGAACACTAACCCAAACCCGAAATGTGATATGCTAAAGCATCATGATAAAAAAGATTTTCATGTTGGTAAACCTAGCCTTAAACTGCCCCACAAGACCAAACCAAGCACCACCCCTTAGCTACAGGAGGTGCTCTTAGGGTGGCCCTTTGCACCAAAACCCTTGGGGTGTTAAATTAGAGAGTGTGAAAAAGAAGGCCATCAATGATGGGAGCAGTGGGTAGAGCCAACGAGCAAGAGATGAAAGTAGATGGTGGGTTCTATGAACCTTGACTTAAAGTGCTATAGAGTTGATATATGATCCCCACCTCCTTGCAACAACCGTCATGAGACCAAGACCCCTGCAATTGGTGTTGGTCAACCCCCATGAGCATGGGTGTCCAAGCCCCCTTTCTCATACTGTTTATCAGCTTATCAAGCCCGTCATGGGAGTTATCCCATGCAAGGGGCTACACTTGCAGCCCTGTCCTGTGTTGGCCTACCATGGAAACTCTCTCTCTCTCTCTCTCTCTCTCTCTCTCTCTCTCTCTCTAGAATCCATGCATCACGACCTTCCCCTTCTAGGACTCCAAATTGATTTGATACAAATGTAAAGACGGGGGACTGACACATACTCTTAGCCACCCAACCATGCAATATATAGGCCCTTGGTTGTGCTAAATATACGCCTCTTGTACTGCATGTGAGTCACGGCCCTTGGTTAGATAGAAAAAGTTGTGGAATAGCCACAAGGTTTTAAAGTAAGAAGCAAAGAGAAGAAGTACCCAAGGGGACATTTTGCATGCAAGCCACTATGTGTTTGTACCTAAATTACCCTATTTATTGACAAAACGTGTAATTTTGAATATGTAGCCTCTATTTTGTGGTGTAGATAGCCTTAGGAAATGCAAGGACAAGGGTCTTGGGTAGGGCCTAGGCAAGGGGCTATGAGTTGCATGGCATGTAGTCTAGGGGCCAAACAATATTCCATATCCCCACACATTACATCGGTATTACAGATCTCTCTCTCTCTCTCTCTCTCTCTCTCTCTCTCTCTCTCTCTCTCTCTCCTCTCTCTCTCTCTCTCCCCCCCCCCCCCCCCCCCCCCCCCCCCCCCCCCCCCCCTCTTCCCCCTTGAGGAAGGAGATGGGGGAGGAGCCTTGGTGAGGGCACAAGGGCACCATGCAAGCCATGCAAAGAGTTTTGGCATGCAAACCATGGAAAGAGGCATGCAATAATACATGCAACTAGTGATGGTTGAGGAAACTTGGGGGAATGACGTCGTAGAAAGAAACCCATGCACATGGAAAAGTAGGGAAGGAGGCCATGTGAACTGTGGATTGTACACATAGGAGGCTACCATTAGACCTACATGAAATCAAGTGCTGGCGGGCTTGGTGAGGTTGCCTAGGTGAGGGGATCAAAAGACGTTTCTATATCACTAGTGAACGAGGCCCATAGAGGACACCATAGCTCTTCTCTCTCTGGCTCATCATCTCTATCATGTTTGTGTAGATAGATTATTCACTCTAGATTATGTTAGATTTTTTGTTTGCTAGATTGACATATTTTCCCATTTAGTGTGAATGATATACTACCATGGCCACACAAACTTCTTTCAGCACCATTGCTCGGGAATGAGTGAAGGACAAAACCTAGGAGTAGCATTCTTGGCTTTGGGCTGAAATTTCACTCATTAGAGTATATTAGATTAAGCATAAGTTAGCAACCTTTCCACTGAGGCAGGTTAGGCTCCAAAACCCTCAAGCCATAATCGTGGCATTTTCCAAAATGTAGATACAACAAGGAGGCTCCAAGGAATCCAAAACTCCACTTGAAAGCCCTATGTATGTGTTGTAATGGGGTAACTAATCCATAGGATCATGTGGCACAATTTACCAAGTCATGTTAGAGAAGGTCACGGATATTTATACCATTGTCCAAGGATTTGGACTTACCTTGGAAGGAAATTCCCTAGCATGGTTCAAACCCTACAAGTGCCTGTCTTGTATGATTTTGAAGTTATGGTTAAGGCATTTATAGAGGAAAGCACCAAGATGAGCATCAAGCATTATAACTAACTCAAATCTTGAGTTTCAAATATCCAGCAAAAGAGTGGCTAACTTCTTGCTTCTTAGAAGGAATGAAGGACACAACTAGTAAGAATCACTCAACTTTGAATGAATGCTACAAAAATGTTTTACTGTATGTAGATAATTGCAAGCTAGAGGGAATTGCAAATGCAATTGACAATAACTTTGGAGATTTGAGTGCAAACTCTTGCCATGTCAATGTAAAAACCATCGTAGATCAAGTGCTATGGCATATGTTACACGAAGTGAGAGGGATGAGCTACTATATGTAACATCAACCATTTCATCCTAGAGCATATGTCTATAGAATCTATGCAAGTAATCATCCCATGGGGAAGCTATCAAACAAGTATGAATATGATGTTTGTTGAAAATAGGTTATCAAGACCCTCAAAATTGGTATTTTAGAGCATGGGCATTGAATGATCTTAGGAGAAGACTTGACTCTCCACCTGCCCAAGGGTGGTGAGATTAATGAGTAGGGAGAGCTCATCATAGCCAACCAAAATTTTAGGGGCACAACCATTGCTTCTTAGAGCCACAACTTTAGTGTATGTGGATGTGATTGCAGATGAAAAGGAAAACGCACAAAAAGACTTAATTCTTGTGACTAGTTACTACAAAGGGGACTTTGATCCGGCATATGTTGGATGTGAGTTTGTTGCACCCTGTGTGTGTGTGTGTGTGTGTGTGTGTGTGTGTGTGTGTGTGTGTGTGAACACCCTCTACCCATGTGGAAGCATATGTAGACATAGCCCTTTGGTGAACTTCCTCTTATGTGTGTAAAGAATAGCCTTTTGGAGACTGCATGTGTAGCCACATGCATACCTTGTTGTACGCTAATGTGTAAAATGTTTCCTCTTTCTATATTTCCATATAGAGGCACTTTGTACATCTTTATCCTTAATCAATCAAGCTTATTTTGCAGCCATATACTCTTGATGCATTGGTTCCTCAAGGGGTGCCAGACCTTATATGGTATCATGTGCGCTTGACAACATTGTATATTATAGTTCATATTAGTTACAAATTTACACTTAAAGGAGGGGCATTTCAATTCAAGTTTGAATTGAAGCTAGAGGTTTATGAAGAAAGAGGGTTAGTTTTATTCCAATCCACAAAATATGAAAAGGGTTTTTTTAATTAGGTTTTAATCGCACATGATATAAAGGATTTTGTAAGGTGCATCATGCACCCCCTGAGATTGGTTATTAATCAAGCATTAATTGAACCCTAATCTAATTATGAATAAACTATCAATGGATCTTTGATCCATCCACCATAAGCTATATCAATTGGTATGTGTGTAAAATCTCTCGAGTTTCATCTTCAATTAGAGCCCACAAAGGTCAAGAAATAGACGTGTTGGCATCTAATTATCTTCTCCTAATCTAGGTGTGTGTGTGTGTGTGTGTGTATGTGTGAAATCTATTTGTTTTTGTGGGAGAAGCAGTCACCCTTAATACAAAAAAATATATATTTTTTGATTGCCAATTGGGTCCCATATGGTGGGAGCCAAAAGAGGGGCGTGGGTCAGACTCTAAGTCTCGAATTTGAAGAAAAATTTCAATTTTTTATTGGGTCTACATCAGGACAAAGCCTACCAAAGCTACCATGGTACTAAACTCTTTATGCACATTGGCGCTATGTGTACCATCATTCTAATTCTGATTACTATATAGCTACTCACTTTAGTGATTGCATTGTCCTTGCTTATGATAGTAGCTCGTTGGCACCACACTACATGCCACCCATGACCCCACCATTTTGATTTGACACATAACTAAAGGGTAAATGTGTATGCTTTATGCGATTTTTAAAAAGCCAAGGCCTTTGATAGGGTTCCTATCAAAGGTGACTAGTCCAAGTGTTCAAAGTGCAAGAATGGAAGTGCCAAAAATGATCCTCAATGTGTTATCCAAGCCGGTCCAGATGGCTCCTCAATCGGAGCTACATAGTGCAAGTTATGGCGGTTTGAAGTTTAAAGTGGTTTTCAAATCCTTGCGGGATGGGTCAGCTGTAAATGGTTGGTCAGAGTAAAATTGAATACATGGATTCAAATTGCTCAACTTATGATGCATGTCGGTTTTTCCAGATTGGCAATCGGAGTTCAAACAACCAAGTTATGAGGAGATGAAGTTTTTGCCTGGGGCCAATTGTGCACCAGTTTGACCGCCTTAGTAGGCATGTCGACATGAGTTTTTTCTGGGGTCGCTAGGGTACTAGAGGGAAGTTTCAATGTATCGTTAGTTGGAGTTGATGGCTTGCTAATTAGGATCTGGAGCAGTGAAATATGGCAGGTTGAATTTTTGGGCAGTTGTTGGTGTGGTAGTGCTAGATGACTTTTCTCCCGTTTTTGGACCCTCAATTTGCGGCAACAAAGAAAATCAAAGTTCAACGGGGTTCTCAAGGATTGAGTTAGGCATGGTGAGATACTAACTTGGCTTAACAATCAAAGAATTTGGTAGGAAAATAAAAAGAAGGACACTTGGTGTAAAAGGGTTTTTTTTAAACTTCAAAAAAAGGGATTTTGAGCTCTCCAGGAGTGTAGCCCATTAGGAGGTGCTGTTAAGGAGGTTATCCCACATGCACTACAATTGATTAGGGTATTTATACCATATGAGGACCATTACTTCATTGTCTCAATTGGGAGAGAGAGAGAGAGAGAAGCTATGGAAGCTCCTTTCCCTCACGTGCGGGCGTCTGTGGCATTGATGTGGCACTGCTGTGTGGCCGTTCGATGGCGGTTGTTGTTGGTTGTTGGTAGCTGGTGGTCAGTGGGACGTGATGGTTAATTTGGTTGATCTTAAGCAGTTGTTCCCATGAGGGCCCCTTCAGGTCCTCCCCTTTTTTAATTGAGGGCATGTGGTGCCTGTGCTATGGGCTAGTGGCATTGTTGCTTGGAATAAGATGGGTCTCCTGCAAGGAGTGGCATGCAAGAAAAGTCGGATAAAATTAGTGGTTCACATGCAGTCATGCGCAAATTGAAGAGACAAGTGTTCGGCAAAAAAGGGGTTGCCAAAAATAGAAAATCTACCCAATAAGGGGCCACTTTTTTTTTGCGCTATTTCAGGCAATTTTTGGCAATAAGAGCTTCGGGAGTAGAGGAGAGGAGAGCTGCCTAGATGTCTATAAAAATCTTAAAGGGGAACGTTGTACTCTAGCTTTTGAATAATTAAGCTTGCACTTCCTCCCTTTTTCTATCGATTCCTCATCCCCCTTTTTCTCTCTACTATTTTCTCTTTTGTTGTCGGTGCGGGCGTGTGTGCATTGTCCCTAGGTCGTTCTTTTGTGTGGTGCAAAGAGAGAGTGAGAGAGAAGTTTAATGTGGTGGTGTTGTGTGCAATTGAAGTGGTGTGGGTGCACAATGAAAAGGGTTTGTTGTGAAACCCACGTTATTTTTGAGGTGTTATTGAGTGGATTGGGGTGTTGTGATCATCTTGGGCTATAGAGAGGCAATCTGTTTGTGTTTTTATTCCCCCTTTACATCTTTTGGTGTCCCCAGTTAGGAGCATCTAATTTCTCATTGGCTCGATCAAGAAAGATATCTTTTTCCACAAGAAAGTGATGGTAGCACAAAGTTACGGGATGTTTTTCATTGGCAAGGAGGATTCGAGGAGTGGATGACCAATTTTGAGTTGTACATGTTGTTGTTGCACATGCCGAACAAGGATAGCAAGATGCAAACAATTCCTCTCTAATGCACGGAATAGAGAAGGTATGGTTTTATGCTTTGGAAGGAGAACCAAGGTTGATATGGCCGGCCTTCCGGGATCGCTTACTACAACATTTTCATAAAGAGGCATCTCCAATTGATTTAGATGCAAAATTGAATACTTTAAGGCAGGATGCGAATGAAGAATTTGGTGTTTTTCTTAACCGTTTCGAAGAATGTTGGGTAGAGTTTACGGCTACCATGTAGTTGGCCAATGGTGAGTACTTCAATTTGGAGGCGTTTGTGGCGTGTTTGCATCCCAAGGTTTGAGACTAGGTGGATTTTGAGAGTCTAAAGAATTATAATGGTGCAATTGCGATTGCACGGGTGAAGACCAAGAAAATGAAGAAGAAGATCAAGCAAGGTGTGTTGGAGTATGAAGCTATGGCTCCATATTTTGAAGGAAGAAGCCCAAGTTTAGAACCAAGCAAATTGGGGAGTCACAAACATTCCACAACAATGGGTACGTACTATTCAAGATTTGACTAAGTAGATGCAAGAGCTTTGTGTAAGTGTTATGGATAGAGATCAGTTGAGGGCTAGAAGAGGCAGGGCTAGGCCATTTCCTGGCAAGTGCTACAACTGTGGAGAAGAAGGTCACTATGCTCTAGATTGCTCACATCTACCAAGGAAAAGAGGTGGCATGTATCCTCTATTTAGCGCAGGTAGAGGGCATATGCAAGTCAATGGTCAAAGAGAGTAGCAGATAGTCAAGAACGTGGAACCACCAGCTCTGCCAGGTAATGATCAAGTTCCTAGGGTTAATATCATTGGTGTGGATAAGCAAAATGTGGATGTTTTGGCAAACACAGAGCACAAGGTGAAAGGGAGATAGAAATTGAGCGAGAAACTAGGACTCACAAGGACAAAGTGAAAGTGAATGAATGTAGAGAGAAATAGGAGTCAACCAAAAGAATGCATCATCGGGGGATCAAGCAGATGGATTTCAAGCCGGGATGGGGTTATCTGAAGTATGATTTGGTGAGGGATGTTCAACATCAAAAAGCTAATATTACAATTGGTCAATGTCTTGCATTAAATCTCAATTTGAGGAGGTGATGGTCCACCAGTGTTAGCACAAGGCTTCCATGGGCTAGAGGTGATGTGCATGAAGTGCAGAATGTGTCTCTAAGGGTAGGAAGTATGATTGATGTGCTTCTAGTTGTGGATGTTTTGATTGAAAGGAAGAAGCAAGTGCATGCATACATTGATGGTGGTGCACAGGTTTGTGTGCTAACAAAGACTGCTATGAAGGACATAGGTATCAAGGCTAATGTTAGGTCCAATGTGCAAATGAGGATGACCAACCATGCCAAAGCGAGGTGTGTGGGGATGGCTCAAGATGTGAAGGTAAAGGTTATTCGAATTGAATGCCTCATTGATTTCTTTATGATGACAGCAGGTGAGAATGCTTACACAATCATTTTGAGGAGGCCATGGTTGCTTGTAATGAGAGCTAAGCATGATTGGGAGAAGGGGTTTTTTACATTTCCCAATTAAGATAATGGTAGGCAAGTGGTGCTTGATTTGAAGACCAGGAGATTGAATTTCATCGTGTGGTAGAAGGTGATGGAGGAGATTCAAGCACTAGCTATGAGTACGAGACACAATCAACCTATGATGAGGGCTATACTAGCATTGAAGAAGAGGAGGAGAGTGACAAAGAGCTGCTAAAGCTGGACACAGACCTGTTCAAAATTATTGTAGACTCCCCCAGTTCAAGTTAAGGTATGCAAGTTCTAGTTTTTGGTCTAGATGTTAAAGAAGTAGAGGGCATGTTGGGTGAATATCTAACCAAGTAAGAAAATAAGGTCTATGTGGATTTGTGTGCATTGTATCCCAATCTATTTGCCATGGAGTATAAAGGCTTGAAAGGAGCTAAAGGGGTGGAGCATCAGATTTTACTCAAAGAGGGGTATAAGCCAAGAGCACAAAATCTACAAAGGTTGGAGAGATTTGGAAGGAGGCCTTGTAGCAAAAAATCAACAAGCTGCTCGAGGCAAGTATTATCTATCTAGTAAGGGAGTCTGCGTGGTTTTGCCTGTTGTTATTACACATCAATCTGTCTTCCAGGACGATTTTGGCCTCTAAAAAACCTTACCAAAGCTTTATTTCTTTCTCGCCCCTCCACACAACTATAATACTTGGGCAAAGAGGTCGAGTTATTCGAGGGGAATAAATTTAGGAGTCCCTTTGGTGTCCAAGGCATTGCATTGTTCAATCGTTTTAATGTTAAGATACAAGATCACCACATTCGTGCAGAGAGCACTTATGGACCATATGGTTGGATGATTCCCCTCCAATTCGGATTGGCTGTAAGTTCTCTAGACTATTATCGATGGGCCTATTGCTTCCTTGAACATCATCGATGGGCTTATTGGTGATAGAATGCTGTTACAAAGCAAAATCATTACCCCTCGTCGTTTCAGGATGAGATTTTGAACTAGGTGAGGGGCATGAGTGGTACTGCATTATGGATGGCTTTTTGGGTTATTTCCATATTGGCATTACTTTGGAGGATCCACTAGAGACTAAATTCAATTTTCCATGGGGGTGCTTTGCCTACCGTAGGATGCCTTTTGGTTTGGTAAATGCCTATGTGATGTTTCAAGATTGGTGGATGAATAAGGTGTTTGGACCATACTTGGGCAAGTTCATCAATTTTTTCATGAATGATATTGGGTGTTACAATTCCAAGGCAGAGCATGTGTTGAAGTTGAAGCTATGCTTTCAAAGGTTGGATGAGGAAGGTGGACAACTGAATTCCAAGAAGTGCAAGTTGGCTCAAAATGCACTTGAGAAGTGTTTTTGAGGATTAATCAAACAGGCACCCACCTGGCCGGACACGTAGCCATACACCACATTTGTAGTCTACTATATTTTTGAGCAAGTGCAGTGATACTCTGTGTAAATCCTGATTCTAGAGTAGCAGTCGATTCCCTGAGTTGTAATGCTGTAATGATATTTGTGAAGGTCCATGTGAACGGTCCACTGGCCATTTAGAATGCCCTAGGTATAAAGGTCAATAACTTTAATGTGGAAGGAGACTTATCTTTAGAGAAGCGTATGTACGCTCAAGCGACTACGAAGCTCCAACTCGTAATCATCACAGCTAATGATTGGGTAATTCGTTTTTAGTTCTGAAACTTGCATTGTGATCCTCTCTCTTTGCTCTTTCATTTAAGTGTAAGCATTGTTAGTTTTGCTGTGGTTCACAACTATGCATCTCTGAGCCTTATTTGCAAATTTGAGTGCTTAAATCGTTGTTTTTAGTCATTTTGACCATAGGAGAGTGTTCTTAGACCATAAGGCGACCTTTCTGGATAGTTCTGTTATAGTTTTTAAGACCTTTTTCATGATGGATCTAATTTTGGTACCTTGTTAGATTGCGACCAGACTTGGTAGGATAGTGCCCCTAGGTATCCTACACCTCCTCCTAAAGTTTCGTTCCATTTTGAGTTCGTTCGAGTGCCGAAATGACGTGATGACCTAGAGCTGTGAGAAAGGACATAGGCAAATTTCCGTGATCATTGAGTGTTGGTTTGCTTGTTGAGTTAGTGAGTTTGCTTGTTAAGGTTCACTTCTTGAGATTGACAATCTCAAAGAGTCTTTGTGTCCCATCCGAGTCACTTCCCTAAGTATTGATATTATGTTAGTGCCAGATCGCTATGCTACAAACGTCCGTCGTGGTGACCCGCTAACATTGGCACCGTTTCCGGGGATATGATCCTTAGATGGTGAGTGACCTAGTCCGTATTTAGAGCGTTCTTTTTTGAAGATTTGCCTTCCATTCCATTTACACTTTACGAGTGAAGCAGGTAGACATTAGGTTTAGTGCTTGGTAGAGTCTAAAAGTCGAGGAATTGCTACATAGATTCTCGATAGGTTAAGAGAGTTGTGAGTGAGATAGCCAAAAGCATTTCCTTCTTCGATTTTCTCATTACTTTCAGAGTGCTGTTCTGTTTTTCATAACGACTTTATTTTGTACCATTTTGTTTGTTTTAGTTTCATGTTTCATTTCAATAGGATTAGGGTAAGTAGAAACTACCACCATCAGATTTGGGCTAAAAATTTGAGGGAAAAAAGGGTAAAAACCATATTTTGGCCGAAATGACCATAACTTTGAAATTTGATGGTAGAGACTTCAAAAGTGATCCAAATTCAAAATTTGTGGATCAAGGGCATCAACAAACTCTCTAGAAGCAATCTGGAAAGTTTGGATAGATTCTGTGGAGGAACATGGATCGCGATCCATGTACCCTAGAGACCATGTTTGGGAAAAATTGACCACTTATAGTGAGCATTAGTGGGATATTGCTATGATCAAGTTTTCTTGAAAGAAAAACTGAAAAATCACATCAAAATTGGATGTTAGGGAAAAAAACATAAAACAGACATTGCAAACACAAAACTTGGGATTTTTCAACTTTTTGGGATCCAAATTCAAAAAGGGGTGAGATTTGGCTTCTATAGGGAAAAGAGAACAAAAAAAAAAAAATTCATGAAAAAATGCTGCCAAACATGGATCGTGATCTGTGTACCTTTTGACATTTGGGGCTAATTTTGACAAGTACATCCCTGATAACTAGTGGAACAACTCTCCCAAAAGGCATCACGTCAAAAAATTGAAAAAAGTTGGTCAAAATAGCCAAATATAAAAACTAGTCAAAAACCGCAGAGCAGGCAAAAAAACTTACTTTTGACTAGGAAAAGTTATCAGAATTCAAAAAGAAGTGGTGGGTAGACTACTGACACTGCACGTACTATCAGGCCAAATTTGGACTTCAGATGTTATGGAACATGGATCGCAATCCATGTACCTCATGAATTCTTTTTGAAATTTTTTTGGCTGAGATTTGAGCAGCAGGTAGGTGAGACATAGAGAAACACTTTTTCCAAAAGATCTAAATGCAAAAAGGTTGTAAAAAGTGGTCAAAAGAGCAAAAAACAGAACATTGTCAAAACTGCCACATCAGACTGTAGAAGTCACTTTTGGTAGGGCAAAATTCAAAAAGATTTGTGGAGCAAGCTACAAACATCATAAGCTATTAGCACACCAAAGATCAAGTCCAAAAGTGGTGGAACATGGATCACGATCCATGTATCCATGAGAAATTTTTGGACATAAACTTTTCGAGCTTGTAGAGAGACAATTGTGAACAAAAGTCCCTAAAGAATTTTTGTTAAAAATTTTCAAAAAGTGGGTGAAAAGAGCCAAAAGTAGTTCAAGGTGGGTGAAAACCCTAAAATAGACCCGAGGATTGACTTTTGCATGACCTAAAGAAGTCTAAAACACACAACAACCATATAGCAGGGATCACTGGACCAAGGGGTAACTGTGTGCCAAGTTTCAATGCAATTTGACACATAGGTACATGGATCGCGATCCATGTTCCTTTGTCATAGAGTGATACCATATTTTCACCATAGCTAGAGCACATCATAGGGAGTCTAATGGTCTTTATAAAACTAAAAAGTTTAGATATCAAAAACCAAACCAAAAGCCCTAAACTGCCAAGTACTCTGACAAAGTGCCAGAACTAACCTAATTTTCAATCTAGAGGTCCATTTTCTCAAAATTTGATACCATAGGACCTACTAATCATGTTGAATCTGATGGTACCAAGAGAAGCCAATTTGGGCTCCAAACATGGATCACGATCCATGTACCCATGGTGAGAGATTGACCTACAAATTTTCAGATCAATAGTGAGTACACAAGGGAACATATCCCCAAGTCCAATTTTGAAAAAAAATTGAGCAAATTTGGGTCAAAAGGGAGCAAAGCAAGGTGACAGGCTGAAAATCGCACTACAGACCTAGTGTTGGACATTTGACCTGCCAAAACAAGTCCAAATCCAAAAAGATTTGAGATTTAGCTTGTGAAATAGTCAAGAACAACTCCTAAGAGATCAAGTCCAGATGTGATTGAACATGGATCGTGATCCATGTACCTCAACCTCAGAATTTGATGAAAATTGGTACAACGCCTGCATATGATCTTGTCTACACACAATCAAAATTTGGGAAATTTTGGAGAAAAAAATTTGATAGGGGAACATGGATCGTGATCCATGTACCTCAGCATAGTGGGGGTATCTGAGTTGGTGATCTTGTAGACATACTTGACTACATCTCGAATCTCAAGTTTGAGCTAAAAATACCTTTTGGAGACCAAGATACAAGCCAAAGTTCTTGTGTTTTGGTCCTAGAACTGTTTTGAGTGTTTCAAGTGCAATTCACTAAAAGTGCTCTAACTTTTGATAGACAACTCCAAATTGGGTCAGGTATAGCTAGGAAGAAAGCTTGCGGGCAATAGGACACACCTAGATTCAGGGTTTGGTTTTAAAGCTAAATTTTTTTAGGTTTCCCAAATCCAAACTTTTACGGTACCCTAATTCCAAAGACCAAAAGGGTCACAAGTTTCCTACTTATAAGAGATCTGATCAAGGGCAAAAAGAGATAAGTTGCACTAAGCCAAAGTGGGCTTGTCAAGGACTATCTTGAGAGTTTTGAGTGAACCTTAACCATGACAAATCATCCACCACCAGGGTTTTCTACTCCCCTCAACGACATGAAAAACGTTGCAATGCCTATAACAGGGGGATAGGAGAGGCATCCTTTGATCAACAAACCAAATGTGAGATTCATTAGAACAAATGAAGCCATGCGATTTCTTACAGATTATACTTATGAGGGCTTATATAGATTCTAAAATAGGGATCCATATATCTTCTACAAATGTGTAGAACCCAATGCTAGAGAGTTGACCACCCATAAGAACCTCTATGCATTCACGTATATAGATGCCCACGGAGTGCAAGTTTTGATGGTAGATAAGTATGAAAGAGAGTACAAACGTGTTGATCCAAATGACCTAGAGACATATGCATACAAGGGTACTTTAATTTCTACTTTCTTTCACCCAAAAACTATGCCAGAGCACATATCAGAGAGGATTCCATTGGGATTTTCTCCAAGACGAGAGGAGAGAATGAGAGATGTCTTTCCACGAGACCAATAATTGGTTAGATTGGTGACTAAACCACAATGATTAAGACCATATCAAGTGGCTCAATGTGTCAAGACAAAATACAATGGGTCGGAGGATCCATATGCTCATGTCTCACTCTTCAAACAAGTTTTGAGAGATGAATAGATTGAAGTTTTCCATACTCAATATGAGGGACTTGGATTGACATTAGAAGGAATGGCCTTGAGTTGGTTCCAACCACTAAATAGAGACGAGTTTCCAAACATAGTGCAACTCTTACAAGAGTTTGTAGAGGAGTTCTTGAAAAGGGGAATCAAACACAACACAGTGTCCCAAATCTATGCTTTCAAACAAAAAGAGAACCAAAGAGTGAAGGAAGCTTTGCTTCACTTTGAACAATGCATAGATAGATGTCCTGTGAGAGAGTTACCACAAGATGAGAGGCTATTAGTTCTCTTCATAGAGGGCTTGGTGAATGAAACTCTCAAAAAGGATCTACATTTGAAGGGATGCACAACGTTTGGTCAAGTAACTAGAGAAGCTCTATATCTAGCTGACAATTGCAAGGCATACGGAGAGCTGATTGAAGATAAAGACAGTACGACTTGTAGTGCTCCAAAGAGCGAATCAACAACAAAGAGAGATGTTCAAACTCCTTGGAAATCAATCATTGATCAAGTGGCCGAGGGGGTGATTACAAGAATAAACCAAGGCTATAAACAGAACCTGAATGTATGACAACCTCAATTGAGAAGATGTAATACTTGTGGAGGGGATCACCCCACTCCATGGTGTAGCACTCAACCAAAATTGCAAAAAATGCTAGGGCAACAAGAAACACTTCTAAACAATGGTAGAGTGATAGTCAACTATGCTCAACCGGCACATGTGCCACAACTCGTGAAAAACTAGTACTCCATGGATGCGAATACACTCATGTTCATAGCCAATCAAGAGTATGGTTCTAAGAACATTCTTACAAGGCAAGAAAAACCATTAGCTGAAATATCAACTGTGAAACAAGAAGGTCCATGCTATGAGTGTGGAGGTGATCATTGGGCACAAAGTTGTCCAAACAAGTCCACAAATAGAATTATATGTATTTTGTGAATGTAGTGGAAGAGACTATCTACACCAACACTGTGCTAAGAATCTAGACTACAAAGGAAAAGCAACAATGAATGTTGTAGGTGTGATACCGTCATCAAGCAAATTCGAAGTTGAACCTAGAATACCTTTAAACGGGATGACTCGAGCTCAAGCTCAAGAAGTTGCCAAAAATGCAGTCGTTGAAGATTGTAAACAGAGACCAGGAAGAGCCAGGAGTTGAGGCACCTTTAGATACAAGGGAAGTAGCCAATACCACAGATGGGGTGGGCTACAATTAGTGTGATGCCTATTCTGGAGGTAGAAGAATCATGGCCACAATCTTTATGTGAATCAATCAGAAACCAAAAAGATGGCAGTGCTATCTTACAGTTAGCACCTATCCCTGAAATAAACGTGAATCAATAATTTTTCCCAGGGAATATACGATCTCTATATGGGGATTCCAAGTCTATAGCACCTGAAGAGAGCAAACCACGCTCTTTACAGGCTTTGCCATCTTTCATAGGAGAACTCAAAACAAAATTGGAGGTTAAAATGGTTCCTTCTCAGTGGGAAGTCACACAAAAAATGATGGATCCAAGAGCTTGCATAAATTGATATCTTCTCCTAAATAATGCACACTTTATCTCTCAAAATTGCTAAAATTTAGACCGCATCTATGGGGCCAAGTTGGCAAACACCTGGAAAAGATGGGGTTGAAAATCCCTTCACATGACCAATTTGCGGACAAAAACATGGATGACACCTTGCCTAAGAAGCCACAGACAAAGCCAATAATAGTAAATAAGGTGGGTGACTATTGTGAAGGAGAAGAAGGAAAAACCACCTTACCACTTGAGTACAAAGGAGTAAAGACAGTTGCAATCTTAGATAGTGGGGCAAGGATTGCCATTGCAACAAAAGAAATCTGAAAAGCCTGCTCTTAGGAAAACTCGATTGAAATTGCAATCAGCAGAGGGATACGTGGAGAAACCAATTGGAATATTAAAACAAATCATTGTATCATCATGTGGCATTGAGTATGAGCACACCTTTACCATAATGAATTTTGACAAGAACAGCAACTTTGATATCATATTGGACAGACCAGTCATGCATCAGCTAAAAAAGATACAAGATTGGGACTATGACTATATATACTTGAGACACAAAGAGGTGACTAGCTACAAAAATTAGTGTCAAAGATCATAGTTATAGAGATGTAGAGCGAACCTTGGGGAAAGAATTACACTCCACAGTTGAACAAGAAACCGAGATATCTGCTTGGTTGCAAAACAAAGCGCATATTGTGATGTGCGGAGCTTCAGAGTGTGGACGTCTTAGAAAGGAAGATTGCATCCTAGAGCGTTCAGTAGAAGATGAAGCTTATATCAAGGAACCATTCCTACAAGAGTTATTTGAACCCTTTGGATGTGATCAAATACTAACGACTCTTGATGTCTGCATAAATGAGGCAACCAACACCAAATTTTGCGATGAAGATGACTATGATATAATTCCCTTATTTATGATAAAGGTGTTGAAGCTAACAAAGTTTGTGAGTATGAAAGCAAAAAAGGAGAGACAGATAGCTGCATCATGGAGCATGGTGCCAAAGTGATAGCAAAGGAAGCAGAGCAACCACGAGAATATGTCATTATGGACATACTTGAAGAATCAACAGAATCTGTTTCAAAGAAGCCGACTCTAGAAAGAGTGCAAATGAAAGCAGATGAAGGAGCAAAGTTTCCAAGTTCATCAAATGTTCAACAAACGCAGGCTCAAAAGAAGAACAGGGACAAGGAAGAAGATTGGCTGTCTCCTACGATGATCAAATTCAGCATATGCAAAAAAATAGGACTCAAAATCACATGTTCAGCTGTGATAGATCCAAAAGCCACAAAGAATCTAATGACTTATGGAACATGGATCATGATGGGAAAGCCGCTCTCAGGAGTTTTTTGGAGCAAGGGATTGTGCATATGTACATACACATGCATGGTGCATCAAATAAAGGATTGCCCATTTTCCAAAGCCATGTGGTTACGTGGGGCCCACAGGTGTACAGGTAGGACAACATGTACATAGTGCATCGATTTTCACTATCACCAGTACTAGTGTGTTTTTTCTACAATAAGGAGGAGTTGGTAGTGCGTAAAACTTCTCGAGGAAGCTATCCGCGGGCCGACGACATGAGGTAAGCAGGTGCGTCAAATGGCATCTAGTGGCGGCAGGAGGCAGAACAGGGTCAATACTTGCACGTGGAGAAGTACAGACACAACGTGGGTGTTTTCTTGTGATAATTATGCAGAAAAGTCATCATGAGGACCATATTTTGGGACCACTTCACGTGGTGGCGAGATGCATTATTGGAAAAAGCTGAGTGCCAGGTGTGCGGAGGACGCAAAAAAGGTGACAACTATGCACTGCGAGGTCAGTTTTTGGCCTGTTCGGGGTCCGTTTGAGGTCAACTAAAAGGCCAAGGGTGCCCAAGTAATAAAGCTAAGCGTGGGAACTGAAAAAACAGAGAGAAGACCAGAAAAAACGTGGAGAAGAGAGGAGGAACAACCGCAGGTGTGTTTTTGGGGTTTTTGGAGCCTGTTTTTTGGCCGTAAACTGCTCATCCGAGGTCGGATTTGAGCACTTTGACATTGTAGACTGGGGTTTTGGGCCATTCCAGACGCGATGGCACTGTCCATTTTTCCAAATTCCTCACTGTTTTTTTGTTGTTTTGGCTGTGTAAGTTTCTCCTATGAGCGAAGCTTCTGCTCCAGTTTGTGATTGTATCTGGCTTATTTTACCCATATTGTGTGAGCTATTTGCCCCCTTGGTGTTGGCCCAAGCTCATTTGTATCTAAATATCAGAAGTTCTCCTCTTTTGAGCTGAATTTTTTGGGTGTGTGTGTGTGTGTGTGTGTGTCTCTGTGTGGAGTGGGCAAACGGATAGTCTCTCTCCTCTCACTCCATAGGTGTGTTCCCTGTCTCGGCCAGGTGTGTTGTGTAAGCCGAGTGGTGCCCCATAGTGTGTGTGTGTATCTTCCCAAGAGTGTGTGTCGGGTTGTTATAGAGGCGTTCTGTGAGTTTCCATCCCGCTCACATTCTTTTGGCGCCCCCACGGAGGATCTTCTTCGAGTACCTTCTGCTTCGAGATTCGGGATTACAGGTTGCAGACTATAGGTTACAGGTTACAGGTTACAGGGACATGTACAGGTACAGGTACAGGTGATTCACACAGGTATAGGTAGCAAGAGTACAGTGATATACTAGCAGTGGTGTCACTTATAGTTGTTGTGGGTATGCATCATTTGGCGCCTGTTTGAGCGCATTGTCTGCTGGATTGTACGTTACTTGTGGAAACTGCCATTGTACGCATTTGTGGAGCCATACTTGGTTTTATTTGGTAGTCCCAGCCATTTCTGAGACTTGGTCTGGAAGATAGTCATTTCTGAGACTTGACTATACGAGATTTGCATAAGCCTTCGTGTGAGGGTCGATAGCGTGAGGTTTTATTGAGCTGGGGGATTCTCAAATGTGGAGATCCTTTCGGTGATACAGGTAGCTGGAGCACCCTTTTCGTGACCTCGCCATAGGCTATGTATTAGTGATTCCTATTCGATGCTCAGGTTCTATTGTTGGCAGTTTATGCATACATATACAGTCTATATTTTGGGTTCTTACTGCTCTACTTCTGGGGAAACTCTGTCAAAAATTTTCCAAGTTATGATGGCTGGTCTTTTGGTCTTTTAAGCCATTTATGCTGTTATGCTGTTGAAATTTTGGCAAAATCAAAGGAGAAGACAGGTGTGCTTTCTTGGGAGCTGCATGGTCGACTTTAATGGATGATCAAAATGGACCTCAATTCACTCCTTTTCATTTAACTCAAAGAATCCAGATAAATGTTCATGTGTCTAGGAAGATCTTTTTCCAGCAGCGCATAGTGTTTATGTTCGGGCGAAGAAGATTAAGAGAGATACTGGAATGTCCTTTGCCTGTTGTAATTCCAATGATCAACTTTGAAAACTCATTTGATGTGCATGTGTTTGTCCTTATCTAAAGTTGAGCTCCATTGAAGTTCTGGGAATTGAGTTAGTCAAAAGTTTTGGGTTCTTGCATGTACATGTGTTCGAAGGGATTCTCAAAGCATCGTAACTTGGGTAGCCATGGATTTCTCTTATCCGGAGTTTCATGGAAGAAGTGATGGAATTGGGGTTTTTGAAGATAGAAGATCCTGACAAAGTGTGGCAAGAAGTACATGATTTAGTGCAGAAGGAAGGTGAGCTAGTAGATGCGTACATACGAAAGTTTTCATTGGCATGGTAGCAGATGTGCAAGGCCTTAGCACCACAAGTATCCCTGCCCGACATGATGAAGAAGGGCAGGTTCTTGGCTGGTCTTTGGGAGAATATACGTTGGAGAGTGGAGCTAAAGAAGCCTAGGACATATGAAGATGCACTAGAGGTGGCAAGGAACAAAGAGTGGAAGCTGAGGAAAATGAGGCAGCTAGGGGTGGAGTCTTTGCCCATGAGGTCTGAATTTTAGCCTATGGACTCTTTACAAGGTCGTATGCTAGGGGTTCATCATGAACTAGTGGTTTCTGTTACTCCTCAGGTTATGCCAGCAGTGGTCACTACAACAGTGCAAGATGATGGGCTAAGGCAAGACATGAGGCAAGTGGTAGATTTTATGAAGAATCTCAGCGTAAACATGCTAGGTCAAGTGGAAAATAATCGAGATCGAGGGAGGTTTGCAAATCAGCCAGGAGGTGAAGAAAGACCTAGGAATGGTGTTGGACAAAGCAATGGTAGGTACTGGAGGCAGACGCCCACATGTTATAATTGTGGAGAGTTGGGACACATCAGCCCGCAATGTGATAAGCCACCAAGGATGGGGGGAGACATGTATCCCTTGCCAAGACAGGTGCTAACTAGGTCAAATGATTATGGCATCGAAATTAAGGGAGATGAAGGAACCAGTGGATTAACCTAGGAGGAAAAGGGAAAGACAAAAGTGCTAAGTGTATTCACCATGGAGAAGGCATCAAAGCTAGAGGATACATTAGTGATGCCTATTGGGAAGAGGACCACAGAGGAAAAGGAAGGAAGAAGTGCCCCAGGTCCTAGCAAGAAGAAGGGAAAGAGCCATGAAGGCGAGGATGTCAAGGCCAAGAGGAAAAGAAGGGCTTGTTGCAAGTTTCATGTTTCAGATTTTCCACTAGGGGATGGGCAATTAAGCTATGACTTGAAGGAGGATCTAACAAGCAGGAAGGCATATGTTACTTTTGGGCAACTCATAGAGATGGTTCCTAAGCTAAAGCGACAATGGAAGAGGATGGTTAACCCAATGGAGAAAGAGCCAGAGAGAGGTTCAGTAAAGGTGTTGGCGATGAATGAGCTACCAAACATTTGTCCAATCGTAGATGTGTGGCATAAAAGAAAAAATCTGGGACAAGGTTATGTGGATGGTGGAGCCCAAATATGTGTCATAACACACTCATGCGTGGAGACGATGGGTCTTACAGTGACTGGGGTGTCAGGGTTTCGGATCAGATTGGCAAACCATCAAAAAGTAAAATGTTTGGGTGTTGTAAAGAGCTTAGAAGTGGAGGCATATGATGCAAAGGCAGTGGTTGATTTTCATGTGATGCCAGCGGGGTTGGGAAAAGCATATCCTATTATACTAGGCAGACCATGGTTACGTGTAGTAGGAGCTGTTCAAAATTGGCAACGTGGTACGATTAGCCTCTATGGAAAGACAGGTGCCAAGAAGCTATACAACATGGACACAAGGAAACGATTGGAGGAGCTTTATGAAGATGAGGATGTGTCTAGTGATGAAGACTATTCCACAGTGTCTGACGACGATAGTGATAGCACCAGTAGCAGTGATGAGGATGCTGATGTTGCATTTCTTTTGATGGATAAAGAAATCTAGGAGTCTGGTTTAGTTGCATTTGTGAATGAAGTTGAAGATGAAAGTGAAGGGCCTTATGAAGTGATTGAAGGGCTGATGCAAACCAAGGTTGAATTGTCAAAAAAGCAGGAATTGATGACACAAATGATCAGTGGAGACCTCTCAGCTATGGAGAAGGAGATATATTTGCACATGCAGGTCTATGCCAAAGTAATTGATGGTTTTCTTGATGCAAGGTTGATATATGGCATCTCTACAATTTTTCCATGGGAACCAAGTGGAAGCTTGATTAAATTTTTGATGCAGCGAATGCAAAGTGCCTTTGTGTGGGATCCAGGTGGAATGAATATCGCTTTTCGCTATTGATGATCATGAATGATCTAGCACACTAGGCGATGGGCAAATTATGTCAGGAGTTTTTTGGAGCAAGGGATTGTGCATATGTACATACACATGCATGGTGCATCAAATAAAGGATTGCCCATTTTCCAGAGCCAGGTGGTTACGTGGGGCCCACATGTGTACAGGTAGGACAACATGTACATAGTGCATCGATTTTCACTATCACCAGTACCAGTGCATTTTTTATACAATAAGGAGGAGTTGGTAGCATGTAATACTTCTCGAGGAAGCTATCCGCGGGAAGACGACATGAGGTAAGCAGGTGCGTTAGATGGCATCTACTGGCGTCAGGAGGCAAAACAGGGTCAATACTTGCACGTGGAGAAGTACAGACACAACGTGGGTGTTTTCTTGTGATAATTATGCAGAAAGGTCATCATGAGGACCATATTTTGGGACCACTTCACGTGGTGGCGAGATGCATTATTGGAAAAAGCTGAGTGCCAGGTGTGCGGAGGACGTAAACAAGGTGACAACTATGCACTGCGAGGTTAGTTTTTGGCCTGTTCGGGGTCCGTTTGAGGTCAACTAAAAGGCCAAGGGTGCCCAAGTAATAAAGCTAAGCGTGGGAACTGGAAAAACAAAGAGAAGACCAGAAAAACCGTGGAGAAGAGAGGAGGAACAGCTGCAGGTGTGTTTTTGGGGTTTTTGGAGCCTGTTTTGGCCGTAAACTGCTCATCCGAGGTCGGATTTGAGCACTTTGACATTGTAGACTGAGGTTTTGGGCCGTTCCAGACGCGATGGCGCTGTCCATTTTTCCAAATTCCTCACTGTTTTTTTGCTATTTTGGCTGTGTAAGTTTCTCCTATGAGCGAAGCTTCTGCTCCAGTTTGTGATTGCATCTGGCTTATTTTACCCATACTGTGTGACCTATTTGCCCCCTTGGTGTTGGCCCAAGCTCATTTGTATCTAAATATCAGAATTTCTCCTCTTTTGAGCTGAATTTTTTGGGTGTGTGTGTATGTGTGTGTGTCTCTGTGTGGAGTGGGAAAACGGATAGTCTCTCTCCTCTCACTCCATAGGTGTGTTCCCTGTCTCGGCCAGGTGTGTTGTGTAAGCCGAGTGGTGCCCCATAGTGTGTGTGTGTATCTTCCCAAGAGTGTGTGTCGGGTCAATATAGAGGCATTCTGTGAGTTTATATCCTGCTCACACCGCCAATCAAAGAGCTAGAAGAAATAGTGAACACAAGTTTAAAAATGTCAATTCCTAGCTTTGGCATAGCAGAAGCAGTACTCAAATTGAGTATCGAGGAATATAAAGATACTTTCCACATAATTGACTCCCATCATATCAAAGAGAGTACGATCCTGACAGAAAGCTGGAGGAACATCTTCTTTCGACAACAATCAAAAGCTTCAACACAACGACAACGGTAAGATCCATGAAGCTTTTCAAATCAATGCAAAAAAGGAGCAACCAAGCATAGCAGAAAAGGGTAAAGCTAAGGTAATCTTTGAAGTATATCAACCTCGCAAGATGATTTACCTTCAATGAGCCTCCATAAAACTTCCCACAAAGCCTCTATATCAAGAGACAAACCATCAACAATGCAATGGAAACCGAAACAAAAAGTCTATCAATCAAAGTTTCCATCATAAAAAAGCATCCAAAAGAAGCCAAAGAAAATCAACCACGTGCTAGTATCTGAAGACCACATCCAAGTCAAAGACCCAATTTGGATACATGAAGCACAAGTTCAGCTTCAACAACATAAAGTGACATGGTAGGTAGCATCAAATGAGTCAATCACTGCTCAGGGCTACTTCCAAGGAAACGCTAATATTTGCCCAAAAAGCCTAAAGTAATAGCTTGGACCCACCCACCTCAACCAATGTGTTCTACACAGAGCAAGATGCACTATAAATGCAAGACAAACAACTCAAATAGGAGAAAGAAAAACCACAAAAGGCAGAAGAAAAGACCTTCCAAGTAAGAAATGTGTCAAGTTTGGGTACCAAAGTCACATGCTAGTAAAGTTATCCAAGAAAAATAGGTGAAACAATGGATGATTCTAGTCAAGCTACTCAAAGCACAAGGATTTTATGCAGGTAACAATCAAATCTGGTTACCAAAAGTTGTAGCTCAATCTAAAGCAACCAAGAGATGAGGCAGCACAAGATTCTACCCAAAGGCAAGCAATGACAACCCAGAGCCAGCAAAATCCAATTGCAACCAAGGCTATTGCAATCTACATAGATGGATACCTCGTCATCAACTACAGAATCAGGGCTTCTACAACGGAGACAATCAATTATGGCTACCAAAGCCTAGTGTCCATCAAGTCATCGAGCAAAAGAAGCAAATGATGGTCACACAAGGACCAAAAACAAGATGGGTTTAAAACTTGCTGGTGTAAAATCAATCACAAAGAACCCACACACAAATTCAATCGCTTCTCATGGGAGATAAAGCACAAACTACATCAATCCCTACAAGAGATGAAGGACTTTTTTCACAAAGCAGTGGGAACATACGACAAGCAAGTCAAGAGGAGCTAAAGTATGCCAGCCTAATCGACAAAATGGTGGCACCCAGAGACCAACACAATGGAAAAAGCCTAAATTTCCAGAACTTATGGAATTGGGTTTCTGTCCTTGAACAAGTAACTCCAAGCCGCCATTAAACATACATGGCATAAAAGTCAGAGTCAGGCAGCTAAGCCACCAAATGAGCAAGGTGTTAGTCCCAAACCTTCATCTAATATTCTCTCTAGTCTAAGTGTCTTAGTTATTCTAGGTACTGCTCAAGCTGGAAGAGTTGAGCATAAGTACGTTGTGTCGCTCCTGCTGGTATAGGTGAGCATAAGAGTCAAAGTCATTGTAGTATAGTGGTAAGTGAAGGAGGAAGTCCAAAAGACACTCACACACTCAACACAATGAGGAATGAGTGGAGAAGCTTCTACATAAAAAACCTTTCTTGGAAACATGAAAGCTATTGAGATGCTGATCCGAGCCTATCAAAAATTTTTGTTTACTATATTTTGTTGGTCTTCCTTGCTTCTAGAGGTTTACAATAAAAGAAAGAGTGAGAACAACCTCTTGGAAAAATTCAAAAAAATGATTTGATGGGAATTTTTCCTTGACTAGTTCACCGGAGGTGAAAGGGAGAACCTAGTGGTAAAGGGAAGGGAAAATATGTAAATGTGAAAAGAAAAGATATGATGTGGTTGTGGATCCATGCACCCATGATTCAAGGGTCATGAGTGGCTCATATCATCATGGCTTTGGAGCCATATGATGATTCAAACAGATGGGACCCAGGTGGAAGACTTGGTAAAGGAAGGAAACAGACACATGATTTTGCTGGATTTTAAAAAAATACTTCCACTCCGATCCAAGAAAAGTTGTCTTCATCAAAGTTGTAGATGATGAGCTGGAGATTTTGACCATATTTTTTTAATAATTTTTGCATGTACGGTCTAGGAGATATGGCCAAAATGGCGGACACCAATTTTTTCAATTGTGGTGGAGACCACCCCCTCTACCTTTACACACACACCCTTCCTTTTCCACATTGAGTCCTTCTCTAAAAATCAGCCATTAGTCTTCTCACCCTCCCCTCCTTCCTCCTCTCTCTCAAGCTCAAAAAACCATCACAAATTCCTCTTCTAATCACCTCTCAAATCATGCTTAATCTTGTTGTAATTCATAAGTTCTCATTCAACCCCTTTCTATTATTACTAGATATGTATTGATTTTATGTAGATTCTTTACATTTTAAAATAAGGAATCTCTTGGACTCAAGCTATGGAGGAAGGAGTGAAGACAACACAAGTGATGATGGAGCCAATTAGTTGCAAATTGGTCAACAAATCCCTTGGAAGGAGCTTCTTCATTGGTGGAATGTCCCTAATCAAGCTTCATTTGTACAAATTGCACTTGGATCTTAACCTCACTCCTAATCACTCTCTTTCCTATATAAAGAGGCCCCCCCCTTTGTAATTTCAAGTCTCCCTCAGCCCCATTGAGTCTTTGTATCACTCATCATGAGCCCATAAAGCTCATTCATTCACTCTATTCTTGCACATTCTAGAGTGCAAATTGTTTTATGCTAGTAACCTCCCCTCCTCTTACTTATGTTAATTAAGAGAGATCTTTTATGTGTGTGTGAGAGTGCTTGATGTGATTTTGGTTAATTCTTGAGTTGTTGTTTAGTAATCTACATGCTATTTGTGTTGAGAGTGCTTGAAGTTATCCATTCCTTGTACACACACTAAGGTTAATGCTTCATTCATAGTGATAGCTCTCTCTCTCTCTCTCTCTCTCTCTCTCTCTCTCTCTCTCTCTCTCTCTCTCTCTCTCTCTCTCTTTGTGTAGCGGTCCTAGTCCACGCTTCCAAGACTAGGTGGTGCCCTCATCTCATTTCCCTTGTGGCGCAATGGAGTTTGTTTTGGTGTAGAGGCCGCCATTCCAAATTTCCTTCGTCATAAATTGGTGCCCCCACGGAGGAGTTCTCAAGCAGCGCTCTGTCAATCCTATGAAGGAAGATCCATCAAATTCTCCGAGACTTCCACTATGGTCTCCCCAAGAAGCTCGAGAAAAGAAGTGTCTTTATCGACAAACTGCACGTATGCGGCTAAAGAGAGTTAACTACATACACCCTTCTTTGCTTCAAGGAAAATCTTGTAGTCATCAAGTCCCTAGGTCAAAGCATTGTGTTGAGTGCTTCGTGGCTAGTGTGAAGACACTTCCTTTGAAGCCTCAACTTTAGGTGGTGAAAGCACTCTCAAACTTGGGTATTAACAAGTTTTTGGAGGGGGAGCTACACATCAATGGGGTGCGGTATTGGCAAGAGGCTACATATGGTGATGCACTCCAACTACTACTAGCAAGAAGGCTCAAGGTGGTTGAGAGGGTAGCCATTGAACCCTATGAACTCTACAAAGCTGAAGATGGTCACACCAAAGCTAGGCTAATCACTGGTGAGCAAATTATTTGCATCTCTCAAATGGTGGTATCCAAGAGAGCTCAACTTCAATGAAGTGCTTTATGGAAGTTTGTATTTAATGCACCAATGAATAATCCCATTTTCTACAACTTTCAATCAGTTCAAAATATTAGGGTGAATGTGCGCATTGATAGAAAGATTTTTTTCCAACAAAGATTGGTCTTCTATTTTGGAGCTGAGAGGTTGAGAGAGATATTGTTGTCCCCTCACCCTATAATATTTCCTATTTTGGAGTATAATGTATCTTTTGATGTTCACATCTTCATCTTGCTTTAAGCATACTCCATGAATCATAGGGATTTATATGGACCTTTCCAACCTCTTGCTAGACAAACTGTGCATATAATAGCTAGCACAAAGCTTAGGTTCCAAAACATCATAAGGAACTTACTAGGTCCTCGTCGTCTAGCTGAGATTAATGCATCTATCAATCCATTTATTCTACCCTTAATAAGATATGATTTGGGCCTAGACGTTTTCATCTTTGTGCTGTATTGAGAGGAAGGCAACCCATTTTATGATGGCTTTCCCTAATTTTTTTGGACGTAATGGGGAAAATGCTGGGGATTTTTTGGATAACTTGGAGATGGATTTCCTTGTCTCTGGGAGGGATGAAGAAGCATTGAAATTGAGAGCTTTTCCTTTGGTGCTCAAAGAAGAAGCTAGGGTATGGTTCCAGGCTCTAGATCCAACCCAAAGAGATGATTGGGAGGGATTGAAGGTGGCTTTCCTACGAAGATTTTAACGAGCCAATTCGGCAGAAGAACTATGGCAACGGCTTCTGGCCCTTCATCAAGTTGACCCTCATGGTTATGCAACCTATGAGGAAGGTTTTCTGAAACTTTGGGGGCAATGGTCAGACTCACAAAACCCTAGTGAGCGAGCTCCCAATTGCCTCCAAAAGGATCGATTTATCTCAGGTTTGTACCCCTTGCTAAGGGAGAAGGTAAAGAGCAAATTTCAAAATACTTTTGAAGATGCCTTAAGAATTGCTAGGGAAAAGAATCGAAAGATTCTCTATCACGCCCAAGCTGGCCAGCTAGCTTTGGGAGGCAATATCACAACTATGGAAGCTTCTCACGTACCTCCAAATGTGCCTAATGCACCAAACCTCAATAGAGGTCAACAAGAAGATATGCTCCAACAAATAAACAATCTCACAAACTAGCTAGAGGGTTTGAGAGTAAATCTTGTGCAGGGTGCAAGAAGGCCTATTGAGGGGAATGGTGGGAATCGGCCACCAATGCGATGTCAAGCAAGGGAAATGTTGTGTTACAATTGTGGGGAAAATGGCCACGGAATGTATAATTGCCCTCATCCCAGAAGATATGACTACCCTGTCAGAGGTCCTCGACAACAAGTAAGTCCTCCCCGTGCTAGAGCTCAAGCACAAGAGCAACCGCAACCTCAAATTTTGTATCCACCTCGTGCTCAAGCTCAAGCCCCTGCTACTCAACCAAATGTGAGCATCATAAGGATGGAGGAGGTCGTCAAGGGTAGAAGCAACCAGGAAGAAATAGCTAAAGGGAAGATGAAGATAGATGAAGTGGCTACAATGCCTATCAAGCGTGTGCGTGTCCAAGATGAAGTAAGTAAAGAAACAAGCAAGGATGCAAGCAATGAGGCAAGTACATCTCGGGCAACTAAAGATGAAGCCAAGAAGAGAAAGACCCATACTAGGTCTCAAATTGACATCTCTGATTTCCCTATGGGATCTCAGACACAACCTTCTGACTTGACAACTGATGTGAGTTCTCAAGGACCAAAGATTACTTGGCCACAACTACTTCATATCTCCCCAAAGCTGCGACGACAATGGTAAAAAATGGTGAGCACGAGGGCAAAGCGAAGTAAGCTAGTAAGTGTAATCAAAGCATATGGTCTCAAGGATATAGTGCCTTTGGTGGAGGCTCAAATCAAGGGACAACGGATTCCAAAAACTTACATTGACAGTGGAGCAGAGGTTTGTGTCATGACAGAAAAGCTAATGCATCAATTGGGTTTAGAGGTAATGGAATCATCAAACTTTAGGGAAAAAATGGCCAATAATGTCTCTGTCACTTGTGTGGGTGTAGTGAAAGCTTTGAGAGTTTTTGTTTTTGGAATCACTACAGAGGTTGATGCTTATGTGATGTCAGTAAAGGGAGAAGGATACCCCCTTATTTTAGGACGACCTTGGCTCATGGGTATAGGAGCTAGGCAAGATTGGGCAACAGGAGACTTGGAGTTGAGGCCTCGCGTGGGTGGCCATAGTCGGAAGGTGGTTTATAACTTGAAGAATGGGCGACAAGAGAACCTTGAACTAGAGACGTCAGCTGATGAGTGGAGCTCAAGTGGATGCTCCTCATCCATGGACGAGGAAGAGAGTTCAAGTGAAGAGAGTGATAGCACTCTCGAAGTCATGGGCGTCACCATAAAGGAAACTACCTTATCAGAAGACAACCCAAGGATCCAAATGGAGAATGTGTGGGATGCCAGCCTAGAGAAGATGTTATCCAAGGATATAAAGGAAGAAGAAAGGGAGGGTTATGTAAATGTTCTCAAGAAGCATGCATCATTGTTTATTTCTGATTACACTCACATTATAGGTGTCACTGCAGTGAAGCATCATATCCATCTAAAAGAAGGGAGCAAGCCAGTAGTACAAAAACTAAGAAGATTAGGAGTTGTGCAACAAAATGCACTATTGTCCGAGGTGAAGAGACTCTTAGAAGCAGGATTCATATACCCAGTAGAAGATTCAGAATGGGTCTCCCCAGTAGTGGTGAGGCAAAAGAAGAATGGTAAATGGCGAGTGTGCGTGGATTACAATCCACTAAATGCTGCAACAAAGAGGGACCACTTCCCTCTCCCATTTCAAGATGAGATTCTAAATGAAGTAGCAGGCCATGAGCGATACACAGTGTGTGATGGCTACTCCGGCTACTTTCAAATACGCATTGCAGAGGAGGACCAGAAAAAGACTACTTTCATCACACCATGCGGCTGTTTTGCATTTCGAGTCATGCCTTTTGGTCTTACCAACGCTCCAGCCACCTTTCAACGATTTATGAACATGGTCTTCCAACCTTACTTTGGTAAGTCGATAAGGGTTTTCATAGATGACTTTTGTATTTACAGCTCCAAAAGTATGCATCTCGGCAAGATTGATGAAGGATTTACTCGTTTAGCTAAGCTGGGTGGACAACTAAACAAGGACAAATGTCACATTGGGGAAAGCAAGGTTACACTATTGGGGCATGTAGTGTCCATTGATGGAAACGAGGTAGATCCTGAAAAGATAGAAACATTGCTAAATCTACCTTCCCCAACTTCCATCAAACAATTAATCTCTTTCTTGCAAAAGCTAAGATATTTGAGTAGATTCATACACTTACTCTCCCAAGTGATATTTCCTCTACAACAGCTGACTCACCAAGAGACGCTTGTTTGGAGTGAAGAAAGTGATGGGCATTTTCGAGAGATAAAAAAAAGTTAGGGTCACTCCCTGTAATCCTCCAACCTTGTTGGGAAGAAAAATTCTTTGTAAACCCTAGTGTGGGAGAAGAGGCCATTGGTGATGACCTCGTACAAAAAGATCCAAAAACATCCTTTATTAGGCTTGTGTATTTTGCTAGCCGCCTCATGGAAAATAGAGAGAAGGCCTACACCCTGATGGAACATCTAGTGTTAGCTGTCATGTTTGCAGTAACCAAATTTTGGCCATACTTGCTGCCGAAGAGGTTTGTAATTATCACTGTGGAGGATATGTAGATAAATTTCACCTCTTGAAGCGTATCTGTCTCCTCTTTGATTTTCTTTGCAAATGTCTCATTGTAAGTGTAGAGACATTGTCAGCAAGGTTTCACATCACTCTTAAGGGTTATTGTATGCAGACATATGCTTGGGTCAACTCCCTTAAGGTCCTTATATGACCGTGCAAACACATATCTATACTGTTTGATAGTAGCTATTAGAAGCTACCCTTCTTTATCAGTGAGGTCCGTGGCTATATAAGTTGGTTTTGGTTCTTCCCCTGGTTTAGCTAGGTCAATCCTCTTAGAATTTCAAGCCCATCATAAGAAGTACCCAACCCCTTTTGCAACACAATTCTTTTATGTTGAATGGTGTACTTTTTATGGTGAGAGGGTGCATCCAGTCTCTCCATGTCAAATCCCTCCTCACCTTCTATCTCAATTGTCCAAACTTCTTTTAGGGTCTGTTTTAGCTATTGATATTCACATTTTTGTTGGAATTAGGGTTGCAGAGAAACGTACACAGCTTGGAGAAGACGAAGGAAGCTCAAGGCACACAATGGAGAGTGTATTACTTAGTGTGCAATGGAAAGATAGATAACCCTAGAGTGATGGGTGTATATACAATGCTCGTGGGAAAAAACCTCCTAAAGAGGGAAAAAATGCCTCGACGGTCCTAGTGTGTTCACACACATCACTACCAGATGTATATGGCAACAAATCCCCCCTGGAGTGATGCGGTGAATGAGAGCTGGCACATGAGTAAAGGGAAGTGCCATGCCCTGAGGACATGATCAGTCCACAAAGGGGAGTAACCCCAAAGCTTTGCGGAAAGCTTCAAGCTTATCACAAGAAAATGCCTTTGTGAAAAGATCTGCAAGGTTGTCCTGTGTTGGCACATAAGCCAAGCTTATCTCTCCTACTGAGAGCCTCTCCCTGACATAGTCGTAATGCACCTCAATGTGCTTTGTGCAAGCATGAAAAACTGGGTTCCTCGCAACTGCCAATGTGCTCTGACTGTCAATGTAGATAGTGTTGGCAGTGCCCTGTCCAACACCCAAATCAGCCATAAGGCGTCTGAGCCATACACATTCAACCGTAGCTGTGAAGACTGCCCTGTACTCAACCTCACAACTCGAAGTGGCCACAGTAGGTTGCTTCTTGCTCAACCATGATATACATGAACTGCCAAGCATGAAACTAAAACCACTTGTGGACACTCGCGTGTCAAAACAACCAGCCCAATTTGAGTCCGAAAAAGCATGTAAGTCTAATGGCAATGATCCCCCCTTGGGATAAAACAAGCCAAGATGTAAAGTGCCATTGAGGTAGCGGAAAATTCTCTTGACAGCCTGCCAATGCTTAGACCCTGGGCTATGCATAAATCTGCTCACCTATGAGACTGCAAACTGAATATCTGGCCTCGTGTTGCATACATAAATGAGGCAACCAACAACAGTTTGGTAAAGAGTGACATCAGCAGGATCACCAACATCATGTAGACTCAACTTCAGACTTGTTTCCATGGGAGTGGCAATAGGTTTGCAATCCTCAAGTCCAAACTTACATAGCAATGTCTCTATGTAACTTTTCTGACACAAGGCAATACCACCATCACATTGCTTAAACTTATACCCAAGTAATGATGCAACAGCCCCAAATCTTTCATCTTGAAAGTGGCGTTCAAATCAACCTTAAATTCAGCAATATGTCTCTCATTTGGCCCGGTGATCAACAAATCATCGACATAAAGAACCACAATGAGAAGTACATCACCCTCACGCTTTACATACAATGTGCTTTCTATTGGACTGTTACGAAAGCCTCGTTTAACCAAATGAGTGTCAGCTTTCTCATACCAAGCACGAGGAGATTGCTTCAACCCATACAAAGCCTTCTTACATCTGCACACTTTGTCCTCTTATCCTTTTATGACAAAACCGCGAGGCTACATTACATAAACTTCCTCAAATATGTCACCATTCAAGAAAGCAGTAACAATGTCTGATTGATGTACATCCCAACCAAAATGAGCTGCCAATGCACATAGAAAATGTACAGTAGTCATACGACAAGTGGGAGCAATAGTCTCTTCATAATCTATGGCTTTTTGCTGTGCATAACCCTTTGCAACAAGTCGAGCCTTATGGCGATTGATCTCACCATTTGGCTTGCGTTTCAACTTGTAAACCCACTTCGTACCAATGGCCTTTTTGCTAGGAGGCAAATCACATAAAGTCCATGTGTCATTTTCTATAAGTGCATCATATTCTGATTGCATGGCAACCATCCAATTTTCTGAATTCTGTGCTTCATCAAAAGACAGAGGCTCCTCAACATCATGTAAGCTAGACACAGCCAAAGCATAACAATCTGATGCATAAGATGCATGACAAGAGCCTGAACGAGTACGGCTAGACAAAGGTGCATCCAATTTACTAGCACGCAAAGTGTGCACCAGTCATTTTGGCATACCTCTAGCCTGCTCATTTTCAGCCCTTTCTTCATCAAGTACATCATGTACATCTGCATCAGTAATAGGCTAATCTTTACATTTTCGAAAACCCCCATAGGTTGTACATTTGCCTCATTGGAAATAACATTCGTATTTCCACCATTGAAAAGAGGCAACAAAGTGTCATAAATGTCCTGTGAGCTTAAATTACTGTCTCTAGTATATGACAACAAGGGATGAATAGAATCTTCCACAAACACTACATCCCGTGAAACCAGAATACATTTTTTTTGCGGATGATACAACCTGTAACCTTTGTTTTCAGCACTATAACAAAAAAAAAACATTTTACAGCCTTATCATCCAATTTTTTGCACTGTGTTTGTGGCACCAAAGCATATGCCCAACAACCAAAAACACGCATGTGCTCAATAGAAGTCTTTCTATCATGCCATGCTTCATACGGAGTAATAGAATGCAAAGGTTTTGTAGGACACCTGTTAAGTACATAAGTGGCACACATGATGGCCTCAAGCCAAAAAGAATGCGGCAAAGCCTGACTTTTGACCATACATCGTGCCATTTTCGTCAGTGACCTATTTTTTCTCTCAGCAACACCATTTTGCTGAGGTGTATAAGGCACTACACATTGGTGTTTTATCCACGACTAGCTAGAAATGCATTGAGTTCATGAGACATATACTCCCCCCCTCGATCGGAATGGAGGGTGCCCATCGTACATTTCGAAACATTTTCAGCCATAGCCAAAAATTATTTGAAGCACATAAAAACTTCGGACTTCGCTTTAAGCGGAAATACCCATGCATGCCTAGAGTAATCATCAATGAAAGTCACTAAGTACAGGGAGTGTTACCGTTCTCCGAGCGAGGTTTTCCGAGCGATCCTAGTTTTCGAGTAGGTCTTGGCAGAAGGGTACTCCTTAGAAGGGTACTCCTATTAGACAAGGTGGTTTGAGTCACTTCAATACATGCTCCTATTCCGTTCTCGAATACATATTGACAAGAATGGATTTTGTTACTTGAAAAGGACATAGAGAACTTTACCTACAAGAGGATACATACTGCATTGATCAATATGAACGGAATACCTAAATCAATTGTTTATTTATATACACGCTAATCTCATGTCTAGAGAGAGAGAGTCTGAGAGAGAGAGAGTCTGAGAGAGAGAGAGAATGCAAGATTGCAACAATAACAATATACATTTAAATGGAAGACTCTTGGATACTAAATTTTTGTTATAAAAAAGACATAACAGATTATAGTTGAAAATAAGGATTTCATGTACGATCAATGAAACAAAATTTCACAGTAATTTACAATGATTCACATTCATCATCAATGTAAAGGTTTCGAATGGAGCGGCGCTCTTCCCGTTCCATGTCGAATCGTTTGTCTCTACACATGCTCTTTGCCATTGCTTCGGCGTACACGGGCAATTGACTTTGCATGGAAGGAACAAATGAGATCTTAATACATATCAAGAAATCCATACAAAGAAAAATAATTAACATATTCAAATGTAACATCTAATACATAACATTTCCAATGTAAAATGTGTTTCCTTAAATTGTGAGTATTCCATATATTATCACCAACCATGATAAAACAAAAGCATATCCAAATATGGAAATAGAAGCCAAACATCACATAAGCATATATTGAAATACTACTATTTACCTAGAGCTGGCAATAAATTTCTATAACAAAAAATCCATACAAAGGGAGAAGATTAACATATGAACAACATAACATCCAAGAACATAACATAACCGAAGCAACTATGTTCCAAAACCAATGAGTTTTACATAAATGTCACTTTGCAACAAAACAAGAGCATAATTAAACATGGCAATACAAACCAAACATCACATAAAAACAAACCACACTTTGAAGAAGTCCATAATAGTAATAGTCTCAAGAGACAAGGGCCTCACTAGTCATATGGATTGAAACCTGCAAGTGGATCCACCTCATCATCTGCCTGCGGCCTACTAACATTGTCATGGTTGTTCTGTTGCATGTAAGCCAAAAGGAGAGGCTCTACATACGTGGTCATCAAGAATGTATCCACATCGATAGATGCACATACTCTACCAGTGTGCATGCATGTCTTAAGAATAGGTGCAGTACCACATCCCATCTCAATGCACACACCACCTCGACGACAATATAGGTATAGAAAGCATGCTAAAAATGTATGACTCCTCTCTAGTCCCCCACGCCACTGCTGCCCGACAGGATCCAAAGCACGCAAATCATCCGGAAGATAATGATAGGCGAGGGTATCTAAAGGATGCATGCCGAAGGACTCAAAGAGGGGTGTACTCTCTGCAATGAAAATAGGAGGATCTGTAGCTCGGCGTCGAACCATAAAAAGCATTGACGTAGAACACTAGCAACAAAAGATAATAATATCCAATTAAACCTTAATTTAAGAAACTCATGTATTTTTGAGACTTTGAACCTAATATAATCATCACTATACTCACATCTGTGCGAATACCACCAATCTCCTTGTATCCATATGTAGAATGGTGAATGACAACCACTCGTCTCACTATCTCCAAATTGTAAACGCGAACATAGCGCTCAATCCACCCAATTGTGGAATCACCTATAATATAGTTGCACCGTCTTAGAAAAGTTTCAATAAGTAGAAGCCAAAATAAACATAAATGTTAACAACTATTAACTTTAACAAATACCTGCCATAGAGGCCATCACCAATAACCATCCCAAGTCTGCCAAAGTAGATGCTGCCAAAGCAATCCCATAGCGCACATGGTCCTCAGAAACAAAATCCCAGGTGGGACAAGGATCGTCACCACCTTGAGTGCCTCCAAATGGAAAGTCAAGGAAAATGAAGTCAGCTGCCCAATCCACAGCTTTTCCCCTCTTTGTATAATTAACCCCTGAAGGCTTATTTTGCTTGATGAACTCGTGCACACTATAGAAGGTATCATTTTTTCTTCCTCCCGCAAAATCCTTCCCAATGGTGATGTAATCACCAACCACTACAATGCTTTTGGGATTCTCAACATGAGGTGTGTATCCCAAAGAATGCGCTGCAAGATAAATAAATTGTGTAGTCCTTTTGGAAAGTCTCTTTTGACCTTTAAGAGAATTCCCTTCAGGATCACAAGAGCATGATATCAATAAGGTTTTCCTCTCAAAACACATACGGATAAGAGAATAGAGAGAGAGAAAGATAGATAGAGAGAGACAGAGAGTCTTTGTGTA
Source organism: Adiantum capillus-veneris (assembly GCF_014529385.1). NCBI lineage: Eukaryota > Viridiplantae > Streptophyta > Polypodiopsida > Polypodiales > Pteridaceae > Adiantum > Adiantum capillus-veneris. Next base: position 105,280,833 of record NC_140931.1, on the reverse strand, counting down.
TGTGTGCACACTCGCACACATAAATGCAAAGACATCATGTGGATACTTGAGAGACATACACACATAGACTAATGTATGCAGAAACATGATATGTATATGTGTGTGTATATATATATATATATACACATATAAGTACTTACATGCATACAGAGACATTTATATATGTACGTATACGTACACAAGTAAGTAGGTATGTATGTGTGTGAGTGCATGTGTATATAAACACTATTAAAATATTTACTAAAGAATCAAAATAGATGTGGATCTTGGAATTCAAACCTTGAGTGCAATCCTCTGTTTCCAAGTCCTCCATATGATGAGAAATATCAAAGGACTTTTGGCTTTCAACATCAATCCTTTGTTTCTCAACATGCTTCTCTTTTTGTTTATCTACACAAAATTAGAATAAAGAACAAAACATTATTGAATACCAACAAACCATATTTACATTTAAAAAAAACAAGGCAAATTACAAGACATAATACATGATTCAATACATCACTTATACAAAATTTCAAATTATCATACTCTTTCTTTGGTCCACTTCTTTTGGAACCATGGTTAATATTTGTGAATAGAGCTCCTTCTCTCTATTCAATATATGACCTCCTTCAAGATCTATCCACCATGGACAATTGTCAAGCTCCCATCGTGTACATTGATGCATAGCACGTGGGTACATACAAGTCTCTTCATTTAGGGTCAAAAGCCATTGCTTTTCCCTTACTGGAATACTTGGCACATGACCTTTTTCTTGCAAGCAAACAAAGTACCTACCATGGACAATGAAACAATTATCAAAAACATGATTTTATCTTTGTTATGAAATTAAAGTAACTATCAAGTAAATTCATTCACACATCTTCACCTAAAAAGTAGCCTCATGGAGGCTTTCAATATCATATCCTCTTTCTTGACAGGTTTATCATTGCTCTTTTTCTCCTTTGGCTCTCCTCGAACCTCAAGAGGAAACAAATGTGTCCTCATCTCTATCTTCACCTCTTCATAGTAGTCAAATAGAGAGAGATCAAGAGGCACAATCACCCCTCCCGGTACATCCATAAAATCGACCAGCACCTCCTTAGCTTTATGGTATATCTTCTCAAGCACAGCTTCTCTTCTAAGCCAACTTTAAGAAGAAAACATAATTTCATGTATTTTTTTTGTCAGCCTATAAACCATGCAATGTATACGATCATAAAAAATTGTTAGGAACTCACTGTCTATAAAGATGATCCCCTCGTGCAAGACCATACATAGATCTTGTGGCTTTGTTTTCCTCCAACAAAGTCAACCAAAAGATTTTTGACTCCATTTGAACATCACATAAAGCCAATAAATTCAATTTCTCAAGCGTTGCAAAGCTTTCGGGCCCCCATTTGAGAGACCATACCTTTGACCGCCAAGTATCTCCATGCTTGGGATCGACAATATTAAGGATCTAAAATTAACTTATTGAATTCAATAATTTATCTAAACAAAGTAAATGCACACACAGTCGTTCATTGAGAAAGACTCACCTTTCCAATCCTATCACCATATCTTGAAGCCAACTCCTCATTCTCCTTCTCTTCAAACAATCGAAGCTCTTCATCTGACATTTTCAGTCTTGCATCTTCAACCTTCTTGTTTAATGCTTTACTTATTTGCACCTAGAAAAATAAGGGAAGGATTCAAATCCATTGTGACAAGCTTACATTAAGGAATACTAAATTCATGTTAGAAATATATACTACATAAAACTTACATTAAAAACTAGCTTCCCGAGATATCTACGTGTGAGAGGATACCACGGCTCAGCACCTTTGGTACTCTTCTTTCTGATACGTGCAATCAACATTCTATCTCTCTCAGGTAGTTCTTTGAGGTACTCCCCATGATCAGCAGAACAAATATTTGCACAATTTACTAGTTCATCCCTCAAGGTTGTGGTCACCAAGGCATGTGTATTTAGACTACATGTTCATAAGCAAGATAAATTCACATAAACATAAATAAACTTGAGAACTATAATAACTAAAAAGAGGAAGAAGGGGACTCACTAGTTCATCCTCTGTAAACTGGTAAGAAGGGCAATCTCACTAACCCTGGTAGGGTCAATAATAGTACAAAGCACACGACAATGCTTCACTTTTGTTTCTTTGAAGCATTCTTTAATAGCAGTTGTCCATGCCACTGTACGGTGGTTGCCTTCCCAAACATAGAACATGTGACCCATTAGTTCCTGAAGTTCCGGTTTAAGAATGAGGTCATCTTCAAACTCTTTGTTAACCTCATGCCAAATAGGATCCCAATCTCTCTGTATTGCTTCCTCCACAATTGAAACTTCTTTGTCCCTTGTCCAAATTGACACAATAAATGCTCCTTTCTCTGCCACATAACCCTCTCTAGCAAATGCTATTTTCAAGCCCGAAAGATCATCACGAAGACCCCTAACCCTTGCATAAGGAATGAGTCTACAAAGAGGAATGGGTGGACAACGGTGACAGCTGAACATCCTTGTTTTTTGAAGAATGTCCTCTCCCATGTCCATGTAAATCTTGTTCTCTTCATTGGATTGCTCTACAGATTTTACCTCTGGCCTAACAACATAAGGGACAATCATCATACTTGCCTCTTGTTGAGCAATCCCTTCATCAAGTGGAACAACCCCTGAAGCATCCAAATTTTGGCTCTCAATCTCTTCCTCAACATCATTTTGCAATGAAGTGTCATCTTGACTCTCCTGTTGCATTGAGTCTACATTAAGTTGAGATGAACCTCTCGTTTTCCTCAATCGCTTACGACCCCCAGCAACAGCCGAAGGACTGCAAAGAGACACAAGTAAAAAAGTCTTTGTTAAAAAAAGCATCTCAAATTGAAAAAAACACCCTAAAAGTAGGCCGTGCCGACGCGCCCTGCTTTTGGGGTGTTTTTTTGCAATTTGCAGGCCATTTATACTGGCATTTATACATGCAGTTAACAAGCTATTGCATTTCAAACAGACAGAAATTATATGACATGATCACCAATATAATCTAATATATTATAGATTTTATTATACTTTTATTATTATAGAAATGAACATCTGCATGCAACACTTGGCTTTCAATTGAATGCCGCTGAGATGCTAAAACTTTAGGATGCTAAATACACCAGCAGCTGGAAAGCATTTCATTGTCCATTAGATTCTGCATAATTAAGCAAAGGTAGATGAAAGTAACTCTGCTATGTGAAATAATTCAAGATATCATGAGCAAGCAACCGGAAGCCAACTTAAATCTTGAAGCCAGTCAACTAAAATCTTGAGGCCAGTCAACTAAAATCTGAGCCATCAATAAAAACATGGACGAGAAGCCACTAAAATCTTGCAGTCAGCTAAAATCTTGAGGCCAGTCAGCTAAAATCTGATACAGATGATACGGAAACCGCTAACTAGCAGCAATGTTTTGAACACTGCAATGTACATGACGAGGAGATCATGGACGAGAGGGAGAGTCAAAACGAGGTCGAACAAGGGAGCGGTTCTGAGTCAAAACGAGGTCGAACAGGGGAGCGGTTGGAGGATGATTCTGTAAAGGGTCCCTCCAATGCTAGGAGTGTATTTTCAAGATGAGCAAGTCATGGGAGCTGCAGGTGCCACATCTTTTGCAACCCATCGTTAGACAGGGCGATTGGCTCTTCTATCAGACAACATCCTTTATGAAGAGAGCGATTGGCTCCTTGATAAGACAGCCTCGATCTTTGGAGTGGGGCTCATAGCAAGCAGGTTTTCCAGTTGCAGAACACGGGCAGAACACGGGCATCACGAGGCTGGATCTATGGCCTCAACTTCGAGATCTGACGGTTATTGAACCCCACCTGGAAGCGTTCAATTTGGGTTGCCTTCCCAACTCGAACAATTCCTTTTCAGGGATGTTTCAGAGAAAGCATCGTTATCTCATAGGGGTGTATACAGGTCAAAAATATTTTTAGCCAGACACATCATGTGAAATATGGAGACGCAAGGAAAGGAATGGGAGGTATTTATTGGAAGGGAAAGACTTCATGGTTGGATGGAGTCCTCCTTTTTCAAGCAAGGACAATTGGGCTTTTTGTCTGCCAGCGTTGTAAGTTTGCGGCTACATTACTTGCACACTGCTACAGAGCTTCCAGATCTTTCCTCATTGGCGCGCACGCTACAACACCTTGATGTCCTATTGTGTGAGAGGCTAGAGAGAGTGAATCTGAAAACTAGGTTTGGAAGCCTGACAACCCTCAATCTGTGTCTCTGCCACAATATGGTGGAAATAATTGGGCCAGGGTCTCTTCCTACCCTCCGTGTCTTGCATGTTGTTGACTGCAGGAAGGTGCAGAGCTTGAAAGGCTTTGAGAATTCAGAAAGCTTGAAAGGCTTTGAGAATTCAGAGAGCTTGAAAGGCTTTGAGAATTCAGAAGGCTTTGAGAGCTTGAAAGGCTTTGAGGAACTCACACTTTCTGGGTTGAGAGAGTTGAGTGAATTTACTTTGGTAGGCTGTCGCAAATTGAGGACCTCAGTAGGCATGATGTGATATGGGGAAGCTCAGATAAGGATCTCTCAAAATGTAAGGATCTTGGCGAACTTGTCGTGTATTGTGAGAATGGGGTGAATGGCACAGATACCATCAAACTTGCTCAGCTTGAAAATTCTGCACCCACTCTTTGATAGTATTTTGGGGGCAGTCCTCCAAAATTCAAACCCAACACATGATGCTTTATGGAAAGGCCTTGGGAGGAGGAATTCAAGGCCGATTGTCCAGAATGCAATCGTGAGAGCAACAGTCTTTCCTAGCAAGTGCCTGACAATCTGTGCGGAGGAAATTCCACTAAGAAAATGCACCTGCTTTTGAGGTGTTTTTTTTGCATTTTGCAGGCTAATACACATTATGCAGGCCAAGACATTATGCAGGCCAAAACACTCATATGAGGCAACATTATGTAGGCCAAAACACTCACATGAGGCTAATACACATTATGCAGGCCAAAACACTCACATGAATGGAGCTACCATTTCAATTAGGCTGTCTTGTAGTAGACCCACCCTTATAGATTAATGTTTGTATTAACAATCTGTGCGGATGTGCTAAAGAGAGTACATGGAAATAAGTGCGTATTTGCTCCCCATCGAGTATCCCGAAAGATCACTCCACTGGTCGCCCACAATGAAATAGCCCAGGTCTTCAAGGGCCTTCCTCTTACCCGATTCCTCTTACACCTGCATCCTCACTTTGCCTAATAAAAGCAGAAACAACAACAATCTCAGGAATTACTCATATGCCTAATCTGGGTTTTCAACAATTGTTTACCTTTATCCAACATCAGGTCGCCTTACAATGCAAAGTTCGAACAGACAATCCAAAATCTAAAATTTGCCCCCCATTCTTGATCACACCAACTTCCCACCTAAAACCCTCCCAATCCAGAAAAACATCGTCAACAGACAATAAAAAACAATTATATTTTGTCCAGTTTGATATGACCTTCCCTGATTTTCCATTTTCAAAATCTTCTCACCCATACACCAAGTCCCTGCTTAGGTATTGAACAAAAAGGTCTTCTCATTCATGGAACTCATTGTCACTATGGAAGATGTCCTCTACCACGGCTTCTGCCTGTATTGCTTACCTAGGCTCCCCCCTCATCCGTAGCCCACATTCACTCTTAAATAAAAGCATAACGAGCCAAGTCTCACCATTCCTGAGCAAATAAGTGATCAACGTACAATAAACGATCTGCAAACGATCTACAAACAAACGATCTTCCAAGCCCGGGGTTACTAACCGTGCATCTCTCTCTCTCTCTCTCTCTCTCTCTCTCTCTCTCTCTCTCTCTCTCTCTCTCTCTCTCTCTCTCTCTCTCTCTCTCTCTCTCTCTCTCTCTCTCTCTTAGAGTATAGCTTCAGGCCAAATTTCTGCAATACAAATTTGAAAAATCTGAACCAAACGCTGTCTCTTGAATCAACTGAAAACTGAACTTGCATCGACTGAAAATTTCTGCAATACAAACTGAAAATCTGAAGCTTGAATCGACTGAAAACTGAACTTGCAGATGCGCAACCCAAAAGGAAAACAAAATGTCAAAAAACACCCCAAAAGAAGGGCACGCCTGCGTAGCCTGCTTTTGAGGTGTTTTTTTGAGCATGGAGTGGAGAAGAGATATGTACCTCTGAGGCTTTGCCGTTTTTTTCGATTTGTTCATCTTCGCTCTGTTCTTGAGAGAGGGCCTCGCAATGAGAATGTTCTAAGCAGGCGTACCACATTTAGATTGTTATTTTTTGAGTGTTTTTCAAGGCTCTAATTTATATAAGGTATTCAAATTAATATTAGTCCCTCTATAATTTCATTATGTGAAGATTTCCCACTCTCTTTTCTCTCTCCTCCCTTTGTTGGGAATAGTCCACCTTTATGGGCAGGCCTTTTCTAGAGTGAGAGATGGAGAACTAGAGAGAGAGAGAGAGAGAGAGAGAGAGAGAGAGAGAGAGAGAGAGAGAGAGAGAGAGAGAGAGAGAGAGAGAGAGAGAGAGAGAGAGAGAGAGAGAGAGAGAGAGAGAGAGAGAGATCTAGTCCGTAGCCTTCTTTTGTTTAGCATTATTTTTATGATGACAAGATTTAGTGCATCAAAATTTTAAAATTATGTGATCATTCATAAAATAGAGGTGCATTCATGACTGTTTCACTAGAATTCCCCTTCAGTTGGTTCAACGCACTGTTTTTACTGTCGTCCCATTTTTGCAATCACCTACCTGTTTCTGCAATCACCAGCCTGTTTCTGCAATCACCTACCTGTTTCTGCAATCACCTACCTGTTTCTGCAATCACCTTCCTGTATCTGCAATAACCTATAACCTACCGGTTTTTGCCTGTTTCTGCCCATATCAACCAGGAGTAGATTCATCACCATCTATGGTCCTTCTCTAAGACAGAAATTAAGTGTTGATTTTCAGAGCAGGTTTGTGGAAATCAAGCTAAATCTTCTTGAGGAGTATTTTGACTTAGAAGGGGTGCCTTTGTCACTTAGCCATGAACAATTAAAGTTTGAGACTCTTCTACTCTCCACTGGTGAAGAAGGATTTCTTCTTGATGCAGAAATACATCAATTCTATAAGATTTTTATTGATATTGAGACTCCTACTTCTGTTGAGTTCATTCCTACTGAAACACCAAAAACTCACAGTGTCATTGATATGATTAAACAACTGCCCTTAAATAGTAGCTTGCATGTCGCTATGAAAAGTGCTACAAAGATTGTTAAAGTTGAAGAACTGCCCAAAGTTTACGATGGGTACATTGCATTTGAGCTCCCGCCTTGTGAAGAGAAGTCAACAATGCATGGAATGGAGCAGAAGTATGACGGTCACTCTTGGATGGAGTACGTCACATGCAGCTCAGATTGTTTTGATGGTGTTGTGCGCTTGAGTCGTTGTCCTGGACACCTTCGGTGCATCAATATTGATTGTCCTCACTACTTGAGACTACATTATCAAAATGAAACACACTGGAAAGGAAGAATGAAAAAAAGTTGTCCTGTTGGTCTTGTAGGGCTTCAACATGGTAATATAGTTTGCAAGCACTGCTCACAAATGCCTAAGTGTGTGGATTTGTGTCATGCAATAATTTACTATTGTGTGCCTAGAGATCATTTCAACACTACAAGATGTGCGATTCATCTGGGTAATCATAAGCACCCTTATGAAGAGGGTGTGAGCAGAGCCATTGAAAAACAAATAGAGGAGAAGGTTGCAGCACGTGCAAAGCTAAATCCTTTCACTACTCCAAAACAACTGGAGGGTGCAGTTACTCAAGATCTTATTTTGGACATGCTAATGAAAGACAACCAAGAGGGGAACTCAGAGATTGGAGAGGATGAACTTGCAGACATTCTTGAGTATGCCACTCCTCTCTCAAATAAAAGGAGGATAGGAAGATGTTTAGAGTATGCCAAAAGAGAGAAGAATATCACTTCAACGGGACTTGAAGCTGTGTTAAACTTGAAGAATCGTTGCCGCTACCCTTTCATACACAATGTGTTGTTCCCAGGGCAGTTAAGTGACAAACATCAACCACATGTTTTTAAAATGTCAATTAGGGGACCTGGTAGTGGACTTGATTTGATTAATAGAATGAGACTTGGTGGAAACTTGCAAGAAATGTGGGTTCATTTTGATCACATACATAGAGTTTCTGGCTGGCCCACAATGTCTGCACATGTATATGACCCTTATGTGCGTTCTCTTTTGACTATTGCCACATCTGAGTTCAAGGTCGAGGATCGCTTTGCTCAGACTGAGTTTTGGAAAATGTTGAATTCTGTGGTTCATGAAAATGGTTTTGAAAAACCAGAGTTTCGTGGATTCATGGCAGATGAGGCAAATGCAAATTGGCTTGCAGTGCGTGCAGTTTACTTTGGTGGGGCAAAAAAAAAGGTACCTGAAAAAGAGAGGAGTTGTACTTTCCATTGGGAGCAGAGCATGGTTCACCACACACGTAAGTGTATCCGTCCTTCATTTCAGGAGGAGCATAAATCCTTGTGTCGAAATTGGCAAATGCACCATCTGATGTGGCTGCAGATAACTGTAAGAATGAAATTAGAAAATTTTGGCATGTAGGTCATGCAATCAAGGATGAGATACCATCATTGGAAACTTGGCTTGCTTGGTGGGATGTGAGAGCATTCCACTGGGGATCTTGGTTTGTGAGTCAAGATGAGTCAGGTGTTTTTGTGCCCACTACTAATCTAGCAGAGGTTAAACATGCAAGTATGCGTGCTGGAGTTGGTTTTAAAAGCCAGATATCCCTTTATGAGGCCACAGGATTTGACATGTCGATGGGTATTTTGCAAAGTGTGAAGTGTAATGCATACTTGAAAGGTATTCATGCTGGAACATGCCTTGGAATACAAGATATGGCAGAGAGATTCAGTAGTCAAAATGCAAGCCGGACATTGAATAGAAAACTAGCAGACCTTGCTCATTCATCTATGGTTGAAATGGGGATTCAGTCTCCAGAGATGCAACATTCTGCAATGGGTAAGCGGAGTGTGCGTGCAAAGCGACCGCTTCAGGTTGATCCAAGAGAGATCCTTGAAGAGGATAGTCATAGGCCAGAATTTGTAACTGTTATTGAGGGTCATAGTTACAAAAATAAACCAGAAGGTGAGAGAAAAGGACAATATGTGGAGAGGAGGATTCCAAAGACAGTGTGGGCTATTAGAAGAACCGAACCAGGAAAAAAAATGACTTGTTTTGAACGATTACCAGGGCAAAGTGGAAGATGCGGAGCATACATTAATGTAGGGATTGATAATAGCAAAGATGGAGTACCTGCACCTTGCCTTTGGGGTCGAAGGAAGTGTACTGGAGGTCTTGTGGGTGGGTTTATTTGGTTTTGTAACTCATCCCCAACACTTGGGAGGTTGATGAGGACCATGTTGTTGGCTTGATTGGACCTGCTCCAGGAGTGTGGCCAGTGGATGAGGGAACTTTGTTGCAACCACAAGAGATACAAATCCTTGAGGAAAATGGATTTTCACTTGAATCGGGTAAAAGCGCAATCAGATCAACTACAGCAAATGCAACATCGAGCTCTTTGCAAGCGCTTAGTTCTTTTCGGCCAAAATTTAGAGACGGTAAGCTTGTTAAGTGGAGAGCAAATTTGACCAAAGAGTTCCAGGTCAGCATTCAGAAAGGAAGAACCTTGTCTGCGCAATTGGTTCGTGAGGCCATTGTTTTATGCAATGAGTCTCATATTTTCTACATAAGTACTGAAGGCTCGCGAGCATTAGGTGTCAACTACTTAGTGACTCTGAGTGAGTTTCCTCGTTGCACGTGTGAGGGATTTTTGAAAAGAGAAAGCAAACACTTGACATACATGCCATGTAAACACTTGTACTACGTGTATTTGCAAATATTGGGATTGGATTCATCATCTCACGAGTTCATTCACCAGGCAGCTCTCACAAAAGTCGAATTATTTCAGGCTCTTAGTGGCAGACGCAACAATGTCAAAAATTGACAATCACGTGTGAGCATTAAAGTCAGATGAGTCTTTTTTACTACACTTAGGTCCTTTTGAGATGAAAATCACGACCAAGCAACAGTTAGAAACTTTTTGGTGTATATTGTACATCTTGTACGGAGATGCCTATTTCGCTACTATCTAATGGATCGAAACTATAGCAATATGAAATCAAACAACATACATTTTGCTATGAAGTTTGGAGTATATTGCCAACAATGTTTTTACTTTTTGTTTTGACACTGTGAAGGAAACAAATTTATTGTAATATTGTTCTAGCAGCTCATAAAGTAGAATTACTGTGATAGATATATATATAGTAGTTATTGGAGGTTGTATATATGTATGTATGCCTATACGTATGTATGTATTGTATGTAGTTTTTTAACCCATTGTCTATTATGTTCATGGATCTTGGCAGATCACATAGAAGGAATGGTACTTTTGTAGTTGTGAGTGATATTAGTAAGTGAATAGGTTTGCCTTGTCTCATGTTTCTGTCTCCTTGATATTTTGCAAATAGTGTATCCTCAAAGAGTGAGATATGGTCTTCTACCGTGACTAGGTGCCTGTTCATGGGAGCCTCGTAAACCTTCACACTATAGATTTTATCCCCATAATAGACATTTTGGTCTTTGAATCTCATTCCAGTACTATGAATGTATAGACAAGAAGAGTCAAAAACCATATTGGTGTCTAAGGATATTTCCCAGTTTTAGTTCGTCCACCAAGTATCCACTGCCAAGACCTTCTCGGAAACTAGGATCGCTCAGGAAACCTCGCTCGGAGATCGGTGTTGACCAGTATAGGTAATTGCCTAAGGACGGAGTTTGCATGGGTCCACAAACATCACTATGCACAAGCTGCAACCTGCATGTGGCCCAAACTGAACCATCCTTTGGAAACTTAGAACAGTGTATCTTACCCAAAATACAGCCTTCACAAACATGTTTGACAGGTGCTTCAAGAGGCGGCAAAGAAGCAACCATATCAAATTTCTGCAAACACAGCAAACTGGTAAAATTCAGATGACCAAAACGTGCATGCCAAAGTTTTGCATTTGAAATAGGCCTTGAATCTGCAATAGAATTTGCAAAATTCTGTCCACACTTGTCATACAAAGTAAGCTTATACAGCCCAAGACACAAAAGTCCAGATGCAACAATTTCATCACCAAAATTGAGATCATGAAATGTACATCTGTCATCCACAAAGTTGACTACAAGTCCAAGTCTAGCAAGTGCGGATACAGACAAGAGATTCTTCTTGATCCCAGGTACATAAAGTGCAGCAACATGTGTAAAAGAACTGCCATTTGCAGCAGTAAGCACAATCTTTCCAACTCCTTGAACTGGATAAGAGGCATTGTTGGCACAAGTGATAGAATTCCCATGAGGGACAGACTCGAGAGAGGTAAACAATTCATGATGTGAGGTAATGTGCTTTGTAACACCACTGTCAAAATACCACACATGTGAATCTGCAGCAACTCACAGGCATGCATCATGGATAGCAGAATTGTAAGTGCACTCTGCGCTAAAAGCCCATTCTGCATCAACATGAGCATCATAGTCTCCTTTCACAGAAGACTCAACAATGGCTACATTGTAGTGGAACCAGCATTTGCAGTGGAACCACCCTCTTTCTTCTTAGCCTCTTTGTCCTTCAACTTAGGACACGACTTGATCAAGTGATCATTAGATTTACAATAATGGCAACGCATCTTCTTTTTGCCCTTATCACCAGAATTTCTAGACAAATTGCTGCCAACAGAAGCATTAGGAACAGAATTTTTGCCACTCGCAGCAGAACCATAAGAAGTGGCTGCATTGCTGTTACCACCCTTTCTTTGAGAAGTAATAAAAGCCTGTTCAACTGCACGCTGCCTAGTGCTGTTTTTTTTGGAAAGTGACTCTTGCAACAGCAGTGTGCATAATGCATCAAACTTGCCAACTTCAGGATTTCCTTGGGTCATAAGTCTCCAACTACTAGCAAACGTCTGGTAAGAATCTGGTAAGGCATCAAGAACATGAATTGTCTGAAATGACTTCACCTATAGAAATAAGTTGCTCATTGATATCCTTGACACTAGCAAGGAAAGTGTCCATATCATCTTCCTCATGCATAATCTTTGACTCCAGCTCTTTACGCAGCAAAGCAATTTTAGCCTCATTGCGACTTGCATAAAGACCAGCCAAAATATCCCAAGCCTGTTTTGCAGATTTTGCTGAACGGATGTGGGGAACAATGGTGCGCTTCACAGATAAACTCAATCAATGCATGAGCCTATGCATCCTTAACATCCCAACGAGCTTGTTCTACCGTAGGCAAAACAACTCTAACAGCTGCAATCCTTGCAGCAAGACCTGCAACATCCTCAACATCGTCTACATCCTCAGAAACAGGACGTACATCAATGCCCTGCACAATATTCCAGACGCCCTTTGACACAAGAACGTGTTGCATCATATAAGCCCACATAGGGTAATTTTCCCCATCCAACCTATCCTCAGCAGCAAACATCTTGAGTACATCTGTGTTGTTGTTGTCAGCCATGGTAAATGCTGCACCTGATGTGAAAACTGCTCAAAAATAGGAGAAACGGAGCGGGAACAACACGTGCTATATAGCACAAACCGTAGAAGACTATAAGACACCTGTTATGCAGAAAACGACACTAACGGAAACTCTGCACAAAATGACAAAATAGCTTGTGCAGCACTGCCTGTAGTGGAAACGGAGGCTGAAATGAGCCCGAATCAGAAATCTCAGTAGACTAAGCTCTACGAGCTTATCCGAAATATTTGTCGACCTGCAAAAGCTCGCCAAAACTCACTGAAATCGGAGAAAGTGAGCAGGCGTGTGCTGGAGCAGTTGGCGACTAAGCCCGGGAGGACGCAACCTGCTCTGATACCAATTGTTGGAATTAGGGTTGCAGAGAAACGTACACAGCTTGGAGAAGACGAAGGAAGCTCAAGGCACACAATAGAGAGTGTATTACTTAGTGTGCAATGGAAAGATAGATAGCCCTAGAGTGATGGGTGTATACAATGCTCGGGGTAAAAAACCTCCTAAAGAGGGAAAAAATGCCCCGGCGGTCCTAGTGTGTTCACACACATCACTACCACATGTATATGGTAACAATTTTCACTCTATTTTGGACATTTTTTGTTGATGTTTTAGCTATGTCCTTGGGTTTTCCTTTACTTCTTTTCTTTGGATTTGTGCTTACAGAAGCTGGTTTCAATGGTTTCTGTGTGATCTTATACCTAACACAGTCATCTGCTTCCACGAGTATAAGATACAAATTTTTCTCAATAATCAAGGCATTGGTTTCTCTTGTCTATTTTGTTGTTTTCTCGCTTGTTTTGTTTGATATCTTCGTTGTCTTCGTGATTTTTCATTTGGAAAATCATAGAAGAGCTCCCCGTGTTGTTTTGGTTTATCTTAATTTTTTGAGCTACTCGATAGATCATCCTCAAATTCATTTTCTAACTTGTAATCCCTCGAATCGTGGAATTCCTCATCGCTTTTGTCACTAATATCTTGAATGAAAATCTCGTCCAGTATTTGTTTGTATTTGTCTTTGGAGTGTTCGTTGTCTCCGTTTCTACTTTTGGTTCCATGATAGAATTTACAGTTTGGAAGGGAATTATTTTAAAATCTTCCTTGTAGCAAAATTTAGTGGGTATTAGCTCATTCACATACACATCTAGAGTTGCCAATATTTGATCCCACCTAAAGGGGTCAAACTAGTCTTCAACGAATGGCTCTAAAATGTAGCTTTTATCCCCTATTGCCCTCTCTCAGGATCCCATATTTAGATGCTCTGTACATCCAAACATCTATTTGGTTTGATAGCCATGCATGTAGTTGTGTTTGTTAAAAATTTTAGTTCCATCAAAATCTTCCATTGGGAGTCGATTCATATCTTTGTAACTATGGTCCTTCGTGCTGACCCTTGTTGTTACATGCTTATGCCTCAAGAAGAGGTATTCGTAGCCCCAATCTTGCACCATCTTGAGTTGATGCATAAATGGTCGTCCCAAAATAACGTCAAAGTTGTTGCTCTTACCAAAGTCTACTAGTGAAAAATTATGCTCATGTTTGATCCCATCAGAGGATACAATTTTTTGTTCAAGCATACCCAAAGGTCTTTCTACAAATCGTCTGCTAGTTGCAATTTCATTCATGTCTTCCTGAGAGCTGCTCCACTCCACCATTTTCCCAGATCTCTTTGCTGGCTATGGATACTCCAGCTCTGTTGTCAAGTATGGCTATCGTTTTTACTGCCTCGTGCTCTAGTGGTAAGGTAGTGTTCCCTTCACAATAATCACCCGCCTTGTTCATTGACATTGGTTTTGTTTTGGTTTCTTTGGTTGAGTTTTATCCATGTTTTCATTTACATGAACATCTTGAGCAGGGATTTTCAACCCCATCCTTTTCAACTTTTTGCTCCTTTGACTCCATAAATGTGGTCTAATCTTCAAAAGTTCTGAGAGAGTAATGGTGCATCTTATATGAGATGACATCAATTTATGGAGGCTTTTTGTATCCATCATCTCTGGAACTGGATTTCATTGAGATGATACGACATTAACTTTGATTTTGTTTTGTGTTCCCCTATAAATGAAGGTAAATTCTTCCATGTCCCATGTTTATTCTCTGCAGACACTTCAGTCCATGCATCTTTGTATAATGATCATATTTCCCCAGGATAAATCTCATGGTCCATGTTGACTTCTAGGATTGGTGCTGACTATAAAGTAGCACTAAAACATTTTTGGTTCTTGATTGTTTCCCACAAGAATTGTGGCACTAGCTCGTCCACTTCTGGAATAGGCTATATCTCTTGAGCCTTGGCCTCATTTGTTGTGTTGGCTACTACCCTTGTATCCAATGGTGTTTTGTTTTTAGGTTTCATTGGTTCACTCATTTTGTTTTCATTATGGGCTCTTTTGTCCTCCTTTTTCAGGTATTGGCACTACTTTCTTAGGAATATTCAATTTTTCTGGTTTCCTATGAATCGTTTGCACATTTCCAATCTCTTTATCTCAACTTCGGGATGCAGATATGTCAACCATGTTTCTTTTGATGTCTGGTTGTTTTTCGATCTTGCCATGGAGCTAGATAAACAATCATTATATAGAGATTGGGGATCTAACCAGTCAGGCTTTTTGAAAGCTGGAACTCTGCGGATGCTACATCATACTTAGAAAGGCCAAGACAAAACTTGGATGTGGCTAATATAAAATCCATTATGGCAACACCAGTTTAGTGCACAATCACTTTGGGAGAACTATTGAGATTAAAACCACATTTGTGGGGAGATGTACAAACCACCATGGAGAAGATGGGGCTAAAAGAAGCATCTCAAATGGACTTGGAAAAACTGCAAAGCAAAGACATACAAACTAAACTTGTCAGGTCATTACATATAAACAAAGTAGGGGACTACTGCGAAGGGAATGAGGGAAACACTACCCTTCCAGTATAGTACATTGATATAATTACCATGGCTATTTTAGACAGTGGCGCAACCATTGCCATAGCAACCAAAGCTATCTAGAAAGCTTGAGAAAAATTGGCAATCAAAAACACCAAAATGAAATTGTGATTGGCAGATGGACACATAGAGAAACCAATGGGCTTACTTGAGAATGTGATAGCCACTTCATGTGGAATTGACTACCAACACACTTTTGCTATTGTAGATTTTGGAAAGAAACTCAACTAGGAAATCATCTTGGGAAGACCATTTATAAGACAAATACAACTATTTCAAGACTGGGGCAACAATTATCTCTACATGAAACAAGTAGGGGCAATCACCTGAGTAAACTTGAAAGATCATTACTACAGTGATGTCTTGAGGACACCAATACAAGAATTAGACTCTGAGACCTCTGCAGAGACTAAACTACCATCAAGGATTCATAAAGACACTCCAATTTGGATGTGTGGGGCTTCTCAATCAGGGAGTTTGCAAAGAGAAGACTACGATTTAGACAAAGAAGTGAATAACACAGAATATGCCTACACAATTTTGTGATGCAGAAGGCTATGACATAGTCCCTATCCAAATGGTATTCATCAAGATGATTGAGGAGCAATAGGTCTTTTCGGATCACTACTATGATGCCACGGACAAGTTCGAAGAAGAGACAATTACAACAGAAGAGTAAGACTAAAAAAAAGAGCATGTTAGGGCCAAATTTCTAATTTGAGGAGGGGAAGAAATATTTCTTGAGTTTCCAAATCAACATCGGAGACGTCAACAAAGATACCGCAGAAAGCGAGAACAAAACTTGAGAAAGAAACTCACAAAAGAGCCGTCAAATATAAAAACTCAACTCTTAATGAAAGTAAACGTTGTGGATTGCATTAAAGACGAAATAACTGGAAGGTATCCCGAATCAGCACTTAAAGAGCAACAAACCCAGAAGAAACCAAAAATTTACAAGCCTGAAACAACCAAGGGGAAAGAGCCTCCAATGACAAAAATAGAGTGTAAGGCTAAATACAAAGAGTTGAAAAGGACCTTGATGGAGATCTAGACGATGGAAATGGAATTAAATAGTGACAAACATGGAGAAATCAATGTTCCATCCCACTATAAAAATACACTTTGCAATATCGCAAGACTGTTGTCGAGTAACCGTTATGACAGTCAATAGAACCAGGGAAATGTCCAAAAAATGTGAAACAAATCGACCTAGGAGAGCCTCGAGAAGAGCGGAGACCTCCATACATAGCTATGGATTTGTTGCAAGAAGAAGAAGAGATTCTCATAAGGACATTGAAGGAATATAGATATTTTTTCGCATGGTCATATAGAGATCTCAAAGGAGTGGATCCTACAATATGCCATCATACCATCCCTATGAGAGATCATGCCAAGCCAAGTCAACAAGGACCATATACGTATAATGAGACCTTTGCCAAAAAAAATCAAAGAAGAGATAGAAAAACTCAAGGAAGCAAAGTTTATGTATGAGATAGAACTCACAGATTGGGTATCACCAATTGTTGTGGTGCCTAAGAAAAATGGCAAACTCAGAGTGTGTGTAAATCTCAAAAAGAGTGAACTCTGCCGCTATACAAGATAGCTATCCTCTTCCCATCACTGATCACATGCTAGAATGAGTAGTGGGCAAGGAATCTTATAGCGTTTTAGACGGCTTCTCTGGGTACAACCAGTTGACAATAGATCCCAAGGACCAACATAAAATAGCCTTTGCTATAGAATGGGAAATTTTTGCCTATAGACTCATGCCCTTTGGCTTGACCAATGCGCCGACAACATTTCAAAGGCTGATGAGCCATGCCTTCAAGGAATTTTTGCAAAATTTCTTAGAATTTTACATGGATGACCTCTGTGGACACTCCACCAAACAAGAAAGTCATTTTGAGCATTTACGACGTGTCTTTAAGAAATGTCTCTTATATAGGATTTGGCTAAATCCTAAAAAATGCGTTTTTATGGTTAGACAATGCAAAATTCTAGGACATATTGTGTCTAAAAATGGCATAGCCACAGACATGGAAAAAGTAGCAGTTATTGTTGAGATGTCTAGACCAACAACAGTCAGAGGGGTTCAGGCATTTATGGGACATTGTGGTTACTATCGTAGATTTATCTACATGTATGCCGTGATTTCCAAGCCCATTTATAGCCTTATCACTCATTTCAAATGGACCAATGAGTGTGAAGAGTCATTTCAAAAGCTTAAGCAAGCTTTGACCTCAACACCGATACTGAAAGCTCCTGACTGGGGCAAGGTATTTCATGTACATGTTGATGCTTCAAATTTTGCTATAGGCTATATTCTAGCTCAGTCAGAGGGGTCCATGGATTTTCCTATCTCCTATGCTAACCGACAAGTAGACCTGACAAAAAATAATTATATAGCCACCGAGAGAGAAAGCCTTGGTATGGTGTATTTGGGCAAGAAATTCCGACACTACTTGTTAGCCAGCAAGTTTGACTTTTTTGTAGACCATCAAGCCTTACTCTATCTGTGGTAAAGAAACCCTGCAATACTAGAAGGATAGTAAGATGGTTCATCATCTTACTTGAAATTGAATTCAAAGTGGTGGTTAAAAAAGGCACCATGCACCAAAGAGCGGATCATCTGCCGAGATTCACAACAAGTGAAGTACCTAAAGGGGTAGACGATGATTTTCCAGATGCATATCTGTTCTCTAGAGAAATGGTTCCTAGATGGTCAAAAGACCTTGTGACCCTAATGACCATCATGCAAGTAGATTCTCAAATACCAATTCCCATTACACCACAACTGATTGAGCAAGCCGCATTGTATCAGTTGATGACGGGACATTTGTATCGAGAAAACAAAGATAGAATTTTGCTCTGTGCATCAATCCTGAGGAGCAAGAAGCCTACTTGAGTCAAGCACATACCACAATAGTAGGACTACAATTTGCACAAGACCAAACCTCACAACCATTAGCTTGGTTGGGGGTTTATTGGCCTACTATGAAGAAGGACGTTCATCAATATGTGAATGAGTGCTCTCACTCTAGAAAGTAAAAACCGCCATAACCCATGCCATGTTATTCCATATTGTAGCCACACCATAGTGGAGCGGATACTTGCTAGAATATCTAACCAAAAGAATCTTTCTAAAAAACATGAGTAAAAGACGAAGGAGGGCAATATAAATAAGAGCCGCCAACTATATTGTGATTGGAAACAAGCTCTTCGATGAGGGAAAGACCACCATCTTAGACTATGTGCAAATGAGGAGGAATATCTTCCTATTTAAGAACAAGCACATGCAGGTTTAGCAGGAGTTCACTTCTCTCATAAAATCACAGCCAAAGCTATATTGATGGGTGGCAGGCATCTGGTGGCCAAATTTATCTGCTGACGCAAAAGAGTTTGTTCAACAGTGGGATGCATGCCAAAGAGAAAAAATGCCGAGAAGGGTCGACAATATGCCATTGCGACCTATGATGGGAGCATGAGACTTTGCTAAGTGGGGTGTAGAATTTGTGATCCAGCCACCAACTTATAAGACCCAAGCACTATATATTATTGTGGCCACAAATTACCTAATCAAGTGGGCTGAGGCAGGGGCCACCAGGAAGAACGATGCTAGAAACATTGCTGCATTCTTGTATGAATGTGTATTCACTAGGTATGGACTTCCTACTGATCTTGTGAGTGATCGTAGATTGCATTTCCTTAATGAGATGATAGAATATCTATTAGAAAATTTCATGGTAATCCATAACAAATCTGCTCCCTATCATCCTCAAGAAAATGGTCAAGCAGAACATACGAACAAAATTCTGAGCTCTGTACTAGATAAAATTGTTAGTTTAGGCAAAACAGATTGGAAAATGCATGCTCATTCTGCCTTATGGGCTTATTGAGCTTCCTTCAAAACAGCTTTGTACACGACTCATTTTTATCTGGTCTATGAACTGGATGCGATCTTGCCAATGGAATCCTTATTACCCGCCCTTAGAGTGTTGGGGTATAAAGCCCAATGTGGTCGCCCAAGTAAGTGGAAGGGCCACCAGGTATGTACACATATTCTTTTGTAAAACCTAATAAGAACTCACTATGCTCTACACATTATAGTAGAGTGAGTTCACCATATCGTCGTGCTCTTCTTCTCGCACTCTCTCTCGCGTCGCACTTTCGCTCGTACTCCTTCAACTGGTATGAGAGCTCAGATCGAGGCTCGGGGCAGCACTGCAGGAAGCTAGAGTCACCAGCTCAGATTGGAGTGAAATTCGACACGCAAAGACACGGCCCCAAATCTTGTGGGAGAGCCCGTAGGGCTGGGTGTGCTCAGAATATCATTGTGAGGTCATCTCGGTCACCGTTCGGCTTCGACAAAGTTCTGCGCAGGCCATTTTCGACTACGTGGTCTCAGCGGGTGCAGATCTGACTCTGCAAATTTGGGGTTTTTGGCCTACGACTGCAGGTGCTGAGGATATCGACACTCCCAGAGTGTTGATTTGTGGCTATCTACACATCGAAGGACGGCTCACAGTTCTTGGAGGCGTCACATACGACACGGGCGCATCTACACACAGACTGTAGGCGACATCCACTAGTTCATCAGATAGCTTATGTTTGCTGCTTGATATTCCAGATTTCATCCTGACATTGCAGGTACTTCCACATGGGATGTATTGTCAGAGATGATGTATGTCTGTTGGGGGTTTGCTGGCTGTGAGTCACGCAGCAAACAACCGCCGCAGCGGTTACAGCATACAGTGGGAAATTTGTGGATGTATGACTTTGTGGGAAGTATATGTACTGTCAAATTTACTGAAACCTTTGTTGCGGGTCGAGTGAGGTTTTATTGAGCTGGGGGATTCTCGAATGTTGAGATCCTTTCGGTGATACAGGTCTTGGAGTGATCCCTCGAGCACCCTTAGATAGGCAGCTAGGATGTATTGACTGTGAGTTAGACAGTTGGGATTGCATCTTTGCTTTACTTCCGTTGAGGCATTGTCACAGTCTATGCTTACAGGACAGTCAGAGACAGTACATGTGCAGGACATGTTTACCCACAGCTTACAGTGTCAGAGAGACAATGGTTTTTTGAGCTATTTTTGGGTCTGTTTTTAGTACACCATAGCCATTTTACAAAGGAGACTCTGCCAAAATTTCAGCAGAATCTGAAGCTTTCTTGGTTCATTTGACAGGTTGATATTGGTTCAGAGGTCAGTTTACAGGGGAAACTCTGCCGAATTTTTCCCAGGAAAGTAAACTACTGTGAAGCGTAGCTATGGCTGGATCATAGGACACTGCTCTTTACAATATCAAGAAGCTGGATGGAACCAATTTCCCATTGTGGAAGAAGCAGATTTGGCACGTGTTGGTACAAAAGAAGCAGATAAAACCTATAAAGCTCAAGGGGATAAAACCAGAAGATATGGACGAAGATGAATGGAGCGAAATGGATGAATTGACACTTTCTACCATTATGCTGACTTTGGCAGAAAGCGTTTACTTCAATGTAGCAGACGAGATGTCGGCTTATCAAGCATGGTTAAAGCTGAGTGATCTTTATGAGAAGCAGAGTGCAGCTTCACAGGTATACTGGCTTAAGAAGCTTGTTGACTTGAAGATGAAAGAAGGGACACCTTTGTCCAATCATCTGAATGAATTCAACACAATCTATAGTCAGTTGTCAGCTCAAGGTGTCAAGTTTGATGAACCTGTAGAGCTATGTTCCTATTGATCACATTGCCGGAAAGTTGGGACACTTTTCGCACAGCTTTGAGTAATTCTGCACCTCCAGATGGTTTGAACATAGCAGGTGTAGAAGGAAGTCTTCTTACTGAAGAAACCAATAGAAAGACAATGGACAAAGGCAAAGGAACAGCTTTAGTTGTCAAGGGAAGGACCAAAGAAAAGTACAAAGGTGGAAAGAGGAATCAGTCTCGTAGCAAGTCCCGCAGTGCTAAAGGCAAGAGTGACATAGAATGCTACCATTGTGGCAAGAAGGGTCACATGAAAAGAGACTGCAGAGAATGGAAAGCAGAAAAAGGCAAAGAGAAAGCTGAAGACCATGGTGAGAAGAACAAGTCCTCAGTGAAGATTCAAGAAATAAATGTGACAAACACTGTTGCAGAGGATGACAGTCTAGTGTCAGGAGACATCTACTTCTTGAAGAATACAATGGACTCAGCTCTTCTTACAGCATCTGATGGAAATGCACTGAGTGACTGGATTATAGACTCAGGGGCATCACTTCATGTGTCTCCAAACAAGGAGTGGTTTACCTCTTATGTGACCACTAAAGATCATGTTCGGCTAGGCAATGGGCAGACATGTGAGATCTTAGGTGTTGGAGATGTTCAATTGAAGTTTCAGAATGGCTCTTCTTTCACGCTGAAGAATGTGAAACATGTTCCCGCAATTACAAAGATCTTGATCAGCACAGGTTTACTTGATGATGCTGGCTACGTCACCATTTTTGGACAGAACATGTGGAAGATATCCAAGGGTTCTATGACAGTAGCACATGGAGTAAAGTCTGGAGGACTTTACATGATTTATGTATCAAATGTCTCTAAAAATGTAATCAATGTAACCGAGCAGCCGAACGTTTCTTTGTGGCATAACCGGTTAGGACATATGTCCAAGAAGGGAATGGAAATCTTGTCTCGTTCTGGTTATTTGCCTGGCTTTTCATTTAATGATTTTGAATTCTGTGAACATTGTCTGTATGGTAAGCAAACACAACAGCCACATAAGCATAGAAGCAGTAGAAGAGATACACAGTTGGCACTTGTTCATAGTGATTTGTGTGGACCTATGCCTAACCTATCTCTAGGGGGAGCTTCTTACTTTATGACATTTATAGATGATTACTCGAGAAAAGTATGGGTTTACTTTCTCAAGCACAAGGATGAAGTGTTTAGTGTTTTCAAAACGTTTGTGACACTTGTGGAGAATCAGAGTGGCAAAAAGATTAAATGCTTACGCACTGACAATGGTGGAGAGTATGTTTCAAAGGCCTTTCAGGACTTTTGTGAGTCAAAAGGTATAAAACGTGAACTTAGTGCTCCTTACAATCCTCCTCAAAATGGTGTTGCTGAGAGGATGAATAGGACCATACAAGAGAAGGTCAGAAGTATGTTGTCTAATACACAGCTGCCAAATGGGTTTTGGGCTGAAGCTGTATCAACAGCTGTTCATCTTGTAAATAGATCTCCTAGCAAGGTTTTGCAGAAGGATTCAGTGCCAGAGATGGTATGGTCAGGCAAAATACCCTCATACAAGCATCTCATAGTCTTTGTCTGTGAGGCATATACTCACGTTCCAAAGGAATTTAGGAACAAACTTGAGCCAAAAAGTAGAAAGTGCATCTTTCTAGGCTATGGTAATTCTGGTGAGATGGGGTACAGACTTTGGGATCCCAAATCCAGAAAGGTTGTCCGCAGCAATGATGTTCACTTTAATGAATCCAAATATCATTCTAAACCAGAGAGGGTTGAGGAGATTAGAAGAGTTGTCTTCCAAGAAGATGGACCTGCACGTGCAAGACAAAATGTCAGGGCTCAAGAGGAGCAAGGACAGGATAGAGTGGAACCACAGGTTGTGGCTGAGCCTGAGCCACCTATTGTGCGTAGATTTGGATGTGTCACGCGACCTCCTGATAGGTTTGTTCCATCTATGAACTATGTCATGTTGACTGATTGCAATGAGTCTTCATGTTACAAGGAAGCAGTGCAAATGAAGGACTCCGGGAATTGGCAATTGGCCATGCAGTCAGAGATGACAGCTATGCATAAAAACAAGACATGGAAGCTAGTTAAATTACCACAGGGCAAAAAGGCTCTACCTTGTAAATGGGTTTACAAGTATAAGATCACCGCTCATGATAGTCAGCCAAAGTACAAAGCAAGGCTTGTTGCCAAGGGCTTTAAGCAAGAACAAGGCATTGACTTTGATGAAGTCTTCTCTCCGGTGGTCAAGATGACTACATTGAGATGCTTTCTTGCATTGGTTGCCATATTATATTTGGGGTTGCACCAAATGGATGTCAAGACAGCGTTCTTGCATGGTGATTTAGATGTGGAAATTTACATGCAGCAGCCAGAAGGGTTTGTTGAGAAAGGAAAGGAACATTGGGTATGCCAGTTGTTAAAGAGTCTTTATGGCTTAAAACAATCACCGAGGGCATGGTACCATAAATTCCACAAGTTTATGCTTTCTCAAGGCTACAAACGTAGTGAGTTCGATCACTGTCTATATACAAAGAAGGCTAAGGATGGTAGTTGGCTGATCCTTATTTTGTATGTGGATGACATGTTGATTGCTGGCAAGCACTTGGAAGAAATTTCAGCTTTGAAGTCAAAGATGGCAAAATCGTTTGACATGAAAGACATGGGTGAGGCAAGTCATATACTTGGTATGCGCATTGAGAGAGACAGATCAAAGAAGTTGATTTGGTTATCTCAAACAGAGTATATTGACAAGGTTTTGCGACGTTTCAATATGGAGAAGGGAAAGGCACTGAGTGTTCCATTGCCACCATATGTGAAACTTAGCAAACAAGATTGTCCTGTGTCTAGGGAAGAACATGCTGAAATGGATAAGATTCCATATGCGTCTGCAGTGGGTAGTTTGATGTATGCAATGATTGCTACTCGCCCAGACATTGCATTTGCAGTGGGAGTAGTAAGTAGATACATGTCAAACCCAGGCAAGAAACATTGGGAGGCAGTGAAAGGAATATTGAGATACCTAAAAGCTACAAAGAGTATGCGTATATGCTATGGGATTCAGGAGCTAAGTGTAAAGGGTTTTACAGACTCAGATTATGCAGGTGACTTAGACAACCGAAGGTCTACGTCAGGGTATGTCTTTACATTGGCTGGTGGAGCAGTATCATGGCGTTCTAGATTACAAGATTGTGTTACTCAGTCTACTACAGAGGCTGAATATGTTGCAGCATCAGAGGCATGCAAAGAATCAATTTGGCTTAATCGACTAGTAACAGATTTGGGAATCAAAGAAGAGATGCCTGTGTTATATTGTGATAGTCAAAGTGCTATACAATTGGCTCGCAATCCAGTTTATCACTCAAAGACAAAGCATGTGGATGTGAAGTATCATTTCATCAGGGAAATGCTCGAGGATAAGCAACTTCAGCTTGTCAAAGTTCACACCACAGAAAATCCTGCTGATCTACTTACAAAAGGACTTCCCTCAGAGAGCTTTGCGCATTTTCGCAAGCAGTTAGGTGTAGGGTAGTACATCACTTCTCTACATCTCTTGTATATTAGCTTGTATAGTAGCTTCTCTCACACTTAAAGTACCACATTGGACTTTAAGTGGGAGGTTGTTGGGGTATAAAGCCCAATGTGGTCGCCCAGGTAAGTGGGCGGGCCACCAGGTATGTACACATATTCTTTTGTAAAAACCTAATAAGAACTCACTATGCTCTACACATTAGAGTAGAGTGAGTTCACCATATCGTCGTGCTCTTCTTCTCGCACTCTCTCTCGCGTCGCACTTCCGCTCGTACTCCTTCATAGAGTTTCTAAAGAGTTAGAATGGACGGGACACAAATTGTCTAAACGGCTTGAATATTTGGAATGATTGAATGAGTAACAATTAGCAGCCATTGCTCACATCTACGCACAAAAACAAAAACAGTTCTTTGACTCACAATTGCTGACCAAAGTTTTCAAACCAGAGGATTTGGTCTTAGTATATTCGTTGAAACAACATGTACCTAAATTCAAGAAAAAAGGACATGATCCTTTTGTCAGTGAAGATGTTTCACCAAGAGGTGCAGTTAAGTTAGCTACATTAAATGGAAAAATTATGGCAAATTGGATTAGTGGATGTCGACTCCGTAAATACAGTCTTCCCTTGACTAATGAGCTTTTGCAGAGAATGCACATAGCCAAGGAAAGAAAGCTTAAACAACAACAGGTGATAGACGCGGCTCAAGAGGAGGCCTGCATTCAGATTTTAAAACAAAAAGCTACAAGGCAACCTATTCTACAAGCGGTACCACTCAATACTCTCCAAATTTAGTTCATCGCTAATAAGGACAAGGTAGAGACTGATGATGAGTGGATGGATGGTATTGATATGCGGATCAACGTGATTCTAAAGGAGGGATACAAAGTGAAAGCTTTAGCAGACACATGAGCTCAAGTCAATGTTGTCGGTTACTCAACTTATCTCAAGGAAACAACTCAACCACTTGAGTACTATTGAACCAACCTCAATAAGTATGGGTGCCAAAAAGACTGCTACACATCGTCGACAACTTTAAAGAAAAAACATTACATCCACCTGCTCAATAGAAGTCACCGCTACTCAAGAGGACATGGATATGGCAACCAAAGAAGCAAAGTACATCCACAGAAAAACCAAATATCCATGCCAAACAAGTTCAACAATGGGTACTGACGACCCCACAACAAGTCGAGCCGGCTACACTCAAATATAAGCGGGTACCTAAAGTCAAGGCACTCACAATTACAGAGACCACTGCATCCAAGCAAAACATAGAGGACAATGCATATTGCACTATCAAAGGACGAGCTCAATCGCTACAAAATTTTATCTTCAAAAGATTCAAGCAATAGGATACCTCAACATCAAAAACCTTTTAGTGCCATACTCAAGACCCATTTCTTGCACAACATAATGGGTTTATTTGCATTAACCTCCATAGCATAATAGGGCCACTCAGGGCCATGCATAGACACAACTTTTTACCCTCTACATTGCACAACCAAGACTAAATTGAAGTTAGAAGGGGGGGGGGGGGGGGGGGGGGGGGGGGGGGGGGAGGCAAGGAAACAATTAGAAAGGAGCAGAAGCATATGAATCTAGAAGGCAAAGATTTGAAGTAATTGTTTGTTAATGTCTGATTTTTGTTGAACCAATTAAGTGATTTCCCTAATAATGAGATGAATGGGGATTTCCATTTGATAACACCTAAGTGTATGCATATATTGTACATATCTTCGAATAAGTATAATATAATACAATTTCATTTGTTCGCGTGTAATTTGGCAGAAATCATGATATTTGGATGAATAATAAGAGTGGAAGTGTTTTCTGAATAGAAATTTTTGAGTGATTAGGCTATTTTCTTTAATATTTTGCTAATAAAGCTAATAAAATCCAAAATAAATAAAATAAATAAGCAAGAATGTCAAAATTGGATTCTGACTTCAAACGCCAATTCTTGAAGTTCAAGGAAAGAGTCAGAATTTTTTTGAAGCGAATCGGATCAAAAAGTTCACTGGCCTTTTTCACCAACTAGTCGTCTGGGCAAATCACGACAATCAATTTTTAGAAATTTTCAATCCGAGAGTATGCAATTAGACCTGATGAGCTCATTGGGTAGGTAATTGAGAGGCGCTGTCGGGAAAGTCAAGGTATGTATAGCCCCATAGGCCAATAATTCTCTCATTTGCATTCCAGACCTTAGAGAAGGAGCTTTGAGTGGTGGATTTTGATGACCTTCTACGCTCTCCTATGCACTGCCTGCTGACTCTTACTCACTCTAGCCATGAGGGGTAAGTTCCTAATACATCTAGAAGTGTTTTGATTACCACATTGTCAACCATGGGAGCTACAAGGGGCACGATAATTCATGGCAATCTGGGAACGGTTAGGGCAAAAATGCTAACACTAGCTACACCTGACACCCAAATTTCACCAAAACTAAACCAGAGGCTCATCACTAGGGGGCCAACACATTGCTAAGCTCCAAAGTGCAAAAAGCTTTTGAAAATCTGACCTAGCATCTTCAGCACGCTAAAGATAAAGGAGTTAGCTGGGGACCGAATTTTATAAATATTTTGAGGCCATATGTTAAGGAATTGTGGAGATTTAGGAGTGCAACTGAGGCTCAATCATTAGTATAGAACAAAAAGACCATATTCACACTGCAAAGGGACCATTTAGACCACAATACAAAATCTTGATCCAACTCATCTCAAAAAATCAAGGGGGGCACTCTCTACACCATATTGGACCTCCACCAACATCCACGAAGCAAGTAACTAGTAATTAGTGACTCCAAGTCAAGAGCGACGATCAACTTCATTGGGAACTAAATCAGCTACCAAGAAACAAACCAAAGGTTCCAACAACCATCAATGACCTAGTAGAAGCTAGATAGGGCAAAAGCAAGGCCTAAAATGCAATAAAGGGTAACTTCTCTTTGGCGTGACAAAGATGAATCACTAGCATGGCACCATTTTTTGGCACCCACTTCTACATTTGCATATTTTCCTTCCCCATCACAAGCACTACATCACACTGTAACATATTTTTCATGCAAAATACTCATAAAACGCACTATGCCACACCCCATATCCATTTGTGCCCAAATTTTCCTTTTAGCTTTCCAAATCACGCCAACTTCACCCATCATCAAAATGATATTTTCTAGAAGACCCATCAAGGCACCAAAAATAAGAAATGGCCCTAAGACACCCTCTTTTCATCTTAGGCGCGCCTAAGATAGAAATGGCAATGGAAGAGCCTAACTTGCATCTGTGATACATAGATATGTTCACAATGGTCACATTGAACACTTGCCCAAGTTTCATCAAATGCTCACTTGGTCAATTACCAAAAGTACAAAATGCGGTCTAGCGGATATATAATTGTTCACAGCTCCCATCATAAAAGTCCAAAAGCTCTCAAGATTCTTTTAGATTTCCTATACAATCTACTTGATACCATTTTGCATGCACCTACACCCATCTGCATATTAGGCGCGCCGAAGATAGACTTTGCCAAAATTGTAAATTCTAGGGCTCATTTTTGCTTATTTAGTTGTTCTACTTGGTTGTAACTTTCCATAATGGTCTAATCTTTGATTGTGCTCATACACTATCAGGTTCTCTCTCATCTACCTTTGGATCTCTATGAAAAAGACCATGAAGCAAAAATTTATTGAACTCCCACCATATCAACTAGAAGAACGCTCCTTAAGAGAGGCAAATGTCACCTAGTTGGCAAGAGAACGATTGGATAGCCAATATGTCACTATCTACCATGGATCATTCAAGAGTGCTCATGGAAAGAAAGTAGAAGTACATATGCTACCAAGGGAAGCTCAGGACCTCATCAAAGAACAAGCCACCATATCTGATCTCAATGGCTCTCCTATCAAAGTTTACATAACAGAGGACCAAGTGGCAGAAGCAGTCAAGCTTCAGAAAGGAGGAAAACCTATGAGGGATAGACAGTTACCAATTAGTGGTATTTTCACCAGCCGATCATCCTCCTTTTTTGAGTTGAGCAAAGGGAAATAGAGCGGGCACTGCGGCTCTATCGCTAACATTTTCACTTCACTGCCAAGGTATACAATTCCCAAGCATGCCGTGGCTTCCACTTTCACTCAAGCATCAAAGAAAGAGGGGATGACAGAAGTGAACAACACACAATACATCTACACTACCCTCACTCACGTGAAGAAGTTAGAGAGCATCACATTTTTAGGAGCTCCAAAAGTGCCACCAAAATTTCCTATTATGTTATGGGCCAAGTAGAGCATTTATCGCCTGTCCCATAGCAAAATTTATGGTTGCTCAACAAGACAAATGAGGAGACAAAAGTGCAAACACGAGCTCCACTAGTGGCAACAAGACTGCAGACTCAATTAGTCAATGTACAAGCTAAAGTGGATGAAGTAAATCAAACCGAGAAACATAGGCTGACATAAGTTATTGCAGAACCAACACAAAGGGCGATAAGACTCGAAAGAGAGAAGGCAGCTTTTGAGCTAGAAAGAGGACTCAAAGGAGATTTTGAGGAAAATGGAAACCATCTCCAAGAAGAATCAAAATTCAAACTAAACACCCAATGTTCAACGAAAATGGAAACCATCTCCAAGAAGAATCAAAATTCAAACTAAACTAAACACCCAATGTTCAACGAAAAGGATGACCCTCGGGTCTGGCCTAGAGAATCTCTACCATAAAGAGGAATGACAAAGAGAACATGCCCAGGCACAAGAAGAGGAGAGTACATATACTCAGGCTGGTTCACCCAAATAACCAAAAAACCCTACTGCAAAAGTTCCACACTTCTCTCCCACAAATACACCACCACAACAAGAGACTACACCAGAGCAAGCCACTCCCATTGCTACCAATCTGAAACCTGATTTTGAACCACTCAAAGAAACTTTCAAGGAACAAGAGACTAAATGAACGAGTCCCACAACAACATCAACTACTCAAGCCAACCAACCAGATGAGCCAATGATTGAAACTCAGGATACACAAACAGATCAGCCAAAAGTGAGCAACACAAGAATTATAGGGAATCTAGACATAGATGAATATAAACAGTATGCCCATAAAGTAATAGACAAAATTAAGGATGAAATCTATGCTCGCCACCAAAATCTACATAGTGTATACATGCGACTGCGGCTCTGCGAGGAAAGGCTAGACTTGACCAATATATGTGTTGAGTCATAAAAAGAATCCACGGAATTCAAAGAACAAGAATTGGCTAAACTAACTGCAAAGACAACAATGGATCTGGAATCTCTCCAAAAAACAAATAAGCAACACGAGCAACATGTCACAAAGGCCACTTTAGCTCTCCTTTAGCTCTCCAAGAATCAGAGTCTATGGTGCAACGCCTACAGGTCCAGCTTAACATTGAAAATACACAGTTAGCCCAGACAGAAGCATGATGCCAATAACAAAATGCACTTTTGAATCGGCTAAAGGGTAATCCAATAGTAGCCACAGTTACAAGGCACAAATGCTACATATCCAACAATGGGGTAGAAGGTTAAGGACTTAGAGATGGATCTAAAGATTGAGCAGATGCAAAGAAGAGAATTGTCAATTAGCTTCATGCAGCGAGAAGACAACTACCAAAAGCAAATTGATCAGCTTAATGAAGAGTTAAGAAAGATCAAGTCATTGATGCAATGCAAGATAAGGATATTCTTCAGTTCATGGATATGGAAGTGCCTACTGTAGAAGAGGCTAGTCTTCCCGAGCTTGAAATTTCTCAAGCATAAGTGGATTCTTCCACTACTCCAAAAAGCCCGACTGCTGAGGAGGAAGCCATTTTGAAAAAGAAAATAGAAGAAGAAACAGAGACCATTTGGAAGAGGCAATGGAATGGGAAGAACGCATTATACACTCAACTTCAATGTCAATCTACTCACGCCCTCCACAATCAATGAAATCTGGCATCAGCAAGCTCTCCCTTACCCTCTCATTAAATTCAAAGTCCTCCAAATCAAAGAAAGACTCCTCAAGGATCTCCAAACCAATCCTACACTACAACACCTGAAATGGCGAGAGATGTGGCTTAATCGACATCCCAAGTATCTCATTTTGTTCACAAATGCACCGTTACTAATCAAACAAGATCCTGTTTAGTGCCCACGGTACCGAGGGTCAAAAAATGGCAACAACACCTTCTCCTACAATAGAAAAGACCAACCTGGCTTAGCTACCCTTGATTTCCACCACCTCCAAATAACCAACCGACGGAGTCATACATGGTGGAGACACTATCATCAACCATACAACTATTTTGGGGTATCCCAGATTTGTCATGTATTATGCTAGTAAAGATTGCAAAGATGCTCCTCACTTATTTGCAAACCTTTCATAGGGCAGAACAAACAGATGCAACACGGACGTCCTTCCTCGAGGGTACACAAGGTCTATGCTATGATCTCTCTGGTCAACCATTTGAAGAATTCCCTCATGGATTCTACACAAGGGCCATGTTTCTCCCATCCTATTACATGTAGATATTTGAAGAAGCATTCTACACAGGCTTTTTCACTTATAGATCAAAGATCTTTGGCCCTATCATCACAAACCTCCGAGATCGGTTTGTCAGCTATTCAACAAAGGAGCTGAAGAATTCCATCAACATGCAATTCATGTCCATTGAAGACAAAGAGCTGCATATCAAGTACCAACAAGGTCTTGAGCATCAAGCAAAGAGAACAACAACGTGCAGGCCCGACCACTACTTAACACTCTAAGTAGTTGTGTCGCAGACAACATAGACAAGGAGGGAGGGAATGTTAGCTGCCGAGCTAACAAGAGCAACAAGTAGGACTCCACACATTTTTTCAAGCCTAATCATTGTAATCAAACCCATTTTATTATTGAAAAATCCCGATGTTATTGAGTACCAATGAGTCTAAAGGGGCCAATGACTTCCATGTTTGTAATTTTGTGCAGTCTCTTAATCTTATACTGAGCCCCAATTAGCAAGGAATTCATTTTTATACCTTGGCTAAGGTATAAAAGTAAATTTTTGTAACTTTAAGACCTAAGTTTTGGATAATAAAGAGTAAGCGTTGTTGCAATAGCTCAACGATTGTCTGTTGTTTCTTCAATCTCTCGTTTCTCTTACGTACGGTATTGCATTGCTGTTATGAGCATAGCAATGCGTTCGCAGGTGAAAGATATCTCTTTTTATGTAAGTTTATCACGGATGAAGTTGTACTTTTAGTCATGCCCATCTATGAGTTGTTTTTGTTCCCTATGCACAATACACATACTCAAATTGGATTTTGACCTTAGGGATAGATAGAGCATGTCTAGAGGAAGCTATAGAGCCCTTCTAGGACCAAAATCAACAACCCTAAAATGTGTTGTTTATCTTATGTGCAATTTTTTCCAGGTATCAAAAATGACATATGAGCACATGAGAGTGTAGAGGACACTCTACCCTTGCTAGGCATTAAGTTTCATTTCAATCGAAGACTTGTAGCTACACAAATTTGTTTGGATAAGGTTGCGGTAGAGAAAGTGTCTTTTGGTGTCTGCCACACACGTGAGACTTAGATAAATAGGAGCGACATAGAGTTGGAGTTTTTGAGAGATTAGCTATCTCTTGTAGCCTCCATGCACTAGTCGGGTCAACTACATCCCACGGATTGACATTTTATGTCTGTGGTTCTCGCTTTGCTAGCATCCATATGGTGAGGCTTGGCAATCGACCGACACTATTGCGAGGTAACTGAAGATATAGATACCAAGACAAGCAGTGCCTCTTCTACCAACAGTGAGTCTATTCCAAAACGTAGTGCCCCTACTTCAATCACACAAAATATGGACCAGTTAGTCGAAGAAGTGGTCCGTGGGATGAATCAGTCCTACATGCCAAATCCTAATATATATGAGACTGCAATAACCACAAGCAATTAATGCTCCATGAATGTTGAAGTGGTGTGCCATAGAGCAAAAATACACGAACCATAATAGATTGGACTTAACAACACGATACATGGAGGGGATAGACCACAATCAGTATTGGGGCAACAATTGCCTTTACCTCATGATAATTGGGCCATTGTGCATTATGTGCAATCTGCAAAGTCTCTCATAACTCAGCCTGACGATGCCACCAACTGTGTATTATGAGGAACTAGTCGAGAGTCACATAAGAGAGATAGATGGTGTAACATATTTCCCTGATGAGAGTTCATTTTGGGCTAGTGCTGATAAAACTATTGAACCTTCATATGTGGCTCAAACATCTAGAAATGTTCACGATGGACAATGGACAGCCAATAAACTAGAACTAGAAGCCTAGAGGTTACCCGTTGCCGAGGGAAGGCCAGCCAATGGAGACACCATCAGTAGTCCAATCTGAAGGCCCATGTTATGAATTTGGAGGTGACCATTGGGCAAGGGATTGTCCTACTCTACTCGATCGAAAATCACGTAAACCCATTAATTAGCAACGAAGATTCCAAACGAATCTCCAATTCTGTGATGATGCGAGCCCTTTGCAACAGTTCCCACGTCCCTGTCCCCCCTGTGTATTGACCTGCTCATTCCCGTTCAATAGAACTTCTCTCCCTCATGCGTAGTTACTGCTTTGCTCGTAGAGCTACTCATCTCCAGCAGTGTTCGCATCCCTTCCCTCCTGCTCTGTGTCCGATTTTTGACAGAATCTCTGTGGACCTTTCCCGACCTGCGCCCAATGCCACCCTCCATCCTCTAGTCTTGTGATGGGCACGGAAGTGCGCAAGAGGGCCAGGTTGCCCTACACAAGGAAAAGAGGAGCACGTTCGCCTTTGCATTAGCTTCACCAGCACGAACAAGGAAACATATCGACTTTGAGGAAGCCAGTGTTTCGTCTCTCTCCTCGCCCCTTTTCCCCCGACACGCACCTCTAGTACTTACTCCTACTGCATCATTCGACTGCACAACCACTCATCCTGCTGTCCCTCATCCTCATCACCAGGGCCTATGCTCCACTTCTTTGCCTCTGTGTCCGTCTCTCTCGGCAAAAAAATCTCCCTGCATTACTCGCTTGCCCACATGGCCTTGCCTCCAGTAACATCTGCACACAGCTCCAAGTTAGGGTCACCTCTTCACTGCCTTTGCATTACGAATCTGCAATAGTTTGGGGAAGGAAGATAGAGAGAGGAGGAGAGAGAGAGAGAGAGAGAGAGAGAGATTGTGCGCCTCCCCTACGCACGTCCGTGCAAGTGTGTAGCTCCCTTGTAGTCCTACTCGAACGACGCAATGCACCTTGCACCCCTCATCTAGACCTGCAACCCAACCGACAAGGAAAAAATCTCAGGCTCTCTCTCTCTCCTCCTCTCTCTCTCTCCGCCACGTGCCACTTGCTTTTCCTCTTCCACTCACTTTTAGACTTTACACAAAATGGATCTTTCAAGATACCCATTAAACACCCTTTCACAAAATTGGTCGGGACTACTAGGTTTTTAGCCTTCTGTCAATCACTTTCAAAGAAATCTTCATTCAAAATGAATTGGAGGCACCTACTAATCCTTTCTTTCAATGACAAATGAGAGAGAGTCTGACTTGCGTATGGAAAACGAGAGGGAGAGAAACAACCACGACACTCCCCTTTGGAGCAGAGGATGCCCATGTTGTAGAAGAGGGTGGCTTCTTTCCCGGGTTTTTCTCTCCCCCTTTTTCATTTGTTGTGCCTACAGACCAACGAGAGGTGTAGAGAAAGCATCCCCTGTGCCTACATCTAGGAGTGCAAAGATTCTTTTGATGATAGGGTCAATAGACGTAAGCGCTAAGGTCGTGGTAAGTCGTCGATGACGTAGGCCATGGCAAGTTTCGACAGAGGCACCACCATAAGGCCATGGGAAGTCATGGAGGAGACATCACAGCAGAATGGCATTGTGACTACATGGACGGGAAGGCAACAGTGTGGATGGGAAGGCACTGAGTGCGACACGCAGTGAGGGATCTCCTATCCTCCCTCACCTTCGCTTTTCCTACCCTTCCTCACCTTCGCCTTGTAGAAGAGAGTGTGTAGACGGAAAAAGAGCTCGTTGGTTTGCGCGCGCGCGCACACACACAGAGAGAGAGAGAGAGAGAGAGAGAGAGATCGATCGATCTCTCTCTTCCTACCACCTCCTCAATGATTAATCTGCTGCGCTTTTTCGCCTAGCTTTCCTTACCTCTTTAATTAAGCTTATGAGGGCAAGCCTGCTGATTTTATCACTTGTTCTAAGCTCTTCTTTTCCTAAAAGTTCAAACTTCTAAAACTTCAAGTGTCAGACTCTACACGTCTCTCTCTCTCTCTCTCTCTCTCTCTCACTCAATTTATATAAATATATATATACACACACATATATATATATATATATTATATATATATATAGCTTGTCAGTGTTTCTCCATTTATTTCATTACGATATGACTCTCTGCCCTAGCCTATGCGGGACCGTCATTCCATCAGGATATCGTAGATTATCAGGTCATGATCACCTTCGGTGAGTGGAAGAGTGGAATAAAGAGTGCGTGCGCTTTGTTCGGGAACGGATGGCTCCCCCCCCCCCGGCGGCTCTCTCCCCCTCTCTCTCTCTTTGCCTGCCTGCCTGCCTGAGAGAGAGAGAGCGAGAGAGCCATCCGTTCTCAAGAAGCTTGCCTTGGTTGTTATCAGGCACACAGAGAGAGAGAGAGAGAGAGAGAGAGAGAGATGGGTTCTGCTCCATCAGCGCTCCAGCTGCCAGTGTTGAAGGCGAAAGGGGAGGTTCACAACACAGTGCCTAGAACTGCTGCAAGCCAAGAAGATGAGGTGCTGATGAAGCGGATGATGGTGCAGAGCGTGAGCTACGTGACGCACCCAAACTCGCAAACGGGCTGGATAGTGGAGGCAGAGCGGCTGGAGCACCACATGCTGCTAGTGCAGCTGCAAGACCCACAGGGGCAGCATGTTCGTTTCATACTGGCGGACAAAGTGGCGGCCCCTCCCGAGCAGGCGGGCATCCGCATTCTCTGGTACACATCACTAGAGCATCTTCTGCTGGCCAATGGTCTGGCTCACACGCCCCTTACACTTTGCAAACAGATCCACGGTTGCCTCCCTCGCGCTCTTGGGCTGCGGCGCGTGGAAGCCATCCTAGCGGACTACAACCCTTATTTCCATGTGCTCTCGTCCAATTGCCAGCACTATGCTCAAGAAATGTGGTTCCGCTTGGCGTCGGAGCTCCAACTCTAAGCTTTCCTATCAGCCACAATTCAGCTTTCCTAACTACCTACCTATGTGCCTTTGAGAAGGAATATGCCCCACATTTGAGGCAATATCTATTTACCTTCTTTTTTTTTTTTTTTGTCTTTTTGTCAAACTCACTATTGTGAGTGGATGTTTGTATTAAAATCTCCGGAAAGAAATGTACACAGTAACCCGCATAGCCTTGAATTATCTCTTGGCATCTCCAGATGCTACAAAACGTTAGACATAGGTGAGCCAACCTTTCTTGATCACTTACCCACCGTCAACTATCAAGACAACGAGAATTGTCCAATTCTACTCCACAGGAAGATTTAGAGATTTTCTCATGTAGGAAAATGGAGTCTTTTCCAATGTTTTCCATGCAATGCATAACATCATGAGCTTCTACTTGAGAGGCACCGTATACCTAGCTATGTACGATTGGGGATAGGGAACCACCAGCCCCCCACCGGGCTAGCGATCCCTTGCTCCCAATCGTACCTAGCTAGGTATGAGGTGCCTCCCTCACAAAAGCTCATGATGTTGAGATAAGTGACAATGTGGGAATTATTGTGAAAACTTGTCCAAAACTTCTTGTGCTCGTCGAGTTCTTCTTTTTTCCAAGGGCAACAATCACTTCTTTAATGATTCTTTCACATACCTATTTTGGTACGTCGAGGTTCAATTAGCGGAATCTCGCGAGATACCTTCCTGTGTTGGGTGCTCTGCTGAAGCGCGCAAAGTTCAAGCTGTCCTGGAAGAATTTTCCAGCCATACCAAGCTGCAGTTCAAAACACGCGCAGCATTTGATGGACCTGCCTCTTTTAGACCGTTGTCTGCTCGCGTACTATTTCATGCAGCTGGCTGTTCCACGCCGACGTAGTCTGTGTTCATATGGGTGAAGACACCAACAACTCAGGTGAACGACCAGGCAATTCCTAACCTAGAGCAGCGAAGATTTTATGTCCAGCAGGAGTTATTCTAACCTAGACACGAGAGAGAGAGAGAGAGAGAGAGAGAGAAGCACTGAGAGGAAAGAAAGCATCTCTATGCTGGATTAGGGAGTTACACAGTATCAGAACAAAAATGTTTGTAATGATCGGTGTATATTTACAAGTGCCGGTACAAATCAAGTAGATAGCCAAAAACTTATCTCTCGCAGTAACTTATACATGGCAATCGTATTTACAGAAAGTTTCTATTGACTGCCATTCTTGCTGAGTATCACTGTAATTTTAATTTTCAGGGCATTCAGTTTATTTAGCTGTGTCTTCAAGAAGCATGACACTTCCTTGCGCAATGCGAAAATTTGTTCTTCAAGCCTAAACATCTGGACATCGGCAAGCTCTCCTTGGTAACTTTCGATTGCTACTTTGAGACCACGGTTTGTTGTTATTACTTCCATGCGAAAACTTTTGTCATCATTCAACTTATCTCCACATAGTTCGTGCAAAATTTGCGGTGTCAACTCCTCTATTTTGTCTAGCCGTGGCTCTTCGATCTGGTCCAATAAATCATCCGACTGTGATTCTCTTGCCGTCATCAAAAAGTCACTTTCTTGATTGTGTTCCATTGCTACCCTTCACACAGACAACAAAATTATCACGGCTGCTCTTCACATAGCTTTATTTAAACAAAATAAAGCAAAAGAAGGAAACCATAAACTCAATAGATGGCATCATGCAACGGTCGTGACTCCAATCTTGTGAACCAGCGGGATATAGTCAGCATTGCCAGTCTCGTCCTCGATTTCTTCATTGTCTTGCTGATCATTACCAGCAACAACTGCACTTGCCGGGCTGGGTGCAAGATGTTTGCAAGTCAACAAGCATATAGTTCAGATTGTTGTTACATGTATGCAATAACACACCTTTGGAAATCTTGCCACCGAGACAGACACCAATCAGCTCGTGGATGGGTACTGGTATACATTTGACTATTTATAAACATGCTGGCAAAATCTTGGTATGTTTTCGTTGATGGGTGCACCGTACACCTCCAAAGTGCCTTCGTCTTCCCTAGCTCCATCCCTTGGCCTTGATATGGCATCACCCAAGACGACGAGGGGTAGTATCTCCCCGTTTTCAACATCTTGTGCAATGTCGACAAAAAGTCGCTGCCCAGTGGGTGCATCAACTTATACTTCCATAACATAAAGGCTCTGTCAAAAATATTAACTGTTGTCAAACACGTTCTTTTTCAACTCATCACCGCCATACAAACTATAGAGCTCAACCCCCCTATTTATCCCATTTGCCTGGCTATTGTGCATAGCCATTTGAAAGTGCGCCTGGCCATGATCCTTTAGACGGTAGCCAACCATCCCCTCAAATGTATGCATATTCCGTTGTTTCAAACCACGACAGAGCACCATGGCTCCAGCTGGAGAATCTTTATCCCAACCTAGGTATTCCTTGATTTTTTTGTTTGCAGAAATCAATGAGCTCGTCCACAATCGGATGATCATTTGAAAGTGCAAATGCAACAAATCCCCCCCCCCCCCCCCCCCCCCTTAATTGCACATAGCCTAGCTAGGGTCTCCTTCTCGAGGAACGATTGCATAGCAAACAATAGCGATACATCTATGTCATCACCTCCAATCGAGATAGTCATGCTAATCTCCATTATTATAGCCCACCTCTCCTTCCTCTTTGAATGGTTTGGCTCAGCCGCATCTCCTTTCAAACGAGCATTTTCTTTCAATCTCGCCATGCGCCTGCAGGGAATCACTACAAGCCTAAGGTACTGGGACTGCATGTTTCCACACACCGATGCAAGAACAGATCAAATGGTAGCATGACAGTCAAGCAAAAAACCGGGCATGCAGCCTGTTAGAGCCTCGAAACAAAACAAGGACAATCAGGGAATCACTTCCACCACAAGGTACTGCATGTTTGGACGCAGCAGTGCAAGAAGGGATGGAATCGCAGCATGACTGTCAACTAAAAAAGGCATGCAGCCTGTTACACCCTCGCAGCACAACAAGGACAAACTCACGACCAGGCTTTTAAAGAAACACCAGGAAAAACTTGACAGTTCATACAACAAGAAATAGAAAGCTCTCAAAGGCAGCAGCCTCACCAGTAACAAGTTTGCTAGTTAGCTTCAGCCGTTCTCTGTGACGCGTCCACCTCGTTGCATACAACCTGCAACAATATTTAAAAATCATTCTCACACAACCTTTCGCGTGCCTCCTACTTGGTCCTTCTCATTCGAATTTGAAATGGTAATTTCTCTGGATGAACATTCTTTGAGTTAAGCTCACCTATCATTTTCCAAGCCTTGCTTCCAGCCCTGGAGCCAAGGTTAACGCCCATTTCACCCATTTTTGGCTATTTAGACACGGGTTAAAAACGTTGAGGTTACCCTTCAAACAAGACACTAAATTTTCCAAAAATATACAAAAGTCGTGGATTAGATTGGGATAAGATTGCTTGTCAATAATCAACCCTAGTATCGTAGGCTAGAGTTACCTCAAGTTTCGATATGGTGCTCTTAAAAGACACTCCTATTCTAACTAGTTGTCATCTTTTGTCTTTGTAGTGCATTTTTCATTGATCACCATTCTTTGAATAGTACCCTCTTACATTGCTTACACCCAAAGTTGGGTGTGAAGACGTGAAGTTGGTAGGCGTAAGATGATTCACTGCAAAAAAGGGCAGCGGACAAAGTTTCGGGCTACCACAACCCCCTGCTCAAGCTCGTGCAAGGGTTGAGCACATTGTTACCAAATAATGGGTATATACACACACATATTGTTACCATTGAAGGGAACAAGAACATGACTAATTTGGCAAGGTCGGCACTGTGTGAAAGGGATATACATTTGAAAAATGCTATAATGTTTATGGGAGGAGACAAAGTTAAGTGCATCAATTATAGGGATGGTTATAGTTGAGATTATATCCACGAGGTTGTCTATTGATGAATGTTTTTTCCAGTATACGTGCTACATGTAAATTCTTGCAAACGAAAAGTATTTCAAAAAGAAAATTTTCATCGAATGGTTGGTAGCACAAAACGTCTGCTTGCATTTTTGAAGGTGGATGTTGAGTGTGTTTTGCCTTTCCTTTCTTATTTTGTAGTCATTTGTGCTTTTCCTTTCTTCTTTTGTAGTTATTATCAGTACAATGAATGAGGACACTGATACATGTAACCTTACCTTCTGTGTTTTATATTATGGCATCGACAATGCATATATATATATATATATATATATATATATATATATATATATATATATATCTGTGTGTGTGTGTGTGGTGTTGTTTTTAAACTCATACTTATACACAAAAGAACATAACAATTCAAACTAGTCTTGCTTGGTGGGCCTTGCTATATAACATATATAGAATACAATAGGACATATACATTTAGTATCCACCACTGAAGGGAACAAAAGCATGACTAATTTGGCAAGGTCGGCACTGTGTGAAAGGGATATACATTTGAAAAATGCTATAATGTTTATGGGAGGAGACAAAGTTAAGATTATATCCACGAGGTTGTCTACTGATGAATGTTTTTTCCAGTGCATTTTTGAAGGTGGATGTCGAGTGTGTTTTGCCTTTCCTTTCTTATTTTGTGGTCATTTGTGCTTTGCCTTTCTTCTTTTGTAGTTATTATCAGTACAATGAATGAGGACAGTGATACATGTAACCTTACCTTATGTGTTTTATATTATGGCATCGACAATGCATGTTGCAGCGTTTGGGACACCGATTGTCAAGTCGGTGTTTTTAGTGATCACGCCACACACGCCAATTGCAATCAAATCTAGCTCGTTGAACTTAGGTTCTAGGATCTACTACTAAAGGACATTTATGTTACCCCCATTCGTCTTCATTTCAACTTTTGTAATGGCAGTTTGATTGCATAACTTACATACTTATTGAAGGCCAGTTTTTTATAGTATTGGATGTTTGATCTGTGAGAACATATTATCGGAGTAGAGTTGTTGAGTAGTCATGCATATGTGCTTCATCTATAATACATGCACCCAAGGTACAATTGATCTCATCTACAACTGGTTTTCTTTCACGAATAATGGTCAAAAACTGAAGAAATTCAGGGTCTGTTGCATGTCTTACAGAGCATGAAATCCTAGAGAAATTTGCATGTAGATAGTGGACCGAGCTTGTGATATGGCATGTGTTACAAAGCTCCCATGCGTGACTACAAACTAGGTAGTTGGGCAAGATCACCGAGAAAGAGAACACATTTGTCATTGAAGGGATCTGCCAATGTATTGCTTGTTACGTTGACATTTTGTCTTACGATAAGGTAAAAAGTTGTTTGCGTTAATATGGATATCTCCTCTATAATTATAATATCTGCCTCTTTTATGTCCAAATGTCACTCATCGGTCTCATGAATAGAAAGGGGTTACTGCTGATTTGTGGTTGGTATCTTGAATTGGTAATGGATTGTAGATGCAATGTTGCTAAGTCTTGTTTGTTCCCGCTCCAATGGCAAAGCGCCCATAAATAATACATAAGTGAGGACAGCAGGAGTGTCTATATCTTTTGTGTGTCGAGCTTGTTTATCGCTATATATGTGAGGTATGCCGCCGTGCAGGAGGGACATATTTCTAGATTATTGTGAGAAAAGATGTTACATTGCATGCTCCAATTTTTATACAATGCAGTAATTTTAAACCATGACTTAGCATATGGACGGTAAGCTAGTTTCAAGTTGGCTACAATTTTCTCCCTAGCTTATTGATACTTGGACTGTAATCTTCTAGGTCTTGAGAACTTCATATTGACACCTAGTACGAGAGAAACGAGGGCATATATAGTATGACATCAATTATTTTGACACCTAGTATGGTATCAATTACTTAGAGCTAAAGTAAAGATGCACAAGGTGAATTCACTATTGTGATGCACCACATGCATTCACTAATGTAAATATACATCACATGCATTGGCTACTAAAAACCACATGTAAAGAGTTGTGTGTGTAACTAACATGCGCAGATGTTGATCGACATCGTGCATAGTCTTGAAAATGAGATCCAAATAAATCGAAGCAAAGGAATTAATGCAAAAATTTATAAAACAAGAAAATACAAAAACATGAATGAGTTGCAACAATAAATGAGGTGCTTTACTGACTTGCAATGTTGCACTACTTCTTTTTCATTGTCCAATCTACACGCCGATATTCGTGTCGAGATACAAAAAAGAAATGTGAATAGTTAAACATATCATCTTGCAATAAAACATCACAAATTGAAAGTGCAAAGTATATAGTGCAAGTCATACAGAGGTGCCATACAAAAGTATGGTGGAGAGTTGGCACTGTGGTTTCTCCAAAACGTTATAAGAAACGGAAGCCGTGCCATGCCAAGTTGGAGACGTGCTTGTGCAAATGGAATGTGTAGTGTTGTGAATATATATCCTCCCTGCCATACACAAAAAACACATATGTAACTTTATCTTCTATGTCATTCTGATCAGTATTACCATCTCTCTCTCTCTCCCCCCCTCTCTCTCTCTCTCTATATATATATATATATATATATATATATGTGTGTGTGTGTGTGTGTGTGTGTGTGTGTGTATGTGTGTGTGTGTGTGTATGTGTGTGTGTTGTAAGATGCTTCGATCAGCAATTATGTCTTCTTGCCATAGAGATGGCATACTCAAGCTCGCCACCAACAACTATAATTAAAGATCTATTGATGCCTTTGACAACGATCTCACTTTCAAGAGCAATAGATTTGTTTTCTGCATTGAAGGTCTGCTTTTGAACTTCCTTCACTCTCGTGCTTTGAGCAGTATGAGAAAAAAACAACTCTAAAGATTCATTGATTTTGGGCCTCTAATAACCACTTTTCGCATGCAATGGGTGCAACAACCATCCATTAGAATCTAATATATCTAGTCAAAACATGCAACTTGAAGGCTCTCAAGGTGCAATCCCCACAAAAGATGGAGAAGTCAATGATTACGACAGAGGCATTAGTAGTTCTCTTAATGATGCAGTTGAGGTGGCGGCATGAAGATTATGAGAAATCTAGTCCTTTTTTGCATACGACCAGATTCCATATGTTTAGTCCAATCGATGTCGTCGCCACCACCCCATGCGATCAACTCTCCTTGTCAAGCCCTATTGGCGACCCTCCAATTCGCAGCACCCAAGCCAACCCCTCTGTTAAGACAACCCTCCTTGAATTTTTGCCGATGTAATGGATCTTATATGCTAAGCCAATAAGAGATGCAAAGAAAGTTGACTCATCTCTACAAGAAAACCGAGATAAGATGCAACATCATGAGAAATGTATTTGCAAACGAGGGCGCTTGGCACCCAACATATATGATGTATTGAGTGTATAACTAAATAAAATAATTTTGAATCTTGAGGTTGCAAATTGCATTCGACAGTAGGCAAACTCTATACAATCCTCTTGATGTTGAAATTGGTTCCGCACTTAGACAATATATTAGCAACAGTATGCCTTGCACTATAAGATGTTAAGTCGTTGTTGGCAATAATTGCACTCGACCTGTTTGGCATACTATAGCTGCTATATGGAGTTTCTACCTCAATTGCCTATTTCACAAAAGACCTTTGAGAAGACGTGAATAGATTTTCACTACCCAACCTAGAGTAGCTTTCCTCCCAGGGAAAATGAGGGTTTGTGTTGGCTACAATACCAAACTGATGTCTGTCATTTGTAGCCATTTGAACTTGAGATCATAGTTGCTGCGTACATGGACCTTTGCTCATAGGATCTTCCATTGAATCATGGTTATTAGCAAGAGAAGCTCTTTACAGGCCGCAATATTGGCCATATTGTCTATAGAGTTTCTGCTATCCCACCTAGTTGTTGTTACCATATACATGTGGTAGTGATGTGTGTGAACACACTAGGACCGCCGGGGCATTTTTTCCCTCTTTAGGAGGTTTTTCCCCCCCGTGCATTGTATATACGCCCATCACTCTAGGGCTATCTATCTTTCCATTGCACACTAAGTAACACACTCTCTATTGTGTGCCTTGAGCTTCCTTCGTCTTCTCCAAGCTGTGTGTGTTTCTCTGCAACCCTAATTCCAACAATTGGTATCAGAGCAGGTCACGTCCGCCCGGGCTTAGTCGCCAGCTGCTCCAGCACACGCCTACTCACTTTCTCCGATTTCAGTGAGCTTTGGCGAGTGTTCGCAGGTCGACAAAAATTTTGGGAGATCTTGAAGAGCTTGGTCTACTCAGAATTTTGATTTGGGCTCATTTCGGCCTC
The DNA here is from genome assembly GCF_014529385.1 of Adiantum capillus-veneris. Taxonomy (NCBI): domain Eukaryota; kingdom Viridiplantae; phylum Streptophyta; class Polypodiopsida; order Polypodiales; family Pteridaceae; genus Adiantum; species Adiantum capillus-veneris. Next base: position 105,236,603 of record NC_140931.1, on the reverse strand, counting down.
TGTTTCCACTACAGGCAGTACTGCATATGCTATTTCGTCATTTTGTGCAGAATTTCTGTCAGTGCCATTTTTTGCATAACAGGTGCCTTATAGTCTTCTACGGTTTGTGCTATATAGCACAAGTTGTTCCCGCTCCATTTCTCCTATTTTCGGGCAGTTTTCACATCAGGTACAACATTTACCATGGCTGACAACAACAACACATATGTGTTCAAGATGTTTGCTGCTGAGGACAGGTTGGATGGGGACAACTACCCTATGTGGGCTTATATGATGCAGAACATTGTGCAGGACATTGATGTACGTCCTGGTTCTGAGGATGTAGGCGATGTTGAGGATGTTGCAGGTCTTGCTGCAAGGATTGCAGCTGTTGGAGTTGTTTTTCCTACGACATAACAAGCTCGTTGGGATGTTAAGGATGCGTAGGCTCATGCACTGATTGCGTTGTCTGTGAAGCACACCATTGTTCCTCACATCCGTTCAGCAAAATCTGCAAAACAGGCTTGGGATATTTTAGCAGGTCTTTATGCAAGCCGCAATGAGGCTAAAATTGCTTTGCTGCGTAAAGAGCTGGAGTCGAAGATTATGCATGAGGAAGATGATATGGACACTTTCCTTGCTAGTGTCAAGGATATCAATGAGCATCTTATTTCTGCAGGTGAAGTAATTTCAGATAGTTCCCTTGTGCAGACTGTTCTTGATGCCTTACCAGATTCCTACCAGACTTTTGCTAGTACTTGGAGACTTATGACCCAAGGAAATTCTGAAGTTGTCAAGTTTGATGCATTATGCACATTGCTGTTGCAAGAGTCACTTTCCAGAAAAAACAGGACTAGGCAGCGTGCAGTTGAACAGGCTTTTATTGCTTCTCAAAGAAAGGGTGGTAACAGTAATGCAGCCACTTCTTATGGTTCTGCTGCGAGTGGCAAAAATTTTGTTCCTAATGCTTCTGCTGGCAGCACTTCGTCTGGCAATTCTGGTGATAAGGGCAAAAAGAAGATGCGTTGCCATTATTGTAAAGACAATGATCACTTGATCAAGTCGTGTCCTAAGTTGAAGGCCAAAGAGGCTAAGAAGAAAGAGGGTGGTTCCACTGCAAATGCTGGTTCCACTACAAATGCAGCCATTGTTGAGTATTCTGTGAAAGGAGACTGTGTTACTGATGTTGATGCAGAATGGGCTTTTAGCGTAGTGTGCACTTACAATCCTGCTGTCCATGATGCATGCTTGTCAGTTGCTGCAGATTCACATGTGTGGTATTTCGACAGTGGTGCTACAAAGCACATTACCTCACATCGTGAATTGTTTACCTCTCTTGAGTCTGTCCCTCATGGGAATTCAGTCACTTGTGCCAACAACGCCTCTTATCCAGTTCAAGGAGTTGGAAATATTGTGCTCACTGCTGCTAATGGCAGTTCCTTCACACTTGTTGATGCACTTTATGTACCTGGGATCAAGAAGAATCTCTTGTCTGTATCCGCACTTGCTAGGCTTGGACTTGTAGTCAAATTTGTGGATGACAGATGTACAGTTCATGATCTCAGTTTTGGTGATGAAATTGTTGCATCTGGGCTTTTGTGCCGTGGGCTGTATAAGCTCACTTTGTATGACAAGTGTGGAAAAATTTTTGCAAATGCTGTTGCAGATTCAAGGGCTTTTTCAGATGCAAAACTTTGGCATGCACGTTTTGGTCATCTGAATTTTGCCAGTTTGCTGCGTTTGCAGAAATCTGATATGGTTGCTTCTTTGCCGCCTCTTGAAGCACCTGTCAAACATGTTTGTGAAGGCTATATTTTGGGTAAGATGCAGCGTTCTAAATTTCCAAAGGATGGTTCAGTTTGGGCCACATGCAGGTTGAAGTTTGTGCATAGTGATGTTTGTGGGCCCATGCAAATTCCGTCCTTGGGCAATTACCTGTACTTCGTGACTTTCATTGATGATTACTCCAGGCATGGATGGGTATTTCCCCTGAAAGCGAAGTCCGAAGTTTTTATGTGCTTCAAACAATTTCTGGCTATGGCTGAAAATGTCTCAAAATGTACTATGGGCACCCTCCGTTCCGATCGAGGGGGGGGAGTATATGTCTCATGAATTTAATGCATTTCTGGCTAGTCGTGGGATAAAACACCAATGTACAGGGCCTTATACACCTCAACAAAATGGTGTTGCTGAGAGGAAAAACAGGTCACTGACGGAAATGGCACGATGTATGGTCAAAAGTCAAGCTTTTCCGCATTCTTTTTGGCTTGAGGCCATCATGTGTGCCACTTATGTACTTAACAGGTGTCCTACGAAAGCTTTGCAGTCTATTACTCCATATGAAGCATGGCATGATAGAAAGCCTTCTATTGAGCACATGCGTGTTTTTGGCTGTTTGGCATATGCTTTGGTGCCACAAGTGCAGCGCAGAAAATTGGATGATAAGGTTGTCAAATGTATTTTTGTTGGTTATAGTGCTGAAAGCAAAGGTTACAGGTTGTATCATCCGCAAACAAAACGTATTCTGGTTTCTCGGGATGTAGTGTTTGTGGAAGATTCTGTTCAGCCCTTGCTGTCATGTACTAGAGACAGTAATGTAAGCTCACAGGACATTTATGACACTTTGTTGCCTCTTTTCAGTGGTGGAAATACGAATGTAAGTTCCAATGAGGCAAATGTACAGCCTATGGGGGTTTCTGAAAATGTTTTAGATCAGCCTATTACTGATGCAGATGTACATGATGTACTTGATGAGGAAAGGGCTGAAAATGAGCAGGCTAGAGGTATGCCAAAATGGCTGATGCACACTTTGCATGACAGTAAATTGGATGCATCTTTGTCTAGTCGTACTCGTTCAGGCTCTCGCCATGCATCTTATGCATCAGATTGTTATGCTTTGGCTATGTCTAGCTTACATGATGTTGAGGAGCCTCTGACTTTTGATGAAGCACAGAATTCAGAAAATTGGATGGCTGCCATGCAATCAGAATATGATGCACTTATAGAAAATGACACATGGACTTTTTGTGATTTGTCTCCTGGCAAAAAGGCCATTGGTACGAAGTTGGTTTACAAGTTGAAACGCAAACCGGATGGTGATATCGATCGCCATAAGGCTCGACTTGTTGCAAAGGGTTATGCACATAAAAAAGGCATAGATTATGAAGAAACTTTTGCTCCCACTTTTCGTATGACTACTGTGCGTTTTCTATGTGCATTGGCAGCTCATTTTGGTTGGGATGTACATCAATCAGACGTTGTTACTGCTTTCTTGAATGGTGATATATTTGAGGAAGTTTATGTAACGCAGCCTCACGGTTTTGTCATAAAAGGACAAGAGGACAAAGTGTGCAAATGTAACAAGGCTTTGTATGGGTTGAAGCAATCTCCTCGTGCTTGGTATGAGAAAGCTGACACTCATTTGGTCAAACAAGGCTTTCGTAACAGTCCAACAGAAAGCACATTGTATGTAAAGCGTGAGGGTGATGTACTTCTCATTGTGGTTCTTTATGTTGATGATTTGCTGATCACTGGACCAAATGAGAGACATATTGCTGAATTTAAGGCTGATTTGAATGCTACTTTCAAGATGAGAGATTTGGGGCTGTTGCATCATTATTTGGGTATACAGTTTAAGCAGTGTGATGGTGGTATTGCCTTGTGTCAGAAAAGTTACATAGAGACATTGCTATGTAGGTTTGGACTTGAGGATTGCAAACCTATTGCCACTCCCATGGAAACCGGTTTGATGTTGAGTCTTCATGATGCTAGTGATCCTGCTGATGTCACTCTTTACCAAAATGCTGTTGGCTACCTCATTTATGTATGCAACACGAGGCCGGATATTCAGTTTGCAGTCTCACAGGTCAGCAGATTTATGCATAGCCCAGGGTCTAAGCATTGGCAGGCCTGTCAACAGGATTTTCCGCTACCTTAGTGGCACTTTACATCTTGGCTTGTTTTATCCCAAGGGGGGATCATTGCCGCCAGACTTACATGCTTTTTCGGACTCAGATTGGGCTGGTTGTTTTGACACGCAAATGTCCACAAGTGGTTTTTGTTTCATGCTTGACAGTTCATGTATATCATGGTTGAGCAAGAAGCAACCTACTGTGGCCACTTCGAGTTGTGAGGCTGAGTACAGGGCAGTCTTCAGAGCTACAGTTGAGTGTGTATGGCTCAGATGCCTTATGGCTGATTTGGGTGTTGGACAGGACACTGCCAACACTATCTACACTCACAGTCAGAGCGCATTGGCAGTTGCGAGGAACCCAATTTTTCATGCTCGCACAAAGCACATTGAGGTGCATTACCACTATGTCAGGGAGAGGCTCTCAGCAGGAGAGATCAACTTGGCTTATGTGCCAACACAGGACAACCTTGCAGATCTTTTCACAAAGGCATTGTCTTGTGAGAAGCTTGAAGCTTTCCACAAAGCTTTGGGCTTACTCCCCTTTGTGGACTGATCCTGTCCTCAGGGCATGGCACTTCCCTTTACTCATGTGCCAGCTCTCGTTCACCGCATCACTCCAGGGGGGATTTGTTACCGTATACATGTGGTATTGATGTGTGTGAACACACTAGGACCGTCGGGGCATTTTTTCCCTCTTTAGGAGGTTTTTTTCCCCCGTGCATTGTATATACGCCCATCACTCTAGGGCTATCTATCTTTCCATTGCACACTAAGTAACACACTCTCTATTGTGTGCCTTGAGCTTCCTTCATCTTGTCCAAGCTGTGTGTGTTTCTTTGCAACCCTAATTCCAACAGTTGTTGAATGGGAAACCGTGAAACTACTCTTGGAGGCTAATAGGTGTTGGCATATTTGTATGCTTGTCTCCAAAATTTCCATTACTTCGCAGTCCGTGTTCGTTAGCTTCTCCAACATCTGCAAATCACTTTGTGTGGAAAAAAGAATTAGCTAATTTTTCTTCTTCTCTTTGACTATTCTTTTTCACCTGGTCGGCAGCGTAGGCACCTGCATGGTTTACTACTTGACTTTTGTTGCAATGCTGTTGCATCTCCTTGGAGCTACACATTAACCAACTCCCGTGGACACTAGATTCTGCATTGAACTGGTCATGAGAGATGTTTTTGATTGTTCCAAAATGCTTGTCTCATCAAATTTACAGATAGTCTATCAATAGAGCTGGATGAGGAGTGCGACTGAAGCCAAAGACTCATTAAACCATGACTTGCACTAGTGGAAATATTCCCCAATGCCTTTCCCTTGACATTAAGCTGTCTGCCACTAATCCAGTCACACACTTTGCTAAAAGCACAAGTAGCTAGCAATGAAGCCACTGGCTTAATTATCTGAGGATAACCATCATAAGCTTTGGTTTGATCAATCCTGCTAAGCTTTTCTGCCCTCATGTCCACTTTGATGTACTCGTTCCCTTTCTTCGGTCTCTGTCGCCTGCATCGCTATTAGCCTGATAGCATTAGTAAAAAAAATGTGTTGAGCATTGAGTGTTGGTGATTCCACTCCAGATTAGGCCAACTAATCATTGATTCAAACCTAATATCTTCTGTTTCAATAGCACTAGAATAGACCTCTGCCATGGGTTGATCGCACAAAATATATGAGTGCTCATCACGTTTGCTCGGGGGGTTCACTGTGTGTAAAACTACCATATCACGTGCGTTCAAGACATGTTTGTAAAACCCCTTATCTGTGAATTTTGTTAAGAATATAATGTACCCTTTTCTTTTAAAATATGTAACTTTTCTTCAAATTTGAAAAAATAATGCCCTTCTGTATATATATTTCTGTAAGTTTCAAGAACTTTAAATACCCTTCTGTTGAACTCACGTGATAGGTCACATTTTTATTAGGTGACCTCCCCGGGCACGTTTGCAAGCATTCAAAGTACCATCAACTTGATGATCTGTGAATAGAAGATCGAATTGCAATGCAAAGTGATTTTTTATCTCATTCACTTGGTAGTTTTTCACGATGGAGTTTTTTTTAGAGCTTTTCATGGAAGCAAGGTTTAAAAAAATTAAATAAATCTAATGCACATGGTGGCTTCTGCATTTATATACTGCAAAAAGACCCTTTGGCTCACCAAGTAAAGACAACTACTTTAGACAAAGGACAAGGATTATCACAAAAACGACTCAGTCTTTGATTCATTTTTGTACACCATAATGAGAATGAGGTATCATTCTAGTAATTTGTACATAAGATAGTTAAGAACAACTGATACTAAAGTGACAAAGGCCAATTTCAACGATGATGGACAACAACAAAGCTAAAAAGATCCTAATTAAAGATAGAGTCCTCACCTCCATCCATATAAACAAGACAACAGATTTTTTAGCCTTTGTTAGCCTTGAATATGTATTACAAGTGTCAATGAACCTATTTGTTGTTATCCATGTACTACTTACAACCTTTTTAAACTTATACCTACCATTCATAAAGAGTTTGAATCAGCAAGTATCCATTCCCAAAAAGATATAATGATAATGCCACAATGAGACTTGGAGGACATTGCTCCTCTCTTAGCGAGTCGTTGCGCAACGGATGTTTGTAGCATAGCTATTTGGCACTAACATAATGCCAATACTCAGGGAAGTGACACAGCTGGGGCACGAAGACTCTTTGAGGTTGTCAATCTTAAGAAATGAACCTAACAAGATAACGCAACAACTCAACAAGCAAACCACCACTCAACGATCAGTTGCCTGGAAAAATAATAGAGTACAAAATGTGGTGTTTGGCTACGTGTCCTCAGGGAATTGACCTGCTACTCTGGAATCAGGATTTACATAGAGTATCACTAAACTTGCAAAATAATAGAGTACAAAATGTGGTGTTCGGCTACGTGTCTAGCTAGGTGGATGCCCGTTTAGTCAATCCGCTAAGACCCTCCTCATCAGGTTTAAAATGCGTGTTTCAAAAATATTCTATAAAATACTTCTTAGGCTTGTGATTAGAAGGCCATCACCCATTCTAATCCAAGTGGTATTTTAATAATAGGATGTAAAAATAGCTAGTTAACCCAATTTTTAAAGGAAATTATACATAATAATTAGATTAAATTCTGATCAAAAGGCCGTCACCCCTTCTGATCCAAGTGTCTTACCCATCTTGTATCCCATGAAGCCCCATTTTTTTGTTTTAAGATGTTCTTGTTTTGTGATGAAATCTAAAAATAAACCATCTTAGGCCAAACCATCTATGGTTTACTCAAAAAAATTAAAACCATGCAACTGATTGGTTAGTTTGAGGAATTTACAAAATGCTAAATCCTTCCTAGTTAAACAGCATCAGCACATGCTAGTTAGTAGAAGGTACTAATAACCAGTCATTAGGTAAATTATGAATCAACATACATCAAAGTTTATGCCATTGATAATCTAGGTTTGCGATGAAACACCCCCTTTCCAACAAAAAAGGCTAAAGTGTGCTAAAGCTACAAACAGTCTAAAGTGGCTTTAAAAAAATCAAGAAGTAGACATAAAATGCTACTTGTGATATAAGCAGGGTTCACAACTATCTGATATCCAACCTATAAGTGAGGTCCAATCATTGTGTTCAAAAGGATAAGCTAACCATTAACTAGTAAATTAGGTAATAGTTTATGTCAAGCGGGTATGCCAACTAGCATATTGGGTATGTTAACTAACATATTGGGTATGCTAACTAGAATACATGGAATTATAATTACAACCTGAGAATAGTAGAATTATGCTACATAGCTTACAGGGTATGCTAGTTAGCATATTGAACATACCAACTATAATATTTGGTGTGCCAACTAAGCATGCTTGGAGGTATACATGGCATGCTAACTAGCATACTAACTAACATACTGGGTATGCTAACTAACACATTTAACAATTCTAGAAAAAATGCCTTGCCAACAGTGTTGCCAATCTACAAGCAGGGTCAAAGGATATTGTCTTTGCTTGCACATCTGGCAACACCTAGAATATCACCAACATATGCCAAATCTTATATAATCAACACCCCCTATTCCCAAGGCTCTATCACCACCACCGTCGATGTAGTCATCACTATCTACACTCCTATCTACTATCATCAAAATTGGCTCCTTACTGCTAGTTGTACGGGATCCACCTCCATCCAATGACAAAGTTGTATCTGATCCCTCCTCCTCAAAGTAGAGGATTCACCATTCCATGCATCCTTACCTGAACTTTTTCCATCCATATCCCCTTCTTGGGGTTTGGATGTAATCTTTCCTCCTAGTAAAAGAAACATATCCAACAAGGTAGTAAAAACTTTGGACACTCTTTAAATTGACATCTATACAAAATTCTCAACATCAATTTTGACACTCTTTCAATTGACTACTCCAATTCTACCCAATTTTTGGAAGTACGATTGAATTTCAAGTGTTGAGTCTTGTGGGGTAGCCCTATAGATAACATAGCTATTGAATTCCATGGAAAAAATTTCTAGTGAGTGTGTTGTTGGATGGGGGGGAGAGAGAGAGAGAGAGAGAGAGAGAGAGAGAGAGAGAGAGAGAGAGAGAGAGAGAGAGAGATCAACGTGCATCCCTTTTTGGACATCGCAATCAAGCTCTAGGGCAGGACCAAACTTTTCAACCTTCATTTGGTTGAGAATCTACAACATGATTGGTTTAAGCATAGATAATAAGTAACATTTCAAACTAGATATAATCCCTTTTGAGTGTGTTCAAGACAATGCATCAAGACCTTAGACTAATCCACAAGATGTGAATACCTACATGTATGCCGATTTTCAATTCAATGTCCTAGTCATTAAGAAAGAAGGGCATTACTAGGTAATATTTACTTCATTGAAAAACTATTTCATGACATGCCTCTATGGGTATTAGGGAGCAATCCCGACGTATAGCCTCTACCACTAACTCCCTCTTTGAGTTTTTTCAGATGTTGATTGCAACAAGTCTAGTAGAATTCTCCTCCTTGCATCCTGCATATTCTACCCTGGGTGCTCTTCTCCCTTGCCATCATTGATTCTGCTTGTGCCCTTAATTGTTCATGGGGGAGAAAAGTCCTCATGTGCTTTATATCACTCATATGCGTGGACTTAATACGCATCATTTATCAATAGAATTCCTTTGTTTCTAGGACATTGAGTTGCAATGCGGACTAGAAAGAGATAAATGGTTGTTGGAGAGTCATGTTGTGCATGGCAGTGCTTTAATCGATATGTATCGTCAAATGTAATGCTTTAATCAATATGTATGTCAAATGTTATGCCCCTAAGCACATAAAGTTCCTGATGACCTTTATGTAAAAATGGATGTCTCTTGGAACAAGTTGATTTATGCACGATATGTATGCCAAATGTAATGCTTTAATTGATATGTATGTCAAATGTTATGCCCCTAAGCACATAAAGTTCTTGATGACCTTTATGTAAAAATGGTTGTCTCTTGGAACACATTGATTACAATGTATGCATGGCTTTCGTTTATTATAAATCTAAAAAGACATTATGTTGAATCTCCACCATAGTTTACATATTGCACTCAATTAGGTTGTGAGATTTTTGTTGTACAAACTATAGTGAAGTAGTATTCAAGTATGAATCAAAATTGACAGGACTGCAAGGTTCGTAATCTACGTCCAAACCTCCATGTGTCTGTGTTTTCTTGGATGGTACAACAAGACTATAGGGAAAGGCACATATTTTGTTGTCGGGGGATATGTGTTCGAAATGTGAGTGGGGAAGGAGAGGGGCCCATGGCTGTGGGAGGTGTGTGAGAGAGAGAACAACAGAAACTAAAAGCTTTGGCAATAATTGTAATCATCGTTAACTTGAGTAGAGTCTTAAGTACAGCTTAATCATTAGCCAAGGCGGGTCATTAAAGACACTGTCACTTGGGTTAATTGATAACTAGGAGTTTAAGCTCCCTTTATAAGATTAAGCAAGCCGTTAACAGCTTGGTACCTTAACAAGATGATTAATCAAGTTTAAATTGATGATGGTGATGGAAATCTCCTCCATGCCACTCTGATTGCTTCAATTTCCCCTTGAATTCTGCAAACTTCATTCATGTTCTCTGTGTCATTCTTCATGATTCAATTATCATCAAAAGCTTTGCAAACTATCTCTATGTGGCATTTTTTGATTGCCTAATCTTATCCTGATAGCTCTCCTTGAGCTCCTTACTTCTTGTCTTGTGTTGCCAAAAATTCAAGCTCCAATTGCTCCTCCCTGAGCTCCTTGTACCCTTTCTCAAAAGCTTACCTCCCCTTGTGCCAAAAAAACAAGCAACTGCTCTTTGATTGCCTTCAAGAAGATCCCCAAAATTTCTCTTCTAATTGCTTTCCCCACTGCCTTAATTGCCTCTCTCAGGAACTCTCCTCCTCTTGCTCTCTTTTCTTTCTTCAAATTCCGTCAAGTTCTCCTTTGCCCTTCACTACCTATGGGCTTCACCTCCTCTTGCTTAGTCAAGAGAAAGAGAGAGGATAGTCGAGAAGGAAAGAGACAGAGCGAGGGAGATACCTTTGTGCTCAACCCCCTTCTTCCCTTACCACCAAGCCTCGCTTCCCCCTTCTCTTTGATGTTATTATTCTCCCTTATTGCATGCCCAAAATTCCTTTTTATATATATAGTGTCCCCTCCCTAAGAAAAAACAATGTCATCATTGCTTGGGCTGTGGGAAACAACGTTGATGATGTGGCATAGCAACGATCGAGGTGGACCAAAATTTGCAAATATGACACTAAACAAGAGCACCCGAGGGATGTTGATCAACTTTCATTTCATGATCACCGTTGTTTGAGCCCCATCCAAGCCTCTACAAGCTCTTTTGTTCCTCGATGTGCCCTCATTCCCTACCTGTGCTTTTATTTTTCCTTTCCCACTCATGCATTTACCCTTGGGGCCCCCTTTGGCGGCCGTTTGGCGGGCAGTCATTCTTTGAAGCTGTTAACCAATGATGGAGACCTGTATGATGATGTTTTACGAGTCATACAGTGGAGTCAGCATTGGGCGAATATGAGGCTAGACGTCGGCCCAATTAACATCCAAGGATATCACATTGTTTTGAGTCAGGGACCGGGCTTGTCAGTCCTATAGGTGATTGGGAGATCGTCGATGAGAAGCGCAGCACATATCTCAATTGACAGTAACTTTTATGTTGATTTACCAGTATGGACACCAATGTGTGAATGGGCCAAACCCATGTAAAAGGGTCATTGTGACCTAAATCCCTCATTCTGAGAGGTGCATGCTAAAGAGAGTGCTCTTGCCTTATCTCTATCTCCTTCTCCATTGTGTGCTCATGAGTGTGTGTGTGTGTGTGTGTGTGTGTATGTATGCAATTGAGCCTTACGGTAGCATTGGACGCGGTCAAATGGTTGAGCAGCAATATCGGCAGGCTCCCTCTTCACAACAACGCCAGATTTGTGCGACGACAGAAAGACAGAGGTGAGTGACACACCGTTTTCATTCCCAAGCTTCCCCGCTCATGGGTTGCATATTTATAGCCTTAGTGGCTCACACGTAGCGCACAACAAGTCCCCAACGATACGACATTTTTGGCACCATTGCCGGGGAGGCACTGTGCGTTTAGCTTGTGACACAATTGTTTATTGTCCTTCCTACAAATTTTTATTTGATGCTTTCTGCAGATCTATTGTTTGGCTGAGGAAATGTTAGGGGTAGGGTTAGATCTGTTGTTATTTTGAAGTAATTCTTGCATTCTGGAAGTTTTGCATCAGAGTTTTGTGTTTTTTGTAATTTTGTATTTTACAAGAATTTGTTGCATTGTCTGTATTTCCAACAATTTTTAGAATTTAGATTTTTCTTTTTTTGTAATTTACTACGTTGGCTGCAATCCTCTGTATAAAATCTACAATTTCCTATGCTTTTTGTAATTTTTTGGATTTCTAGCTATTTAAAAAAAAGTGAAAATAAAAAAGCAATCCAAAAATGAAAATAAATTTAAAAAAACTGTACATTAACAGAATGATTGAGATCATTCCCCCAAGCCCAAGCCCAAGCCCAAGCCTCATCTTCGCTCTTATGATATAGAATAGACTCAATACTATATATATAGTCTACTCCCCCAAGAGGAATGAGGGCATGTGGGATAAGTCTTCCTCCCTCCCCTTCACACTTGCACCCTTGGACTTTTTTGAGCCTTGTGCCCAACTAGTAAAAGTCTATTTCAAGGATTCCGAGGACATAAAGTAACCAAATCTAGGACTGTAAAGCACGCCACGTCCCTCTGACCAAGACGCTCCGATTTGAGCTATCACACGCTATATTCCATAGCTTGGTCAGAAAAAAAGACCAAAAAAGTCAAAAATTTGAGAGTAAAACCGGGTTGCGAAACACCCAAAAAAATGTTAAGAATGAGACTGCAAGAGAGCTACACAAGACAAGCACAAAGCACACAGAGATGGAAAGCTTCTTCTTCTTCTTCTCAGAAAAGAGAGTACAAAAAATGACTAAGTGTTAAAGATGAAAAGTAGCACATATGTACATGCGGTCACTAAGTGTGAACTCACTAGAAGCGTACTAGGTTGGCACTATAAATGTAGTCCAGCTGTAGAATCACTGGCAGAGATCCTCCGTGTCGGTCACCTAACACGCCAGTGAGTAAATGCCGTAAGCGGCCAAGACCCGTAGTGGACGCCAGCTCAAGGTGTAGAGCTCGACATCTCAACACTCCCCCTCAAGCTCTGCATGTCGCAGAGTCCAAGCATAGTCCGAACATGTCGAAGCTTCTCAGCTCCGAGGGCCTTAGTAAAGATATCCGCTATCTGCTCCTCTGTGCTGACGTAGACCAAGTCGATGTCGCCCGCCAACACTCGCTCTCGAACGTAGTGGTAATGGACCTCTATGTGTTTGGTCCTGGCATGGAACACTGGGTTCCTAGCCAACTGCATGCTGCTGAGGTTGTCACAATGGATGAAAATCTGCTGGTCCACCTGCACTCCCAAGTCCTCAAGTAATGTGCTTAGCCAAGCTACCTCGCACGCCGCAACTGCTGCACCTCTGTACTCGGCCTCTGTGCTCGATAAAGCAACCGTAGGCTGCTTTTTGTTGCTCCAAGTAACAGCAGCACTCCCAAAAGAGAACATGAAGCCACTCGTAGATCTCCTATCAACAATTCTACCTGCCCAATCTGCATTTGTATACCTATACAATGCTAATGGTGCATCTGCTACATAGAACAATGCGTAGTCAAGAGTACCTTGCACATACCTAAGTGTGCGTCGTACTCCATCCAAATGTGGCTTCCTCGGAAGCTGCATGAACTGACTCTCCAAGCCTATTGTGTAGCTCAAGTCTGGCCTCGTGATAGTCAAGTAGATTAGACTACCCACAATCTTCCTATACATGTTGACATCCTCAACAACATCACCCTTCTCTACACTCAGCTTTGCATTCACATCCAAGGGAATAGAAATTGGCTTACAATCAGCCATACCATACTTTGACAACATGTCCAAAGCATACTGTCTCTGTGATAGCCATACACCCTCTGGAGTCCTGATCACCTCAATGCCAAGAAAGTAGCGCAACTCGCCCAAATCTTTCATTTCAAACTCCTGTTTGAGAAGACCCTTCACATGGTCAATCTCCATAGCATTGTCACCAACAATAATAGGGTCATCTACATATATGGTAATGACCACAATCCCCACATCACTCTACGTACATAGAGTGAATGATCAGCATGAGCTCTCCTAAAACCAATACTGACAAGATACTTGGCAATCCTGTCATACCATGCTCTAGAGCCCTGCTTCAAACCATACAAAGCTTTGAGAAGTCTGCATACATAATCTGGGTAACATGGATCGACATAACCAGGTGGCTGATCCATATACACTTCCTCTTGCAACTCACCATTCAAGAAGGCATTCTTTACATCCATTTGATACATAATCCATCCTCTAGATGCAGCCACTACTATGACAGCTCTCACAGTCGTCATCTTTGCCACGGAGCAAAGGTCTCCTCATAGTCTATGCCATACGTCTGTGCATAACCCTTTGCGACCAGCCTTGCCTTGTGACGCTCAATGTTACCATCAGCCTTATGCTTGGTTTTATACACCCATTTACAACCAATAGCTTTCTTGCCACTTGGCAATGGCACCAACTCCCATGTGTCATTTGCTTCCAATGCAGCCATCTCTTCATTCATTGCATCATCCCAATGCACATTTCCAACTGCATCCTCAAAACATGTGGGCTCCACATTCTGTATCACCTTAGCCATGTAGGCTTGGTGATGCGCTAGATACCCATCATAAGTCAATTTCTGAACTGGATTTTTGACTCTATTAGATCTGCGTGGTCCTGGGTCACTCCTTTGCCCTCTAGCATCTTCTTGTACTTTCCTTACACCAGGTGTCCTGACAGCTGGAATTCCAAATTCCTCATCAAGACTTTGTTCAGAACCATCTGAATCCATGTCTACATGTGAAAAACCTGATGATGCATCAGCCATAAAGGGAGGTTCATCAACCTTTTCCTTTCCTTTTCGTGATACATTCCCTGTACCTGTTGGTGGAGTAACCAGCGTACGTAGTCTACCATTCCATGGTTTCTCAACAGAGCCACGAGAAGAGGACTCTTGTGGTCCACTCAAAACCTGTGACTGTGGCCTCACATTTTGTACAACCACATCATCTTTTACATCAACCCCAATAGTGCCATGTGCATTACTGTACCAGCTGCTCATCTCATCAAAGACTACATCTCTGCTCACTCGTAATTCTCGTGTAGTAGGATTGTAGCACCTGTACCCCTTTTGTTCAAGGGAATATCCCACAAGAATACATTTCTCTGCTTCAGGATCCAATTTCCTACGCAACTCATCTGGTACATGCACGTAAGCTATACAGCCAAACACTTTCAAGTGTGCCAAATCAGACTTTGTACCTGTAAACTTTTCCTCAGGTGTTACATCATGCACCGTAGCTGTAGGTGTCCTGTTCATAATGTACACAGCTGTATTTACGGCTTCAAACCAAAAATGATGAGGCATATTCTTCTCATTCATCAATGCACGTGCAACCTCTGCAATGTGCCTGTTTTTCCTTTCTGCGACCCCATTCTGTTGTGGAGTATATCGGCATGTAAACTGCCTGCGTATACCATGCATTCGCAGAAAATCTAAAAAATCATTGGAGAAGTACTCTCCCCCTCCATCTGACCTCAATGTATTGATTTGCATATCTGTCTCCTTCTCAATCATGACTTTGAAGTCTTGAAAGTGACCAAACACTTCACTTTTGTTACGCATGAAGTAGACCCATACTTTCCTTGTATGGTCATCAATGAAAGAGACATAATACCTGCAACCATGTATACTTGCAGTA
This sequence comes from Adiantum capillus-veneris, assembly GCF_014529385.1. Lineage (NCBI taxonomy): Eukaryota > Viridiplantae > Streptophyta > Polypodiopsida > Polypodiales > Pteridaceae > Adiantum > Adiantum capillus-veneris. The sequence continues at coordinate 105,221,307 of NC_140931.1, read as the reverse complement.
TCGGTTGGACCCCAAACATCTGTGTGCACCACCTCAAGTGGCCTTTTACATACATTGCGCTCATGAGGAAATGAGCCCTTTGACTGTTTTCCAAACTGGCATGCTGCACACACTTTATGCATACCATCCACCTTGAATTTGGGCAAACCTTTTACAATCTATTTTGATTGCATGCTGCGCAATCTCTGCTCATTGACATGGCCAATGCGTTTGTGCCAAATGTCAACATCAGCCACAACACCTGTGCCCTGTGCAAATAATGCAGCTTTTACCTCAGGCATGTCTACATTCAGCGTAAACATTCTGCCCACACATTTGCCCTCTGTGATCAGCTTACAGCCATTCTGGAAATCTTCTACATAACAGCCATTTGGATTGAAGCGAACGTGCAAACCCTGCTCAACCATTTGTCCAACAGAAACAAGATTCTTTGCAATGTTTGGGACATGAAGTACATTTGCTAAGTACTTTGATTTCCCACTCTTCGTATTTAGAGGTATGTCCCCTACATGAGCAATGGGTGAGCTGTGTCATCTCCTGTCTGCACATAGCCTGACACATCTGGTTTGCGCATATCTCTAAACCACTCTCCACGAGACGTCATGTGATTAGAGGCACTTGAATCCCCATACTAAACATCATCTTGGGTGGAATTCTCTGCAGTCATTGTATTCATTACATGCTGCATAACAAACATGCGCTCGTTTTTGCTGTCATCTGCATCTTTGCTAGTAGATGCATAGTTGCCCTGTTCTCTCTTTCCACTTGCTTTTCCCTTTGGACAGTCACGTGACATGTGACCTCTTTCACCACAAGTCCAACATTCTCTGCTATCTGGAGTATGTTGCTACCTGCTTGATCTTGCACCACGACCTCTTTGACTCCCCCCGCCTTGAGACTGGTTTCCCCTGCCACCTGTATTGTTTTGATTTGATTGACCTTCCAGAAATTGGCCCCTGCAACCCCTTGGGCCTTGACCACGACCTCTACCTCTACCTCTGTTGGAGTTAGAATAGAAGGCCTATTCAGAATTATTTCTGCCATGAGAAGAAGATGTGTCAAGGTTCTTCTCCTCAAGAATAAGCATAGAAATCAAATCTTGGAACACGGGGATGTCGTCTCTTGTATTCATGGAAGACCTAAAATGTACATACTCATCTCCTAAACCATCCAAGCATGCACGGACAATGTCATCGTCTTCCACTGAGACTTTAATAGATCCAAGAGCCTCAATGATACTCTTGATCTTCAAGGCATAATCATTGATTGAGAGGTTGTTCCTCTTAACCTGATTTAGATCCGACTTTAGTTGAAGCTTCCTGGCCTTGGTGTTCACCTCGAACACTCTGCCTAAGTTTCTCCATGCAATGGCGGGGGTTTCAACATCCTGTAGATAGCCCATCATGCCATCTGTGATGCTCATAGAAAGCCAATACATCACTTTGCTCTGGCCTTGTTGCCAGTCCCTCAAATCTTTCCTTTGTTCTGCTGTAGCATTTGCCTCGGGAATCTCTGGTTCCTTTTCATTGTCTCCTTCTACATAGTCCCAATAACCTTTTCCTTTTAGGAAATTTGTTATTCTGAACTTCCATGCAGGGTAGTTATTTTTCTCAAGCTTCTCAGTAACAATCTGACTAAAACCGTCAGACATCTTGAAGCACTAAGACAAAATAGCTGCAATCTGCAAAAACCTGCAAATCTGCTGAACATACTATTGTGGTACCTGTAACGCTTTCTACACTCAACGAGTGTCCACAATCAAGCGTACATACAACCACTGTACTTGTGCGAAAAACCCCTAAACATGGCATCTGGTCGTGGATTGCGAACGAAGGGATTGTGATGCTCTTGCTCTCTTAGCCTCTCTTGCTTGCGCCAGGCTCTCATACCATGTTAAGAATGAGAATGCAAGAGAGCTACACAAGACAAGCACAAAGCACACAGAGATGGACAGCTTCTTCTTCTTCTTCTCAGAAAAGAGAGTACAAAAAATGACTAAGTGCTAAAGCTGAAAAGTAGCACATATGTACATGCGGTCACTAAGTGTGAACTCGCTAGAAGCGTACTAGACTGGCACTATAAGTGTAGTCCAGCTGTAGAATCACTGGCAGAGATCCTCCGTGTCGGTCACCTAACGCGCCAATGAGTAAATGCCGTAAGCGGCCAAGACCCGTAGTGGATGCCAGCTCAAGGTGTAGAGCTCGACATCTCAACAAAAAATAGGTGAGCGGCCTTCACGGGCACTCACCAACAGTTCTAGGGTGCCAAAGTCACATGCACCTACGCTCTTGTCATGTGCTAGACCATGAGAATATAGAGAGTGGATCTGCTTACGTGGGCACCCATTATTCCTTCACATTAGGCTCTAAGCCCTCAGCGGAAATCCAAGGCATTACTACTCAAGACCCCCACCTAGTAGCTAGTGACTCTTCCTCTGACTCAGACGCAATGGAAGGTTATCCAATACAAAACCTTGAGGAAGAAGGACATGCACCCATTGGGTTTCCTAGTGCTAGCATGTTTAGTCATTTTATGGAGACATAACAGGGTTACTCGCTCCGAAGCCAAGGCTAATGAAGCGTATGAAGGGGATGGGGAAGTAGATTCTCCATTCATATCTCATGGGGACCCCACACCCCCTAAGAGTGTCCATGTGGATATTTTACCTACCTCCTTCAATGGAGGTCCTACCGAGCTACCACTTGTGGAAGCTCCCTCTAAAGTACCGACCACGAAAGGAAAAACCACGGGGAGCAACATTGCTTCCACCTCACAAGGAACCTCTAACAAGTCAATTCTTGAAGGGGTATTCCTTAATGAGAATTGGAAATATGACCTCCACACTAAGATGTTGACGGATCTATACTCTGGCCACTCCTACCATGTAGTATTTTTGAACAAATATGAAATTCACTAGGAGAACACAACAAACTAGATTAGAGCAATGCTTTAAGCCTAACTTTGAGTGGGAAAGCTGAGGATTGGTGTAGGGCCTTAAAGATGGAAGAGAAAAAAATTTACCCTACTCTTCGAAGATTGTTCCTAAAGGAGTACATACAAGAGGGATTACTTTGGGGTGTAGCATCTCAGCTCCAAAAAGCCCAACAAGAGGAAGGGGAGTCAATGAGAAACTTTATTAGTTGCTTGAACCATTCAAATTCTTGTCGTAATCCAGGTGAGCACTTGAATAATAATCAATTTCTCAATAGATTCATTAGGGGACTACAACATGAGGATATCTATAATAGCCTACTCATTAAAGGTATCACCACTTGGGAAGCAATCACCACCAATGCAATCCAATTGGAGGACAATTTAATGATTTAAGGAGAAAGAGTGTCTATTGAGCCATTCAAGAAAGTCTTAGAGATAATTGTGCCTCACAAAACAATCACATGTATCCAAGAAGGAAACAACAATGGTGCTTAGTTTGCTTTGGTCCACCTAGCACTAGTGAATGCCCTACATTTAGAGTAAAATTCAATGGAATTTGCAATGCATGTAGTAGGTACAATCACCAAGATAAGGATTGTATAATGTTCAAGCATGTGATGGCAAATAAACCACCTTGGCCTAGATGGATTCACTCGAGTTCCTGCATTGATACCTGCCCCACCTATTGAACAACTATCCCAACACATGGTTCCTAGAGCCCAAAATGTTGCTCAAGCTACACAACTACCACCTCTAGTGCTAGGATCACAACCCCCACATCCAAGAGTCACCCCTGTGAATCATATTGGTTGCGAGCCATCTAGTGCTTGTTTGGAAGGCTCTGAGGAAGATATAGACCCTACTATTGCCTATGGGATGGATGCATTTGAAGAGTGTCCACAATACTACACGAAGGACTACTGGAGACAAGTCAAACCTGTCAAGTAGCTGCTCTTGCAACAAGAGGCCAAAATATCAATCTCACTACCAAGAGACCACCTCTTCAAAGGCTATGAGTGTGGAGGTCCACATCATGTAGCTGAGTGTCCTATTAGATTACCAAAGAATGCCACACTAATGCATACGAATCAAGGGAGACATCTCCAATGCCGATACTCATGTGTAATCAATGTGGCATAGATAATTTGATTGCCAAATGTCCTAATAATCTGAATGCACCAAGAATCACGCCATTGAACTTAATTGAGATTACTGAGGCGCCATCACAAAGTACACCAATGGTACCAGTAAATGTACTTACACGATCAATTCCCCAAAACCAAAATTATATTCTTGAAGAAAGAGGCAGGGTATCAATTGCCCAATCCAAGAACAAGAAGAAAACAAAAAAAATTAAGATATCACAAAAGGTAACAAAGTCAAATCCCAGTTCAAAGACTAATATAGGGACGTGACAACCCGTGTATATGAACGACGTTGAAAATTATTCTAATTTAGGTTAGACCATGGAGACTAAAATGACCATTAGAAAATAAAAAACAAGGAGGATCATGATGAGTCACAATAAACACAACCCATGGAACATAGGAAGAAGATTGAAACTTACCCAAATCCTATAGAGGAGATTGAGCGAGTCAAGAAATTAAGGAGTTTGGTAGATGAAACCCAAAGAGAGCTAGAACCAACACCTAGAAAGATCCAAATTACAGACGCAATTTTTCCTACACAAAATCAACCTCATGAATACCATAGACCACTAGCCATACCTAGTGTCATCCAAGAAGGAAGTGACTTTAAGTCATTAATAAGTGGGCATACTCCCTTCTTGTTTAAGAGAATGTTTACAGAGGGATTATCTGACCCTACTGAAGAAACGAAGATCCCATATTCCCTATGTCAAGGGAATCAAGCCCAAAAAGTTGCGTTAAATATTGCCAAGTTGATGGATTCATGGCTTCAAAAGTTAGAACCACCATCATGTCTAAACTATATGGAGACCCCGAGCTATTCCTAGCTTTTCGAGCTTTCCACAATGGAGAACTGAAGGTCGGGTTACCACAATTTGCACCAATAGATAGGTCTAATGAAGTGTCAGTAGAGGAGGGAACCTCAGATCCACAACCCAACCTGGATGAGAACTCTATTGTTGAAATACGTGCTAACAAGTTGGGATAGTACTTTGAAGGCGATAAAACCAATGCGAACCTACCAATCACTACCAAAGGATTAACTCTGAAGGGAATCCCTGATGGTGGCAATGGGGTTAGCATTGTAACTAAAAATTGATAGGAATCTATCGGGAGATCTCACCTTGGGACTACAAACATAGTGGTAAAGATGGCGAATGGGACCATCGTTAAACCTATTGGAATGCTAGAAGATCTCAAGATCAAGGTCCTTGGACACAAGGTAAGGCACACCTTCATTGTTATGGATTTTTCCAAGCACACTATGTCATATGAAATGATCTTAGGACGTCCTTTCCTGAGGGAAGAAAAAATGATGCATGATTGGTCTAAAAACCATGTCTACTTATTGTTCCAAGACTGTGTCATTCGTGTTGATCTTGTGACTGGTCAGGCACATCCTTTGAAACAAATTTATAATTGACCATTGATTTGACACCACAATTCACTTGGCCACGTTGCCGTATTGTTACACGTGTAAAAAGGACACAGATGTTGGGGAAGATTCCCCTTATATGGATGTTCTACATGGAATGGTTGAGTTTGACAAAGTGGACTAGGTCCACCTAGTGGCAACCATAGACAAGAGGCGTAACTAATATAAGAGGCAACAATATCGAGCAAATTTATGTGCTAGGATAAATGAAAATAAATCTATTGCAGAATGGATCAGTTATATGCGGGCATGTGATGCTCATCGGAAGTTGGTAGATGATTGGAGTGAATACCTTCAAAGTGTCATGTGGTGCAACCCACAAGCCATTGACGTTGCACAGTGAGAGGCCACAGAGAAGCCAAAATTGAGTCGTATTGTAAGGAGATGCCAAAACCGAGAGTTAGCTAAAAAACTAAGGGAAGTGGAAGCAAAATCACAGTCCACAGCACAACAAGATCCCATGGATTTACACCCTGCACTTGATCATTTCATATTCTACGCCATGGAGGAGCGTAAATTGTGTATACAAAGGCCCAAAGAACACCTACTAATGGAATTAATGGAGTCTATGATGGTCCGGTGATAGTTAAAGAAATAGAGTTAATGGACCGAGGTGAGGACTATAAACCTGTTTTCATTGCCCAAGGCTTGACAGAGGCCAGGAATATGTACTTAAGGATCTCCTCAAGGAATTCAAGGATATATTTTCTTGGACATATCATGACATGAAGGGCATTCCACCTTTCGTAGTGCAACATACAATTACAATGATTAGCACTGCTAAACCAGTCCAACAAAGACTCTACCCAATGAATCCTAAGTATTAGAAGATTATTCAGGAAGAACTCAAAAATCATATCAAATGTGGATTCATATACCCTATTAAGCACTCAGAATTGGTGTTCCAATAGTTATTGTGCCAAAAAAGAATGGGTAACTCAAAGTGTGTGTGGATCTCAAAAAGGTTAATGCTGCCACTAGGAGAGACCATTACCCCTTTCCATATTTGAAGCATGTGCTTGAGAGTTGCAGTAAAGGAAGCTTATAGCTTTTTAGATGGGTACTCTAGTTACAATCAAATCATGATTGCGCTAGAGGACCAAGCTACAATTTCTTTTATACATGATTTCAGAGAGTTCATATTTTGTGTTATGGATTTTGGCTTAACTAATGCCTCTGCTACATTTGAAAGATTAATAAACATTGCTTTTAGGGAATATTTAAGGGAGTTTTGTGAAGCTTTTTTAGATGACCTTTGTGTTTATTCTTTGTGGAAAAGATATGTATCATGTTTACGAAAAGTGTTTGAAAGGTGCAGATTGTATTGCATCTCATTGAACCCTTTCAATTGCCAATTTTGGGTTAAGCAAGGAGTCATTTTAGGGCATATTGTGTCCAAGAATTTGCTTTCCATAGATGAAAGCAAAATTAAAGCCATTGCTAATTTACCACCACCTACAAACTATAAGGGAGTCCAAAGATTCATTGGACATGTTGGTTATTATTGACAGTTTATTTTAAACTTTGCTGAGATAGCTCGTCCATTGTACAAACTTCTTATCGAGTTTCATTAGAACGAGGAGTGTGACCTTGCCTATGAATTAATAAAAAGGCCCTTGACAAGAGCTTCAATCCTGCGAGTGTGCGATTGGAACGTGATTTTCCATGTGCATATTTATGTGTCAAACTTTGTTATTGGGTGTGTTTTAGCTCAACCAGGGGAACATAAATTGGACTACCCCATTAGCGTTGCAAGTTGCCAACTGAATGATGCTGAGAGGAACTACAGATTTATGCAGTAAAGAAATTTTGTTATTACCTTCTTTCTAACAAGTTTGCTTTTCTGTGGATCATCAAGCGTTGTTGTATGTAGTAAACAAACCATGTTTCACGAGAAGAATTACACGATGGTTATTAATTCTTCTTGAGTTTGATTTTACTATCATGGTGAGACCTGGTAAAAGGCATGTCATGGTTGATCATTTGTCTCGCATACCCAATGGTGAAGCTCCTACTCAAATCGATGATGAATTGCCCGATACTTCCCTATTCCTAGTCGAGACCATGCCTGAATGGAGTGAGAAGATTGTAAACTTTTTAGTTAACAATTTTCCACCCAAGGAGATTTGTAAGGATATACTTGAAAGCTACTAAACGAATGTGAGCCTTATTCTCTAATGGCAGGTACTCTCTACAAGCTAGGGAAGGACGATATTCTTATCGATGTGCTCGTGAGGATGAGTATTTGTACTTATTGCAAGAAGCACACATGGGCATAGCCAAAGGACATGTTTTAGGACAACTAAATTCTAAGAAGGTGTTGCAATCAGGCTATTGGTGGCCCACTTTATTCAAGGATACATCACTTTTTGTAAAGGGATGTGATGAATGCCAACATTACAAGACCACACAACAGAAGGACCGGATGCCCTTACATCCTGTTAAAGTGACCCAACCATTTGAAAAATGGGATTTAGACTTTGTAGGCCCAATTAGTTCGGCAGCCCGTGACACCAATCCCGATATATTATTATCGTGATTGACTATGTGACAATGTGGGAAGAATCTAAGGAGACACGCAAGGGTAATGCAAGGTCAACTACTAAGTTTCTCTTTGAGAACATTATTACGCAATTTGGTTGTCCTTTTGAAATTGTGAGCAATAATGGCACTCATTTTATAAATGAAGTGATAAAGGAACTCACAACAAGATTCATGATATCCCATCATAAGGCTATACCTTATTATCCACAAGACAATTGCCAAGCTAAGAGTACTAGCAAGACTTTAATTTCTATCTTGACCAATACAATAGAGGCTCATCGCACAGATTGGGATTTGAAGCTAATATGAGCTCTATGGGCTTATCATACTGTGTATAAAGTGGCTATTAATTGTACACCATTCAAGATGGTATATGGCCAAGAACTAGTTATGCCCTAGGAGTTGTCATTCCTAGTCTTTGAGAAGTTTTACATAAAGGTTGGGATGGTAACCCTTTAGTTGAGCGTTTATATATCCTTGAGTGGTTAGATGAAGAGAGGCAACTAGTTGTGCAAAATGCACTTGTGGAGAAGGATAGGTGAAAGAAATGGTTTGATTATCGTTTAAAGAACAAGGATATCAAGGTTGGGGATAAATTTCTTATGTATGGAGTTCATAACGAGACAAAAAGACTGAAATATGCTGGAAAAGACTATATAGAGTATGCGTAATCACCCCACAAGGTACCATTCATGTGGAAACTCATGATGGGGTGGAAACCATTGCATTCCTGAATGGGAGTAAATTTAAAAGATATTATGATCCTTTAGCCAAGAGGAGCTACGTGCCATTCATTAAAAAAAGGCAGCAAAGGCACAAGCAGAATTGAAAAAGATAAAATCTCAAGCCAAGGCTCAAGAGCGACAACAACGTATTAGGCACCAACGAGAGGCCAAACTTGGAGTTACACATGCAATTCAAGTTGAATCAGAGGACGATTGGGAAAATTTTGACCCATCTCTAGGATACCCCATCGAGTTAAATAGCACATATAGGAAAGTTCTATATAACGCTTTATTGGACACAAGAGCTGAACATAATTTGTTATCCTATGGAGTGTGGTGTTAGTTAGGAAAACTGTCTTTATCTGAGAGTACCATCCAAGTCAAGGGTATTAACAAGAAGAAAACTACTGTCTTTGGAATCTTGCACTCTCCTATCAGTTATGACAACGGGACAGTGGCTCAAAGCTTTTTTGTCATGCGTGCGGGTGCTATGGAGGGCAACATAAACCTGGGACGTAAGTGGATGTCTGCAATCAAGTATACTATCGATTGGGGAATGGGAAGTATCACAACACAGAAACAAACTCTTAGTCTTGGCACTCAAGCAATAGTCTCTGAGTTATTGCCTCTTGGGGGAACACAAAATGGAACATTGCATATTCACGAGGTTGAAATATCTATCCCTATGGCACAACCCTTAGAGCTTCAACTTCCGTGGCTGAAACAAAGAATGAGTCACCAAGACTCAGCGTGACTTGTCAAGGGAAACATACAAATGGGTCCCTAAAGCTTCATTAAGAACCACTTTCGATGATCAATCTAGTTCAAAATAGAAGCCTCGTAAGAGACGCCCCACTTGCCCCAAGAAATGTAAGGAAACATTATGCTGGATTCCTAAGAGACTACTAGAAGCCCAAGGATACTATAACGGAAATGATCAAATCTGGCTACCTAAATGTGCCTTGTTTTCTCTCCTCTCACCTAATAAAGATCCATGTAGGCCAAATCCTATAACTCCAAAACAATTTGAAGACCATGGAAAGGAAAAAATCGCGGAATGCTACACACCCGTTCCAGAGCTAGTTTGGGTACCAAAGAAAGAACGATTTGTTACACCTAGCTCAGGAACGGGGAAGTCAAATGAAGCTTCCAGCTCTTCATGTAGTTCATCTACAAAAATATAAGCTTCGACACAACCTCCACCTACCATTGTAAATATCCATACAAACAAGAAAGAATTTGTACCTCCCGTAGTAAGTCCGCCACCTACAACAACATTGCAATTAAGATCATGGGAGAGTACATTACCACCCTTGCAAATTGATGAAGCACCTAGGGTGGTGGAAAACTATTGGTCAAAGACTTCACCCATTACAGCTTGGAATGTTTGGTTTCAAAAGCTGATGACAACCTTCCAAAAAGTATGATCTACCCAAGGAAGGGGGAGTGTTTACTACAACCATCTTTCGCTCGCTTCCCTCTTAACCTTCCTCCCTGACCTATCAACTCTTCAATTGAGGGACTACAAAAAAAAAAACTAGTAAATGAGAAAGAGCAACTAGCAACGAGAGTGCACCTATCGGACCCAACACATAGTCCAAATGCACCATGTCACATCAAGTAGCACAAGAAAAAACCCTCATGTTTTAGAGACCTAACCAAATATATCTATGTTCTCAAAGATGGCTAGTTTAGCAGAGGCATGCGCTTCTATTTTTTTATGAAATGTACCCTTTTTATTTTTCTCAAGTATTTCACATATGCTACCCTGTACTTTCTTGTGAATGGCATTTGGTAGAGAGACTCGTGTGTAAGAAAAGTTTTGAGGAGTTAGAATGACTAATACGTTGTTAGGAGTTTTTTGGAGCAAGGGATTGTGCAGATGTATATACACATGCGTGGTGCATTGAATAAAGGACTGCCCATTTTCCAAAGCCAGGTGGTTACGTGGGGCCCACATGTGTATAGGTAGGACATCATGTACATAGTGCATCGATTTTCACTATCACCAGTACCAGTGTGTTTTTTCTATAATAATGAGGAGTTGGTAGCGCATAAAACTTCTCGAGGAAGCTATCCGCGGGCCGACGACATGAGGTAAGCAGGTACGTCAAATGGCATCTAGTGGCGTTAGGACGTCGAATGGGGTCAATACTTGCATGTGGGTAAGCGAGGACACAACGTGGGTGTTTTCTTGTGATAATTGTCAGGAGGTGCGTCAGATGGCATCTAGTGGCGTCAGGAGGTCGAATGGGGTCAATACTTGCACGTGGGTAAGCGAGGACACAACATGGGTGTTTTCTTGTGATAATTGTGCAAAAAGGTCATCATGAGGACTATATTTGGGGGCCACTTCACGTGGTTGGGGGATGCATTATTGAAAAAAGTTGAGTGCCAGGTGTGCGGATGGATGCAGCAGGGTGACAACTATGTTCGAGGTCCGTTTGAGGTCAACTAAAAGGACAAAGGTGCCCAAGTAAAAAAGCCAAGTGTGGGAACTGAAAAACCTGAGAGAATACCAGAAAAAACATGGAGAGAAGAGGAGGAATAGTTGCAACTGTGTTTTTGCTGTTTTTGGAGCTTGTTTTAGCCATAAACTGCTCATCCGAGGTCGGATTTGAGCACTTTGATAGTGTAGACTTGGGTTTTGGGCCGTTCTAGACGCGATGGTGCTGTCCATTTTTTTCAAATTCCTCGCTATTTTCTATGTTTTGGCTGTGTAAGTTTCTCCTATGAGCGAAGCCTCTGCTTCAATTTGTGATTGTATCTGGCATATTTTACCCATATTGTGTGAGCTATTTGCCTCATTGGTGTTGGCCCAAGCTCAACTGTATCTAAACATCAGAAATTCTCCTTTTTTGAGCTAAGTTTTTTGGGTGTGTGTGTGTGTATCTCTGTGTGGAGTGGACAAATGGGTAGTCTCTCTCCTGTCACTGCATTGGTGTGTTCCCTGTCTCGGCCAGGTGGGTTGTGTAAGCTGAGTGGTGCCCCATAGTGTGTGTGTGTGTGTGTGTGTGTGTATCATCCCAAGAGTGTGCGTCAGGTCATTATAGAGGCGTTGTGTGTGTTTCCATCCCACTCACATTCTTTTGGCGCCCCCACGGAGGATCTTCTTCGAGTACCTTCAGCTTCAGGATTACAAATTATAGATTACATGTTACAGGTTACAGGGACAGGTACAGGTATAGGTGATTCACACAGGTACATGTAGCTGGAGTAGAGTGATACACTGGCAAGTGGGAGTCACTTGCAGTTATCGTGGGTATGCATCAATTGGTGCCTGTTTGAGCGCATTGTCTTGTACTGTACGTTACTTGTGGATACTACCATTGTACGCCTTTATGGAGCCATACTTGGTTTAATTTGGCAGTCCCAGCCATTTCTGAGACTTGGTATGGAAGATAGTCATTTCCAAGACTTGACTATACGAGATTTGCATAAGCTTTCGTAGGAGGTGAAGAAAGGCCCAAGAATGGTGTTGGAAAAAGCAATGGTAGAGTCTAGAGGCAGACACCCACATGTTATAATTGTGGAGAGTTGGGACACATCAACCCGCAATGCGATAAGCCACCAAGGATTGGGGGAGACATGTATCCATTGCCAAGACAGGTGCTAACTAGGTCAAATGATTATGGCATCAAAATTAAGGGAGAGGAAGGAACCAGTGGATTAACCCAAGAGGAAAAGGGAAAGACAAAAGTTATAAGTGTGGTTACCTTGGAGAAGGCATCAAAGCTAGAGGATACATTAGTGATGCCTATTGGGAAGAGGACCACAGAGGACAAGGAAGGAAGAAGTACCCTAGGTCCTAGTAAGAAGAAGGGAAAGAGCCATGAAGGCGAGGATGTCAAGGCCAAGAGAAAAAGAAGGGCTCGTCGCAAGTTTCATATTTCAGATTTTCCACTAGGAGATGGGAAATTAAGCTATCTTGAAGGAGGATCTGACAAGCAGGAAGGCAGATGTTACTTTTGGGCAGCTTATAGAGATGGTGCCTAAGCTAAAGCGACAATGGAAGAGGATGGTTAACCCAATGGAGAAAGAACCAGAGAGAGGTTCAATGAAGGTGTTGGCGATGGATGAGCTACCAAAAATTTGCCCAATAGTAGATGTGTAGCACAAAAGAAAAAATCTAGGACAAGGTTATGTTGATGGTGGGGCTCAAATATGTGTCATAACACACTCATGTGTTGAGAAGATGGGTCTTACAGTGACTGGGGTTTTAGGATTCTGGATTAGATTGGCAAACCATCAAAAAGTAAAATGTTTGGGTGTTGTAAAGAGCTTAGAAGTGGAGGCATATGATGCAAAGGTAGTGGTTGAGTTTCATGTGATGCCAGCGGGGTTGGGAGCATATCCTATTATACTGGGCAGACCATGGTTACGTGCAGTGGGAGATGTTCAAGATTGGAGATGTGGTACGATTAGTCTCTATGGAAAGACAAGTGCCAAGAAGCTATATAATATGGACACAAGGAAACGATTGGAGGAGCTTTATGAAGATGAGGATGAGTCTTGTGATGAAGACTATTCCACAGTGTCTGATGATGACAATGATAGTACTACCAACAGTGATGACGATGTTGATGTTGCATTTCTTTTGATGGACAAAGAAATCCAAGAGTCTCGTTTAGTTGCATTTGCAAATGAGACTGAAGATGAAAGTGAAGGGCCTTATGAAGTGATTGAAGGGCTGATGTAGACCAAGGTTGAATTGTCAAAGAAGCAGAAATTGATGACACAAATGATCAGTGGAGACCTCTCAACTATGGAGAAGGAGATATATTTGCACATGCTGGCTAGTTTTCTTGATTTGTTCATTACTTCATATGAAGAGATCAGAGGGTTCAAAGGAGAAGAGATGCATATAGAGCTGAAGGAAGGTGCTAAACCAATGCAGAAAAGGCTAAGAAGGATGGGTCAAGAGCAGATGAAAGCCTTGCAGGAAGAGGTGGACAAGTTATTGAAGGCAAGGTTCATAGTCCCAGTGGAGACCACAAAATGGGTGAGTCCAGTAGTAGTCAGTCCAAAGAAGGATGGGAAGTGGAGGATTTGTGTAGATTTTAAACCCTTAAATGCAGCCACTAAGAAGAACCCATATCCTCTCTCATTCATCGATCAGATCTTGGATTCGATGGGGCAGGTTATGAGAGGTACAGTGTGTGTGATGGTTTTTCAGGCTATTTTCAATTGAAGATTGCTATTAAAGACCGAACAAAGACAACTTTCATTACGCCATGGGGTTGCTATTGCTACACGGTATTTCCATTTGGGTTGTCAAATGGACCATCTTTCTATCAAGAGAGAGCAATTTGGGTATTGGAACCATTCATTGGTAGTTGTGTTAAAGCTTTTATGGATGACAAGCGTTTTATGTAAATCCATCAGTAGGGTATGATGCCATTGGAGCCATGCTATTGCAAAAGGGAAAGGGCAGCCATTATATGAGGCTAGTGTATTGTGCAAGCCGAGTGAAGTTGGTAGCAGAGAGAAAATTCTCGAAAGTAGAGCTAGTGATGGCCAGTGTAATATTTTCTTGTCGACGATTTCGACCTTTTGTTTTCTTGATGAGTTACACCTTTTTGCCACAGTTAATTAATGGCACTAACATGTCAAATGTGGTGAAGAAATGGGTAATTGAGATGCAAGAGTTTGAGTTCTCTTTTTTAGTGGAAGATAGTACAAGAGCTACCCTAGCTGATTTGTTGACTTTCAAGGAGAATCCCCTTCTTGTTAAGGAGGTAGTTGAAGAAGTGCCACAGATCAGCAATGCACATGTTTTATTCTTTGATGGCTCATACAGAAAGAGCCATGATGCGGCTTAAGGGGGTATAACACTTTACGATTCAGAGGGGAAGCTAGTATGCAAGAGAGGGTTCAAATTGGATGCTCATAGTAACAATGAGGCTGAATCTGCTACTTTGGAAGCCGGAGTACACATTTGTTTGAAGCATGGGATTAGAAGGTTGAGCATAAAAGCTGATGCCTTGTTAGTTGTGAAGCAAGTGTTGGGTGTGTGGAAGAGCAAGAACACCTCATTGAAGGAAATGTGTTTCAAAATTAAATTCTTGTTAATAAAAAAGTTTGAAGCATGGAGCATCAAACACGTTGAACGTGCTCTAAATGGAGACGCACATGAAGCAGCTCAAAGCATGATTGGGGAGCTATTTGTGTTGAGTACCAATTTACCTCTTTATCATGGCCGGGAAAGTTTGGCTCAAGAAGAGGAGTTTTGCTAACAGGAATTATTCCGAAGGACATTCAAATGTCTAAGAAGTATGGTTTTGTGCGTATAGCATACAGGTACAAATTGATTGGTGATGTCTTGTACATGAAAGGGGCTGATGTAGTGTTGAGACATGTACCTTGGCGGGAGGAGCTTTACAGAGTGTTGGAAGAGAATCATGAAGGCGCATGTGGCGGCCATTTTGCTCTAAAGATCACCATACATAAGATCTTGCAAGAGGGGTATGTACGGCCTAGTTTGCACAAGGATGTTCACCATTGGTGTAGGTCTTGCAATAGGTGTCAAGCATTTGGGAAGAGGGTGTTGAAGCCAGAGCTACGAAAAACCATTATGGCGTTTGATGTGTTTGAAAAGTGGGGGATTGATGTAATAGACTCGTTACCTATCACAAGCAGGGGCAAAAGCTATATATTGACTGCAGTGGACTATCTCTCTAGATGGGCAGAGGCTATAGGAGTAAAACAAATCACTGCAAAGGATGTGGCAAAATTTGTGTACGATGAACTATGTTGCAAGTTTAGGGTGCCACTGGAGCTACTTTCAGATAAGGGGCCAGGATCTAGAGCTAAACTGCTAGACTTCTTATGCGCAAAGATGAAGATTAGGCACCAGCATACCACTCCTTATTATCCACAGTTTAATGGCTTAAATGAAAGATTCAATGGTGAGTTGGTACAAATTCTTTCAAAAGTGACAGAGCACCAAGGAAAGAATTGGGATTTGGAATTGCCTAGTGCATTATGGGCTTACCGTACTTTGATAAAGACAAGTACATGGTTTACTCCATTTCATTTGGTATATGGAAAGAAAGCACTATTGCCTGTGGAAGTAGAGTTGCCAGCGGTCAAGATGCTAGAGAAGTTTCTTGGGCCACCTAGTGATGCATTCAAAGAGCGACTTTTACAGTTACAAGAGGTTCAGCTGGATAGGGTGAGCGCATTGGAGCATTATGGGCAGATACATGATAAGGATTTGGAAAAGATAAATAAAAAGGTCAAAAGTAAGGGTATCAAGAAACATGACTTGGTTTTGTGATACAACAGTAAGCTGGACAACACCTTCCAAAAGAAGTTTCAAATTAAGTGGGAAGGCCCTTTTAAGGTGGTCGAGTGTTTCCCAAATGGTACATATCAGCTGGCTAACCTGGATGGAATTTTATATAAGTCAAGGGTAAATGGATTGCGTCTTAAATTATATCATGCCAGGTAATGATGGTGGAGAAAGATGAGCTGTCTGTGGAGCAAGTAATGTCTGTGAGAGATGGGGAGACCAGTGACGCGGCAAGTCTCATATCTCTTTTTGCTGCTCTGCTGATCATGAATGATCTAGCAGGCTAGGGGATGGGCAAACTATGTTAGGAGTTTTCTAGAGGAAGGGATTGCTCATATGTATATACACATGCATGGTGCATCAAATAAAGGATTGCCCATTTTCCAGAGCCAGGTGGTTACGTGGGGCCCACATGTGTACAGGTAGGACAACATGTACATAGTGCATCGATTTTCACTATCACCAGTACCAGTGTGTGTTTTCTATTATTATTAGGAGTTGGTAGTGCATAAAAATTCTCAAAAAATCTATCTGCGGGCTGGCGACATGAGGTAAGCAGGTGCGTCAGATGGCATCTAGAGGCGTCAGAAGGTCGAATGGGGTCAATACTTGCACGTGTGTAAGCGAGGATACAACGTGGGTGTTTTATTGTGATAATTATGAAAAAAGGTAATCATGAGGACTATATTTGGGGCCACTTCA
This sequence comes from Adiantum capillus-veneris, assembly GCF_014529385.1. Classification (NCBI taxonomy): domain Eukaryota; kingdom Viridiplantae; phylum Streptophyta; class Polypodiopsida; order Polypodiales; family Pteridaceae; genus Adiantum; species Adiantum capillus-veneris. Next base: position 105,204,525 of record NC_140931.1, on the reverse strand, counting down.
CGTGGTTGCGGGATGCATTATTGAAAAAAGTTGAGTGCCAGGTGTGCGGATGGATGCAGCAGGGTGGCAACTATGCACTGCGAGGCCACTTTTTGGCCTGTTCAGGGTTCGTTTGAGGTCAACTAAAAGGCCAAAGGTGCCCAAGTAAAAAATCTAAGTGTGAGAACTGAAAAACCTGAGAGAAGACCAGAAAAAACGTGGAGAGAAGAGGAGGAACAGCTGCAACTGTGTTTTTGGAGTCTGTTTTGGCCATAAACTGCTCATCCGAGGTCGGATTTGAGCACTTTAACATTGGAAGCTAGGGTTTTGGGCCGTTCCGAACGGGATGGCGCTGTCCAATTTTCCAAATTCCTCACTATTATTCTTTTTTTTTTTGGCTATGTAAGTTTCTCCTATGAGCGAAGCCTCTGCTCCAATTTGTGATTGTATTTGGCATATTTTACCCATATTGTGTGAGCTATTTGCCTCATTGGTGTTGGCCCAAGCTCAATTGTATCTAAACATCAGAAATTCTCCTCTTTTGAGCTGATTTTTTTGTGTGTGTGTGTGTGTGTGTGTGTGTGTGTGGAGTGGGCAAATGGGTAGTCTCTCTCCTGTCACTCCATCGGTGTGTTCCCTGTCTCGGCCAGGTGGGTTGTGTAAGCTGAGTGGTGCCCCATAGTGTGTGTGTGTGTGTATCATCCCAAGAGTGTATCTTGGGTCATTATAGAGGCGTTATGTGTGTTTCCATCCGGCTCACAACGTCTATGGACTACTAGTAACCCGTACCCAGTAACAAATGTTTCTCCAATGGCACATGCCTATTCTTTTGCACAAGATGAGTATCCATGCATAGCGAGGTTCTTGATTAACATATGTGCACACAAAGATGATGATGAATATGAGGAAGACTATGGTCTCACTGTGACAATGATTTTGTTTATCTAGAAGATGAGGATAGAGGCCTAGCCTTAGGGATGACACCAGATCTATATAATATCCTCTTCCCTTGATTTCATAAGTGATAACAGATAGGTAGGTTAGGGTTCTAGATTTTGTTTCAACTTTTTTTCCATGAGTTTTGGTCTTTTCCAGGAGTTTTGGTCTTTTCACACTGGCATGCCCCCTCAAGGTATAGTGCCTTGTTGCTTTATATTGTTTTGTAGAACTTATATGGATCTCCATCGACATGGATAATGACATTTGCTTTGACAAAATGAGCAAGTCAATACCTCCAAGTGTACTACTTTCCATGATTCATGCTAGTGGATATTTATACTTGTTGATTGTGGTTTTCCATGGTTTAATTAAGTGCATTTAGTTATGTTTTTTTATCTGCCATCATAGCTATATATATTTGTCTTTGCTTAGGTCGATTAACTAGAGTTTATTCTTATGGATGAGCCTTGAGGTTAGGAGGTCGTTACTTTAGGTTAACTCATTTGCTTGACCAGAGTCCCAGTTGGTAAAATTATTTGGGTGTTTGAGACCTTAGGAGTGTTTTAGGCATAGAGAAGCTTACTCACTTCAACAACAAAAGACACTAGTGAGAATACAAAGGAAATGGAAGCAAAGGGAAAAAGTAGCACAAAGGTAAAATCTCAAGTTGGAAGAGAAATCCCAGCTTGATTTGGTACTTCACTCACATGCATTATCTATGGTACTAGAGCCCTCGAGGTTCCCAGTGTTGTGGGTGCTTTTCTTTGAAAAGCAAAAAGGCTCACAACATACAAAATAAGCACACACAATAAATAATTTTGAATAAAAAAGAAAAAAAAACATGAAAAAGACTTCCATTAAGCTTAAAGTGAAAAATTTAAGCTCTTGTTTGGAGTTGTGAGAGCTAGTTGGCTAATCAAAGCTGAAAGGCACACTTGGGGACTCTTGCATTTAGATAATCTTCCTAACTTCACTACTGCTAGAGTAGTTGTTTAAACCTTAGCCATACCTACCTAATTGATAGATTCATCCATAAGCCCAAAACTCTTGATTGATTAACTTAATCAAAGTGAAATTTATTCATCCTTAATGGCACTGTAGCATTTCATTATTCTTTGCAATTAATCATGTCATCATGTACTTTATATTTCCCTCATGCTTTACTGCCATATAGTTTTACTTGCATACTCACGGCGGTGAATTTGTTGTGCAAACAATCTATCCGAGATGCTCTACCACCTCGATGAATGACCTTCATTTCACTAGTTTTGGAGGACAAAATTTACATCAAGAAAGGGGGGTATGTTAATCAATGATGGAGACCCATGTGATGATGTTTTTATAGGTCATGCAGTAGAGTCGGCATTGGGCGAATATGAGGCTGGACGTCAGCCCAGTTAACATCCACGGATATCACATTTTATTGAGTTAGGGACCGGGCTTGTCAGCCCTATGGGTGATTGGGTGATCATCGATGAGAGGCGCACCACATATCTCAATTGACATTAATTTTTACTTTGATCGGCTAGTATGGCGCCTATGTGGTGTGAATGGGCCAAACCCATGTAAAAGGGTCATTGTGACCTAAAATCCCTCATTCTGAGAGGTGCATGCTAAAGAGCACTCTTGCCTTATCTCTATCTCCTTCTCCATTGTGTGCTCATGTGTGTGTGTGTATGTGTATGTGTGTATACATGAGAGAGAGAGAGAGAGAGAGAGAGAGAGAGAGAGAGAGAGAGAGAGAGAGAGAGAGAGCAATTGAGCCTTGTGATAGCATCGACGGAAGCGAGGTGGTTGAGCAGCGGTGTCAGTGGGCTCCGTCTTCACGACACTGCCAAATACCTCCTGCAATGACAAAAAGACAGAGGTGAGTGACACATTGGTTGCATTCCCAAGCTTTCCCACTCATGAGTTTCCTGTTTGCAACCTTAGTGGCTCACACATAGCACACAGTAAGTCCCCAGTGATACGACAGAAGCTTGTGGGCGGCCATTGTTCTCTTGGGCGGCCCTCATTTGATTTCGTGATGGCACCTCATTTGGCATGTGTACAAGCCAAGACATTGCCTTGACCCCTAATTGACAACATCATCATGAATTTAGTTGCCCATATCAATGCTTTTTTGGATAGTGCCACATGTTCTCAAGATGCAACTATAGGTGATTGCATCGGGTGGAACCAGCTTGAAGCGTCTCCGCCACAGCTATGCCGCACATTACCACAATCAAAATGACCCTCAAGTACTTATTATGCTCTCCAAATAGCATCAAATTTGGCATACGTATCGGCTAAGGCATTGCCAAACACAACATTAGGTATGCATCTCCACCATGGTAGTGTCGAGCATAGGTTCACCAACATACCCCACTATCAATGCACTACTAGAGATGACATTTTGGACTAGGTGCTCCTCAAGCACTTATTCCTCTATAAACTACACCATATTTCTGAACCTGGTTGAACCCCAAAAACTCCCATATGGCACACTGTCCGAGGCGACCTGTAAGGTTTCCAGTTTCTGAAACCTTAAAGGTTGTATAAAGCTTAATCAAACTGATATGATTATTGAAAAAGCAATGTAGAATTGTCCGACCATGGAAAATATTGGTATTTTTGGAATCTTAAGCACATCAAACCCCGGGCTAGAAATTTTCAGAATTGAATTCCGATAAAAACTGGCATAGTTATGACCCCTGGAAGTTTACACTGTGAATTGAGTAAAATAGAAAAATTGAAGGGTTACAGTAATCATTTAAGCATAGACTTTATTAAAGGTCTCCCAGATATTTACAAGATATTTACCAATTAAGCAAAAATAGGTCAAATTATAGCAAAATTGACATTTTAAAAGCTGGCAGGTAATGGGAGGGTCATCACTGACCTGCCAGGGACTCATTTAGCAGCAGGGGTTATTTTTTGACCTGTAGGGGGCTGCTTGAACTACAAGCAACTGTTTTTTTCAGCCTGTGAGAGCTTAAGAGTGCTAGACAACTATAAATAGGACCCCTAGCTTCACATTTTTACACAGACTCGGAGCCTTGAGAATTTCTCTCTCATCTAGGGAGAAACACTACGCAGAAATCATTAGAGTTTAATCTCTAATTGATTAACCCTAACGGTAATTAGCCTAATCCTTCTTAATTAGCAAGGTTAGATTAAGATATTTGTTAATAAATCAAAGATTAGGCTTAAGTATACTCCTTAAACCTCTCTTAATTAATTAATCTCTGTTGATTATTATAATTAAGCTTAGTAATACTAAGCTAATTAATTATCCTATCATATTAGGGCTGAAATTAGCCAAATTAACCATAAATTAATGATAAAAATATTAATTAAGATTAGATTAAGTTGAAGTAATTATCAGAGATACATTAGACAATTATTAATCTAAAAAAATTATCCTATAATTTTTTGAGAATTTTTCCTAATTAATTAGGCATAATTACTTTGTTTTTTTTATCAATTTTAATAGGGAAAATTAGTAAATGAATTTCAAATAATGTGATATAATTATCAGTCGTTAATTAGGTGTTTTAAAACTCGTGATAATTAGAAAAAACTTAAAAAGTTAATCTAGCTAATTATTTTAGCAGAAATACCCTGGTTTTTGAGTAATTTAAATAGGGGAAATTAGTAAATGAAATTCCAATGCTATGATATAATTATCAGTGGTTAATTAGGTGTTCAAAAACCCGTGATAATTAGGAGAATCTCAGAAAGTTAATATAGCTAATTAATTTCGAAGAAATACCCTATTTTTTGAGCAATTTAAATAGGGGAAATAAGTAAAGAAAAATCAAATACTGTGATATAATTATCAGTGGTTAATTAAGAGTTTACAAACCCGTGATAATTAGGAGAAGCTGAGAAAATTAATCTAGTTAATTATTTTAGTAGAAATACCTTGTTTTTGAGTAATTTAAATAGGGGAAATTAGTAAATGAAATTCAAATGGTGTGATATAATTATCAGTGGTTAATTAGATGTTCAAAAACTCATGCTAATTAGGAGAAGTCTGAAAGTTAATCTAGCTAATTAATTTAGCAGAAATACCCTATTTTTTGAGAAATTTAAATAGAGGAAATTAGTAAATAAAATTCAAATACTGTGATATAATTATCAGTTGTTAAATAGGTCTTTCAAAACCTGTGATAATTAGGGGAAGCTCAGAAAATTAATCTAGCTAATTACTTTGACAAAAATACCCTATTTTTTGAGAAATTTAAATAGGGGAAACTAGTAAATGAATTTTAAATGCTATGATATAATTATCAGGGGTTAATTAAGTGTTTAAAAATCCGTGATAATTAGGAGAAGCTCAGAAAATTATTCTAGCTAATTACTTTGATAGAAATACCCTGTTTTTTGAGCAATTTAAATAGGGGAAATTAGTAAATGGATTTCAAATGCTATGATATAGTTATCAAGGGTTAATGAGGTGTAAAGGAACCTGTGATAATTAGGAGAAGCTTAGAAAATTAATCTAGATACTTCATTTGAAAGAAATACCCTATTTTTTGAGAAATTTAAATAGGGGAAATTAGTAAATTGAAGTCAATTGCGGTGATATATTTATCAGTGGTTAATTAGGTGTTAAGAAACCCGTGATAATTATGAGAAGCTCAGATAAATAATTTAGCTAATTACTTAGGCAGAATTACTCTGTGTTTTGAGAAATTTAAATAGGGATTAGTAAATTGATTTCAATTGCTGTGATATATTTATCAGTGGTTAATTAGGTGTAAAGGAACCTGTGATAATTAGGAGAAGCTTAGGAAATTAATCTAGCTAATTTCTTTAGCAAAAATACTCTGTTTTTTGAGAAATTTAAATAGGGGAAATTAGTAATTGAATTCAATTGCTGTGATATATTTATCAGTGGTGAATTAGGTGTTAAGGAACCCGTGATAATTAGAAGACGCTCAGATAATTAGTTTAGCTAGTTACTTAGGCAGAATTACTCTATTTTTTGAGAAATTTAAATAGGGGAAATTAGTAAATTGATTGCAATTTCTGTGATATATTTATCAGTGGTTAATTAGGTGTTAATAAAGCCGTGATAATTAGGAGAATCTCAGATAATTGATGTAGCTAATTAGTTAGGCAGAATTACTCTGTTTTTTGAGCAATTTAAATAAGGGAAATTAGTAAATAGGTTTAAATTGAATTGAGTTATTTTTTTAGAGGTTAATTAGATGTTATATAAACCGTGATAATTATTATAATCTCAAATAATTAGTTTAACTAATTATCTTAGTGGAATTACGCTATGTTTAGGGGTAAATTAAAGGGGGAAACTAAAAAATCATGCACTATAATTACATGCTATTTATTAGAGGTGTATTATAGGGTAAAGAGGTTGTGATAATTATTCCAAGGTTAAAAAAGTAGTATAGATGTTTATTTAAGTCAAATTATACTATTTCTAGCTAAAAATTAAAAGGGGAAATTAGTAAATCATGCACTATAATTACATGCTATTTATTAGAACTGTATTATAGGGTAAAGATGCCGTGATAATTATTCCAAGGTTATAAAAGTAGTATAGATATTTATCTAAGTCAAATTATCCTAATTTTAGCTGAAAATTTAAGAGGGAAATTAGTAAATCATGCTATATGATTACATGCTATTTATCAGAGCTATATTATAGGGTAAAGAGGCTGTAATAATTATGCCAAGGTTAGAAAAGTAGTATAGATATTTATCTAAGTCAAATTATCCTAATTTTAGCTAAAAATTGAAGAGGAAAATTAGTAAATCATGCTATAGGATTACATACTATTGATCAGAGCTATATTATAGGGTAAAGAGGCCGTGATAATTATGTCAAGGATAGAAAAGTAGTATAGATATTTATCTAAGTCAAATTATCCTAATTTTAGCTGAAAATTGAAGATGGAAATTATATAATTAAGTTAAAAAATAATAAGATAATTACCAGAGGTCAAAAATATCATTATCTACTTGTGGTAATTATACCAAAATTAATTGGTGAGGTTAGAAAATTATAACTGACCAAAAGTCCTATTTTAGCGAATGGATTAATTAAAATAAATAGACTTTGTGGTCAAAAGTTTTAGAAAAATTATAGTAAGTGTAAACCTATGATATCAAGTTGAGGAAATGAAATCTTTAAGAGAAATTAAATACAATAAATATTAAGCCCAAAATAAGTAGATTATTAGCTTAAAAGTCAATGGGAAAATTAGTGAAAAAGATATAGAAAATTAGGAGAGCTTAGAAAACCCTTAGGGAAACAGTGGAAAACTTTATCATACCTATATAGACAAATAAGAAATTACTAGGTCAAGAATTTACCAATTAAGACTATAAATTTAACCTTGGATGGGTTACGGTGGTTACGGTTGAATACAAAGGTTAAGTCTAGATTTTGAACTATTTACCTAATGATTAGACGTCCTTTTTATAAGGATAAGAAGTTATGATACCAAAAAGGACCCGAGCAAATCCTACATCTGATGATGAGGACGTAGCTCCAAAACGAACTAGAGCATCGCACGACGACGAAGCCAGGCCTAGTAGTAGGCCCATGGAGGAGAGGCTTCAGGCGCCAACGCAACAACAGATGGCCAATCAATCCCAGGTGGGTTTCCCGTTATTCAATTAAGTCTTTAATTAGTTTAAGTTCTTTTATAAGTTAAGCATTGCATACATAAGGTTAGGAAGGATAAACTGGTTGAAAACGGAAGGTAACTTCCAACGTGCATTTGTTTATAAAATAGGAAAGAATTGTTTGGGTTAACACTGGTTGAATTAGGAAAGATATGTTTGATCATCCTTAAGACAGCTTGGTCTCAAGACACCTTCGACTCCTTAGTATGAATTGATGATAATGATTGGCTTTCTAGCCACGGATAAGTCGGTTACCCCCATGAACGATGAGTTTCTACTCCATGTCATGTCTTGATGTTTCTACATAAGTTAGGATACCGTTTTTTATCCTAGGGGAGCCGCCCGATTGTATGGGCAACTGGTTTTGGTGTATGGGCACCCGGAACCTTGGGTGGGGGTTTATCCACTCCGGATTTGAATAAGGAATGGGTGCCGTTTTTCACCCTTAGGTGGTCTTGAGATAAGAAGAGTACTGGTCATGGTTATTATGGACAATGTTTTGATTGACAGTACCCTGTCTTAAGTTTAAAGATGTTTGTTTTCTAAAAGAATGCTTTCAATGCTGTCTTCAAGGAATATTGTGATGGAACGTTAAAAGAAACCATTATTTTAAATGTTAAAACAAGTGATAGTAAGATAAATGAATCTTGTGTGAGTGCGGGGTGGTAAGTGGGGATTGACTGAGGTTGTCAATCATGGACGGGTGGACCTGATTAGTCAGGTAACTATCCATTCCCGCGCACTAAAATGTTTTAGAAACTTCTCTACTTGGAAGAGGATTCCACCAACGGCTGTGCCCTCACATATGTTAGGGGGAAAAAAACATTGGTTGAGGATACCTTAGCCCAACTTGTGGAAGTTATAGGGCCGAAATAATTTTTGGATTTTTAATATGTTGTCCCGTTTCCGCTGCGAGACAGGACTAGGTCTCCTTCTAGGGCTATAAACCTAAACCATTATTAATGGGAAGGGTGAATTCCCTGGATTTTTCATGTTTAGAGACTCTGATTTTTATTAGGCCTAGAGACCTGTCAAGGATCCCATCCCGATCTTGGTATAGTCGGGGTTGGGGACCTTACACGACCCCAAAACTGGGTCACGATGAAACATCAACAAGCAATATCTTGGCACCCAGAATTGTGATTGCCGATCTAAAAAGACCGATGTGCACTATATGATGAACACTTCATCCTTGCACTCACTAGCCTGACCTGCCATAAAATCTAATATCTAACCAACCCAAATAATTCTCTCATATTAAACTGATCATTTAATATGGGATAATAAATGAGAACAAGGGTTAGAATATAGACATGTGCTTACGAATCTATCTCAACACGAGGCCAATGGTAGAGGGGTCTAAATGAGAGATGGTCTATCAAAGAGCAAGGCTTACTAATGGAGCTTAAAAGAACTTAGGGCTAGCTTCATTAAAGACCTCCAATGGCTAGTGTTAAAAGTCCTTTGACCTTAGTCAAGCTAGGGCTGAGCTTGAGGTGGGAAGCCGACCTATTGAGGTGCTTGTGGTGCTTGCTGACTAAGGTACTTGAGGTGCTTGTCATGCTTCATGACTAGGGTGCTTGAGGTAGGTGCTTGTCATGCTTGAGGACTAAGGTGCTTGAGGTGCTTGTCATGCTTGATTAGGAAGGTGCTTGAGAAGCTTCCCGTGCATGGGGAGTAAGGTGCTTAAGTCAAAAAGAGACCCTACAAAGAAGGGGGAAAGCCCCAAAGTTAGGGGAATCTTTGACTTAACCTCCCACTCACCCAAAGGGCACCCCCTTTTCTCAAGGCTCTCCCTATGCTTAGACACATGGTGTGCTTGGATGCTGTTGGTTGGACTAAAGAGGTGTCCAATGATCTTCTAGTTCCATTCAACAAATATCTAGATATTTTTAGGCTCTCTCTCTCTCTCTCAAAGTGATAAGGAGGAGACTTGTCCAAAGACTACCCATGTGCTTGAAATGCATGTTGCATGTGATTGGCTAGGGGGAGAGGGGTCAAATAAGCTTGGGGCATGAGCAAAAAGGAGAACTCGCCCAAAGCAAGCAAGGGGTCTACTGGGGGGTATACACCTCTCACACACTCACCTTTTTAGCACATTCTCACTTGGTGAAAGTAGAGGAACTCCACCTCCTTCTCCAAGCTTGTTGAGAAGTGAAAGCCTACACCAACACTCTTGGATATGGAATGCAAATCCAACCAAGAGCCATGCTTCAATGCTTAAGCTTGCCATCTTCTCCACCTTCATTACTATGCTATTATGTATGCTAGCAAGAAGAGTGATGATAAGTGAGGAACTATTTCTTTCTCCTATGGAATGTTTCTTCTTTCTCTTCCCTACCCTCATTCCCCGCTAGCTCTCTCCACCTTCAAAGGTGTTTGAGGCCTTGGGAGTGAGGCTTGGGATAGTTAATGCTTCCTACAAAGTTTACGTTATGCTTGTGATGCATGGAGATTTCCATCTTCATTGCATTACCTAGGTCACAAGGAGCACAAAGATTGTATTGTACCAAGTCTCTCTTGATGGGAGAAACTATAATACAAATGCCTATTGGAGGGGGGACCGGCTCCGTATAATCGTGTCCTCAACTATTGTCATGTTCTCTAAACTCTCTCTCTTGCAAAAGTATTGTTCATGCCAAGTTAACCAAGCACCATGTTTATGTTGCTACCATCAATTAAGTTCACCCGCTATGCTCACAAAGTAATCTCAGAAAAGTGCTTTATCTAATTTCCTAATTCCGCTACTCTCAAAGTTCATAGGTCATTTCCATTACATTGGTATCAGAGCATTTGGTTTCTCTTTTCTTGCTTAAGAAGAGAGGTCCTTAAGTAGGCTATTAATGGTTGATTTTGTTAATTATATTAGGGTAAGTGGGACTGGGATCTATTATCGGTTTTGTCTAGCTCACTATGTGGGATATGGTGTACACCTTGGGAGCTTTGGTCTCAATAATGGAGTCTTTTTAGACTTGCCTACAGCTTTACCATTATTGATCCATAAGAAGTCTGAAAGGAGCTATCCTTCGGTAACTCTGCTTTGTTAGACCCACTCCACTACTCACTATAATTAACCAATTTGATCCGTGGGTGTAGATACTTAAGTGCCTATTTTCAAAGGCTAAGAGGAGTAGTAACTAAGGTTTTGAATTGCCAAAGCATACACTAAGTAAACACATAAGTTTAATTAACGTGGTTGACAATAAGGAAGAGAGTAGAATGAACATTGATAACTTTGATTTTGCACATGAAGGTTCTAATGATGATGGCCCAATGTTTGTTAATTATCTTGTTACTAGGTTGCAACAAGCTATGGGAAAACTTGATTTGCAAGCCAAAGTTACTCAACAACTTCGTGCTTATGGGACTTCCTTTCCTCTCCAAGAGGAGAGAGAGCTTAGGAGGCCTCTTGATGAGACCCCAAAAGAAGATTCTCTCCCATACAAGAGGAGGAATCCAAAGAACACGAAAGTAATGAATCCCTAAATTCCTCCAGAGAGGTGGCTATATGAAGACGGCGGACTAAACAATCACCAACTCCTCCCAAGAGGAAACGGTTAACCCAAAGTCCTTCTCCTCGTCACTCCAAAAGGGAAGAGAGGAAACAAAGGAAGAAAAGGGCAAGAAAGAGGTCACCCTCTTCTCCTTCTTCTTCACCTTCCTCCTCTTCCGATGAAAGCTATGGCTATTTTCCTAGAGAATACAAGAGGAGAGGACATCGAAAATCTTACCCTGCATGGTGAAGGTCCCAAAAGCTCAATAAGTTCAAAGAGGGAGGAAAGAGTATCTGTTTCCTCACCTATGATGGCACCTTTGGTGCTACCGACAAAGTATTGGCCTTCATCCAACAATTGGATACGACCTTTGGAGACGAGTGCTTCATGGAGTCCTCCAAAATACACTATGTAGCTATGCACTTCCAAAAATCGGCTCGTCAATGGTGGGCTAGCCTTTGTGTCAATGGTGAAGCCCCAAAGACATGGAAAACTCTACGAGTTTCCATCATGAAGCAATTTCTTGCAAGCAATGTCTGCGATTTATAGCTCAAGGCTACTGTTTTTCAAAAGATAGAGTTTGCCGAGAAAAAGCCGAGAAAAAGCAACAATTCTATGCGATATTACCTAAAGAGATGGCCGAGTATGTCAACTCTCAATGGCGTGGTTCTATCACCGAAGTAATCCACCACACCATGGTTGCGTCGCGCATCAATTTCCAACAAGGGACTAGACAAAATGTAAATCCCATGGAAAATAAAGACAAAAGTGATGCAAAGTGAAAACCAATGGCCAAAATTCTTTCCAAGGCCATTCCAACAACAACAACAACAATCGGTCCAAGGAGAAAGGAGTTCACAAAGGTAAAAATAAACTCTCTCCTTAAGAGCTTGAAAATTTTCGCAAGGACCACAAATGTTTTAAGTGTGGGGAGCAAGGACATGGTTATTGTTCTTGCCCCAAAAGAAATGCTCGCAATGAGACTCCTAGAGCTTCCACTATCGAAGCTCCAAAAGAGGATCCTCATTGCGAAGGATCACCTCTCTCCTACATGAGTAAGGGAGGTAAGGGAGCATGATGCCTTCATCTTGTTTGACCCTGGCTCTACTCACAACTTCATATCAACGCAGTTGGCCACCAAGTTGGGCATTCAAGCTTTCAAGATGGGAGATGCTATAACTGTCGATGCTGCTTTCAAGGGACAACAAGCCTCTGTTACTCCCTTGATTGGGAAGTTGAGGCTTCATGTCCAAATCTATGTCGAAAAAGAAGACTTCTTTATCTTTCCTCTCCAACACGAGGATGCTATCCTAGGGGAACCATGGTTCAACCGCATGGCTGCCAACATGAAGTTACCTAAAAGGAGAATCTACTTCACCTATAGGGGAAAGAATATTTATATAGATGCTAATGAGAATGGTTGTACTATACCACTTGTAGATCCTCTTGCTCTTGATAAAGCAATGAAGAGCTCAGTTTCTACGTACATGATTTTTGTCAAAGAGTTCCTAAAATGTCCTAATATTTCATCAAATGTAAATGGTAGGAATCAAGAAGAGTCAGACTTGTCTAACTTTCTAAAAGGATTCCAAGACGTGTTCATCAATGATATCCCTATGGAATTACCTCCAAAACGAGGGGAGGATGACCATCAAATTGAGCTCCTATCAGGAAGCTCACCGCCTAACAAGCCTCCTTATCAAGTTTCCCAAGCTCAATAAGAGGAGATCATGAGGCAAGTACAAGAAATGGTAGACAAAGGGATGGTGAGGCCTAGCTCCTCTTCCTTTTGTTCTCCAGTCCTTTTAGTGCAAAAGAAAGATGGTACATACCGCATGTGTGTGGACTATCGCGCATTAAACCATATCACTATCAAAAACAGATTTCCCATACCTTGGGTAGAATATCTGCTTTATAAGCTACAAGGCTCTATCTACTTCAGTAGGATTGACCTTAAAAGTGGCTACCATCAAATAAGGATAGTGAATGAAGATATCCTAAAGATCATGTTTTGTACAACGTTTGGCCTTTATGAATGTCTAGTCATGCCTTTTGGCTTGACTAATGCACTAGCCATGTTCAATCAATTAACGGAGAAAATTTTTAGACCCTACCACAAATTCATTGATGATATCATCATCTACTCCAAGTCCTTGGAGGAACACAAGAAACATCTCCAAGTGATTTTTCAAGCATTGAGGGAGAACAAGCTTAGTCTCAATCAAAAGAAAAGCAATTTTTTTCCTTCAAGAGATTAAATACTTAGGTCATATTATCTCTCAAGATGGTATCCGTATGGATCCATCAAAGTTGGAGGTAATAAAAGCATGGCCTAATGTAAGGAATCTACATGAGCTAAGAAGCTTTATTGGTATGTGTGCATACTATAGACGCTTCATAGCAAAATTCTCTCAAACAGTAGGATCATTACATGACTTAACAAAGAAGAACGTTAAGTTCATGGACTGCTAAGGAGCAAAATGCTTTTGACAGGCTCAAAGAGAAGCTTACCTCCCAACTAGTCCTTATGCTTCCGGATCTCTCAAAGCCATTTGAGGTCCAATGTGATGCTTGTGGTGATTGCCTTGGAGCAGTCTTGCTTCAAGAAGGGCATGTCATAGCATATGAGAGCCGAAGACACGGGTCTTAGGCATTTATGAGAAAGAGATTTTAGCTATTCTACATGCCCCCAAACACATGGAAGCACTATTTATTGGGGACTCCATTTATTTTGCGAACTAACCACCAAAGTTTCAAGTACCTTCATGACGCAAACCAAGCTTTTTGACAAACAAATGAGGTGCAAAATTTTCTTTCGTGGTTTAATTTTCATATTGCTCACATTGCGGGTAAGCACAACCAAGTGGCTGATGCACTTTCACGAAGACCAAAAGTTAATGTAGTATCTACAGCAACTCGCAATTATCTATCTTCTATGATAGATGAGTATACTACTGACCCTGACTTTAAAGACATCATGTCAGCCCTTGCTTTAGGAAAGAAAGAAGAACCATTTACCTTGCAAGATGGTTATCTTCTCCATGGCAATAGGCTATGTGTTACCCACTCCCTTTGTGAGAAAGTCACGTATGAATCCCATGCTCCTACCTTTGTGGGGCATAGAGGCATTCAACCTACTCTTCACTAAGTAGAGACTTACTTTTATTGGCCTACCATGAAAGTGGGCATACAAGAATATTCTTTAAAATGTGTGGTATGTCAAAAGACCAAGTATGATAGAGGGAAGCAACCTTGATTACTCCAATTATTGCCAATCCCTAATTCACCATGGAAGACATATTTAGGAATTTTGGGAAAAATGCACAAAAAGGGGACAATTCTTGTTGTTCTCTATTTCTTAAGAGGAGGTTTTCAGTGGTTTGCATGGACTAGTAAAATCACTTACGATGATAAGATTATGAAACTTAAAACTAAAAACTTGTCTAGAAATGAATACTCTTGCACCTTCATCCTCAAGCGTGATTCTTTAGTAGTAGCTAATGTGGCAAAACACATCTCAAAGCCCAAACTCTAGGTTGAGCCTTGTCAAATGTACATTGTATTCAACCATGTGGCTATCCTTGTTCTACTGATGACAAAGACGAAACAAGAAGTGTTACAATACACAGTCTACACACTATAGACATGCAACAATTTATTGATGTAGCAAAAATTTTAATCCTCGTGTTTTCTAGAACCAAATTGTTGTGGCAAGAAAATGTTGAGCCTTTGGGGGCTATTGTATAAGCACTGTAAAGTGGAGAGTCCAAAGTCCAAAGGATGCTCCTAGATTCTGCGAAAGGCCATAAGATACTCCCCAACTCCAAATACCAAAGCATGCTTCCAAGGTTGGAGCATGCTCCCAAATTCCACCGAAGGCCACATGATACTCTCAAAGTCCAAATGCCAATGCATGCTTTTGAGGCTTGCTCATTCAAACTTGAGATTGATCCCTTTTAGCATGCTTGCAAGGCGTGTTCATTTGAACTTGAGGCTGATCCAAGGCTAGCTTTAGGGTTCGATTCCTTTTAGCATGTTGCAAGACTTGCTCATTTGAACTTCAGGTTGCAAGCATGCTGATTCAAATCAGAGGTCGATCCAAGCCTTGGTTCCAAGGGTTTAGGGTTGGATCTCTTTTAGCATGCTTGCAAGGCTTGTTACTCGAACTTGAGACCGATCCAAGGCTTGCCTCAAAGGTAGGGTTCACTTTACTTCTATGAGTGAGAGTCGAACTTGCAAGGCTATAGGATTAACTTTATTGGAGAGTTCCACTTCACTTTAATTTGAATTTCAAACTTTTTGGACGTCAAATATGACGGCGAGGAGCGGGGCATGCCATCACTTCTATCCCGCAAGCTACAAAAGCACTAGCCTTCAACGACGCACGTGGGCGAGTCGATTGCGAACAACACTTCTACACAAAAAAGATCCGCTTGCAGTCAAGCTATTCATGCTCTTGGAGGATGTGGATTCACATGCGAGCCGACCTGTTTGTCATGTGTGACACCACAATATTGCACAGTAAGAGCTCTTTTTTCCTGCTATCTTCGCTTTCCTACTCTCTTGTTTTGAGCTCATTGATCATCAGTCATGTGCATCTGAAAAGATCCTAGAACAATATTTGACAATGGTTTTGGAACCCCAACAATTGGCTTGCATTTGATTTCATTCATAGATCATGCTATGCTGAGCTATTGCTTCACAGAAGCATGTCATGCTGAGCTATCAAAGACTTTCGTGTTGCATGCAATGCTACTTGATCTTCCTGTTCATGGGTGCCAACTGCATCATGCGAGCTCTTCCTCTTTGTCTTGCTCTTCCATTTTGTGCAGGTTGCCATTTGCACAATAGATCATTGCTAGGGGGCAAGGTCACTACTGTAGTAGTCCACTTATCGAATGGCTCAAGCAGCTCTCTCTGATCTCTCTCTCTTAGGATAGTTTCCTATGATGTTAAAACATTCTTCTTCTTCTTCTTCTTCTCTCTCACCTAAGCTCTGAACTGATACAACATCACATGCATCCTTGCAAGGCTTGACACAATGAGGTTGGTCTCTCTCTCTCTCTCTCTCTCTCTCTCTCTCTCTCTCTCTCTCCTTCTCTTTGCATCAGTTATCATATTAGTGCTTATCTGCCTGCTAGTCAAAGGTGACAATGTAGTTTGTTCTTGAACTTGGTGACGAAGCTAGTAAAGTTGATAGGTGTTGTGTTGAGCTATCAAACATGTGGTGCTAAGAGCTCTCACAAAGGTGCAACCTTATGCATAGGTTTTCCTTGCTCATCACTAATAGCATACTAGAGCTGATTGAAGAAGCTCATATAAGGCAAACATGTAGCTGGACGGGAGACACATATTGATTGCCACACTTTAAGCCCTCTCTTAAGTCACACTATCTCTCTTGAAACGTTCCCCCATCTAAGACAAGCTTTTGCATGCAAACAGTGTAAAAGCATTTTCAAGACACAATGCTAGCAATAGATTTCCCTCTATTATCAAGATCTCTCTCTCTCTCTCTCTCTCTCTCTCTCTCTCTCTCTCGCGCGCGCGCGCACACACACACACACACACACACACACACACACACACATCTATTTCATATTTCTTTCTTTGTGTCTAGCAAGGGTAGAGGCTTAAACTTAAGTTCAAGCCTCCACACATTATTCTATCAAGTAGATCTTTACCCTCTACCACTTTTGCACCTAGTAGAGGCTCCATTCGAGCCAAGTGTGGAGGCTCAAACTTAAGTTCAAGCCTACACACCTTTTTGTACATGCCATGTCAGATTCTTGGTACTTTAGAAAACACTTGTCATACCTAAAATCTCTATGCTACATAGCTTGGTTTCCATGTATAAATTAATCTTTCATGTCTAATTACAATCAAATATATGTTTTTTCCCACCAAAAAGGCCATTACTTTTAACAACTTCTTAGTTGTATGGGTTTTCAATAGGTAACAAGGATCAAACTCCTTCCAAAAAGACTCCAAATGCCCTAAATTGAACTCATTAACAAGCATCAAAGTGACATCCAAGCACTCTAAAGTCCTCATTATGTTATGAGTAGAGCAGAGTACATCACATCATCTAGAGAATTATTAAGTGAGGATCCCATACAAATAGCTAAGGTATGTCAAAATGTAGGCGCTATCTAAGCAAAAAAAGGAATTTAATTGACTATGCCCACAAATAGATGATAGTTGAAACTACACAAAAATAATTAATTTTTGAGAAAAAGTATAAAAATGGGACTTGAATAATTTTTGAAATTCCTAAATATGTCTTATGGGAGAGTATATCCATGGACTTTATCTTTGGATTACCCAAGACAGGTTTAGCAAGCAAGCACACTTTATTCCTGTCAAAAAGACTATTAAGACACACAAAATGACAACTCTTATATCCTAGATTTTCAAACACCATGGATTGCCAACATGCATCGTGTCAGAGAGAGAGATCCTAGAATGACCAGTAATATTGTTACGAAATATGGCGTAGCTAAGTAGATAATTGAGTAGATTAATTAATGGAGATAGATAATTTACACACACAAGAGATTATACAGTAGAGAGAGAGAGAGAGAGTACACACATTATACTTGGTTCACCCAATGTGGGCTACATCCATGGGAAAGCAGCCACTTAATGGATTTAGTACTTCAAACAAGAAGTAGGTTACAAAGGGATTATACCCTTAATAGAGCTCCCACCTTGCTTCACTCTCACCACCTCACACCCACCTTGTTGCATCATCTTCACACTGTATCATGTGTGTAGAAATGGCCTCCTTTTAGAGGCCAAAAGGGCTGTCCTCTCTCATGAGAGGCAGCCATGTGTAGCTGCCCTTGTGTAGATAAGTCCAAATTGGACCCTCCAGTCCGTCCATGTGTGGCCGCCCTTGAGAAGACAAATCTGCTTTTGAATTCGGCCACCGACCACCGGCCATTGACTACCGGCCACCGGCCAACCGGCCAACCGAACGGTCGTTTTTTGACCACTTTTCGGCCGCCATCCGGCTATGATATTCCGGCAAAAAGGAATAGTTCAACGAATTTTTAGTTTTCGATGAGTGATTTTGGTTTTTGGTCAGTGATTTTTCTTAACGCACGATGGCTTCTCCTCATAATGGGGTCCTTACAAATGTGCGTTTTTATCACAAAAAATTACAAGGGTTAAATTAGGCTCCACACTTAACAATCTCCCACTTAGAGACTAATCTCCAAAGCAAACCTGTGGACTGCTTTCCATCCTGCCTTTTTATCCTCGAATGCCGATTGAAGATGAGAAAAAGCTCAACTTCTCCTTGTTGACCACCTTTGTAAACATGTCTGCAGGATTTTCACTTGTATGCACCTTTCTTAGCTTTAGTTGTCCCTCTTCCAAAAGAGTGCGTATGAAGTGATATCTCACCTCAATGTGCTTTGTCCTGGAATGAAAGGCTGAGTTCTTTGCAAGATGGATAGAGCTTTGGCTATCACTATACAAGAAACAATTGTCTTGTTTTAATCCAAGCTCTTCTAATAATCTGTGAAGCCACAAAATTTCTTTGCTTGCCTCCGTCATTGCTACATACTCTGCTTCAGTGGTAGAAAGTGAGACCACTTTCTGCAGCTTTGAAGCCCAGCTCACTATTGTGCCTCCAATCTTGAAGACATAACCAATATTGCTCCTTCGAGTCTCTTTGTCACCTGCCATATCTGCATCAGCATACCGTGCTAGAAAAGTTTCTCCAAAATACAAAGCATTTTTTGTTGTCCCTTTTAGATACCTAAGTATACACTTCACAGCTTGCCAGTGCTCTTTACCTGGGTTGTCCATAAGCCTACTTACAACTCCCACTACATGTGCAATGTCTGGCCTTGTCCAGACCATAGCATACATAAGAGAACCTACCGCTGCAGAATATGGAAGTTTAGACATATAGACTATCTTCTCTTGTGTCTTTGGACACATATCCTTGGTTAGTTTAAAATGGCCAGCCAAAGGTGTAGAAACTGTTTTTGCATTTTTCATTGCAAACCTTTCTAGTACCTTCTTGATGTAATCCTTTAGATAGCTTTATTGTTTTCTTCGTCCTTTCCCTTGATATCTTCATACCAAGTATCCTCTTTTAGGTCTTTCATGTCTTGCATGCTAGCACTTGCAATCAGCATGTCATCAACATACAACATTAGGATGATGGCTTTTCCCATCTCCCAAATTCTTCGTGTAGACGCAATGATCTGAGTTGCATCTTATGAATCCATGATCTAACATCCATCGATCAAACTTCAAGTACAATTGTCTTGATGTTTTTTTTAAACCATACAAGCTCTTCTTTAATCTGCAAACCATTTTTTCCTTACCTTTTACTTCATACCCATTTGGTTGAAGCATGTAAATTTCCTCCTCTAAGTCACCGTGAGGAAATGCCGTACATCCATTTGCTCAAGGTTTAAATCGTGAGTAGCCACAAGGCTTAAGACAAGCCTAATTGAGTTCATTTTTACAATAGGAGAAAATATTTCATTGAAGCCAATACCTTTCTTTTGAGAAAACCCTTTTACCACAAGCCTAGACTTGTACCTTTTCTTACCACTTTCTTCCTCCTTCAGCTTATACACCCATTTGTTCTGAAGTGCCCGCTTACCTTTAGGTAACTCAACCAACTCCCATGTTTGGTTGCGATGTAATGAGTCCATCTCCACTTGCAAGATCTTTATCCCTTCTTCTTTGGATCCGTGTTGCATAGCTTCCTTGAATGATTTCGGCTCTCCAGAATCTGAGATCAAGAGATGGTTGAAGGAAAGAACAAACCTTTCTGGAGGTCTACTTGCTCTTGTGGATCTTCAGGGAATACATTGAGGCTCCTCATTTGGTTGACGTTATTGCACATTGTCACTGTTTTCAATCCTTGAGTCTTCACCGTCCTCAAGCTCCATGTACTCATCACTTGTTTCTTTTGTTTGTGTTATTTCCAAGTAGTCTTTGTACATATTTTTTTCGTTAAAAATTACATCCCTACTCCTAAAGATTTACCATCTTCAGGATTCCATAGGCCATACCCAAAGTCACCTTCTCCATAGCCAATGAAGAAACACTTTTTGGACTTTGCATCTAGCTTTGATCTTAGGCTTCTATCTATGTGCATGAAAGCCTCACACCCAAACACTTTGAGAAATGCATAATTCAACGGTTTACCTGTCCATGCCTCTTCTAGAACTCCCCCATCCAACTCCGTTGAGGGTGATCGGTTGATTAAGTACACATATGTACTTACAACTTCCGCCCAAAGCTCAAGCGGTAGGACTGCATGTAGCCGCATGCTCTGTGCTTGCTCCATGATTTGCCTATTCATCCTTTCTGAAATCCCATTTTGTTGAGGTGTCCTTGCGGTTGTCTTTTGCCTCCGAATGCCATTGCTAGCACAAAAGCTTTCAAAAGCTTGGCTGCAATATTCACCTCCATCGTCGGATCTAAGGCATTTAACCTTGGTACATACTTCATTCTCCACAAAGGCTTTCCACCTTTGGAATATGGAAAACACATCGGATTTATCCTTCATGACATAAACCCATGTTTTCCTAGTTGCATAGTCTATGAATGTTATATAATACAATGAGCCACCAAGTGATGGTGTACTTGCAGGACCCCAAACATTAGAATGAACCAATTCAAGTTTTGTATTTTTTCTTTCATTTCCTGATTTTTAAAATTTTATCCTCTTTTGTTTACCATAAACACAATCTTCACAGAACTCTAAGTCCACTTCTTTCAAACCTGGTAGAATCTTCTTTGTTTGAAGGATTTATATTCCTTTGGCACTTATATGCCCAAGCCGGTAGTGCCACACCACATTGTCAACTTTTGTAGTTGCTGCACAAGCTAAAGGTTGCGTGCTATCAATACAAAAGTAAAGTGTACCAACCTTTTCTCCTTTGGCAACCACCAAAGATCCCTTTGAGATCTTCCACCGTTTGTTTTCGAATGCAATGTTGTGACCTTCATCGTCCAATTGTCCCGTAGATATCAAATTTTTGCAAAGAGAAGGAACATGCCTAACATCTTTAAGCTTTCATTCATTTTCGTTAGCAGTTTTGACACAAACTATACCTTTACCGATAATTTCACAAGCTTCATCATCTCCCAAGTATACATACCCAAAATTACCTTTGGTGTATTCTTGGAAATCTTGCTTGTGTGGTGTCGCATGGAATGAAGCTCCAAAATCTACTGTCCAAGAATTAGACACATTGTCTAATGAGAGAATTAGAGCATCTTCATCTACTTTACTTGCCACATTGGCCTTCGATGTTGGCTTGTTGTCTTGAGACTCCGACTCCTCTTCTTCTCGGACACACAATCCTTCTTGACGTGGCCCTTCTTGTCATAGTTCCAACATTGAAGAACTGACTTTGTGCATGAATTGCTTCGTCTTAAGCGATCACAACCCTTTTGATTTTTGAACCTCTCCTTAGGTCTTCCTCTTGTTTCCACTAAAAGTGCAGCACTTGATGATTCTTTTGTGCTTCTCCTTCGCATTTCCTCGCTTCAGAGAACACCCACAACATCATACAAACTTAAGAGTATTTGTGCCAAAGATAAAATTACTTACAGCCATCACAAGGCTATTCCAACTATCCGGTAGAGACGATAGTATAAGGAGAGCTCGCACTTTGTCATCGAAATTTATTTTCACCAATCGAAGTTGACTATGTTGGTGTTAAAGTCATTTAGGTGTTCTGCAACTGAACCATTCTCTGCCATCTTTAGATTGAACATGCGCTTCAAGAGAAATACCTTATTGGATGGCGATGGTTTCTTGTAGAAGTCGTCAAACTGACTTCATCAAGTCCTCTGTGTTCTTCATCTCCAAAACGTTGAAGGCCACCATTGACGCCAAGCTTAACCGGATTGTTCCCAGTGCCTTTTGATCAAGGACAATCCATGATTCATTTGCCATCATTGCAGGCTTCTTTGCAAGACTGCCTAGTGGCAAATAGAGGTCCTTCTGGTAGAGATAGTCTTCAATGTGCATCTTCCAATGTTGGTAGTTTTTTCCGTTAAACGTCTCGATCTTGAGCTTCCCTTCTCCGCCATAACTTCCTCTCAATTCAAGGAATCCTTTCCTTGAGATAAGCTACGAGCAAACCTTGCTCTAATACCAGTTGTTAGGAAATATGATGTAGCTAAGTAGATAATTGAGTATATTAATACCTTCAATAGAGCTCCCGCCTTGCTTCACTCTCACCACCTCACACCCACCTTGTTGCATCAACTTCACACTGCATCATGTGTGTAGAAATGGCCTCCTTTTATAAGCCAAAAGGGCTGCCCTCTCTCATGAGAGACAGCCATGTGTAGCTGCCCTTGTGTAGATAAGTCCAAATCGGACCCTCCAATCCGCCCATGTGTGGCCGCCCTTGAGAAGACAAATTCGATTTTGAATTCGGCCACCGGCCATTGACTTCCAACCACCAGCCACCGTCCAATCGGCTAACCGATGGGTCGTTTTTCGACCACTTTCCGGCCACTGTCTGGCCAAAATATTTTGGCAAAAAGGAATATTCCGGGGGCTCGAGATTGGACGTGAAAATTTTGGTTTTCGGCGAGTGGTTTTTCTTCACCCACGATGGCTTCTCCTCATAATGGGGGCCTTACAAATGTGTGTTTTTACCACAAAAAAATACAAGGGTTAAATCACTCTCCATACTTAACAAATTTTTGGAAAGGTCTCTTTGAAAATCTAGGTACAAGATTGAATTTCTCTTCAGCCTATCACCCACAAACGGATAGCCAAAGTGAGATAGCCAATCTTACAATTCTTGATCTACTAAAGACCTATGTTACAGAAGTAGATCAACGCTCACAATGGGAAAGGTACTTACCTCTTGTAGAGTATGCATACAATAATACTATCCGTACTTCTATGGGAAAAGCACCTTTTGAAATCATAGCAGGAATACTTAAAAGTCCCTTGCTACTTAAAGTACATGGAAAGCTCTTCGTTGCCAATGAGTATAGCCGTGATCTACAAGAATCTTTTCAAAAGATTAAGGAAGCTATATCCATCACTCAACAAAGGAAAAAAGTTGCTGCTAATAAGCACAAAAGTGCCTTAACATTCAAAGAAAATGATTGGGTCTTACTTAAGTTTCCCAAGGCTCAATTGAGGCAAACAACAGGCAAAAGTCCTACGGGCCATCGAAAGTATTATGCTAAACTAGCAAAAAGATACTATGGTCCATTTTGAAGCCAATCAATGAAGTGTCTTATCAACTCAAGTTGCCCAACCATTGGCTCATACACAATGCTTTTCATGTGAACCTACTCAAGCCCTACCAAGGAGAGCCACCAAGTGAACCAATTATTGAAGACCCTCCTGAAATCAAAGACCAAGAAGAGGTGATATGACCCTCCTGAAATCAAAGACCAAGAAGAGGTGATATGACCCGAACCTATCCTTTGACATGAAGAAAAGGTACTACGACATGGTAAGATTATCCGACGGTATCTTATTAAGTTCAAAAATTCTCCTTTTGAAGATGCTAGATGGATGCAAGAACTCTAGCTTAAGGATAGTATGAACCTTGTAAATGCTTACAATGCTACATTAGAGTAAGAAAATGTACATGTTCCTTTTAAATGATCAATGTTTTTGTCTTATAAGACTAATTCTCTTTTTATTGTGTACAAATTTAAATAGTATGCATACTTAGAATCATGTTTGTGATGACGACGTTGGTGCAGCCAAATTGTGTCGACCCTAGTAAAAAGCGTAGACAATGATGTGTATGCTTACAGGTGCAGGCATGGGTGATAAAGCAAGTATGAAGGCCCATTAGAAGCATGGAGATCCAGAAAGGGTATGTTTTATGTGGTTATGAAGGCCTAAGCGTGGAGATTCGATGCTTGAAGAAAAGCTTTTTACAAGTGAAAAGGCCAGGACATGCAAGGCAACTTGGGTAGAGGAGGACATGTGGTTAGTGGAAGAAAGGAAAGTGTGGGAGAGACTTCACACCTCTGCATGAGGGAGACCAAAAAAGTCTCATTCTGTAAAATTTTTGCAAAACTGGTTTTTTGTAAAACCTGGTTTTTGAAGGAGAAGGAAAAGGGCTTTTTGAGCATTTTTGCGCCTCACACACATAGGCAAATTCTGCACTAATTAGCAGATATTTAAGTTTTCGTACTCTGCTGTATTTGGGAGGGTGACAAACATAACAGAGAAGGAGAGAGATTTGTTTGTTGTATGCTCCACCATAGCCCATCAATTGAAGAAGAAGCAATCTCTGGTTGTGTTGCTTTTGATGTTGTTCCCCCTCTCCTCTCTTCTCTTCTGCTCTATGCGCGGTGTTTCCGGGTGTCTGTAGGCAGGTGTGCCCCCCCGAGGGTGTGATGTGCAAAGAAAGAGAGAGAGAGAGAGAGAGAGAGAGAGAGAGAGAGAGAGAGAGAGAGAGAGAGAGAGAGAGAGAGAGAGAGAGAGAGAGAGAGAGAGAGAGAGAGAGGGAGGTGATTGTGTGCAAGGGAAACAAGAAATTGATGTGTTTATGGGTGTGAGGTAGATTGTGGTCTGCATGAGTGTGTGCACATTGATTTGGGTGTACTTGCAAGTTCGTTTGAGAAAAGTGTGTATCTATGTGTGTGATTCTGTGTGGTTAGGGGTGTGGGTTAATCCCTGGGCTATAGAGAGGTAAGTTTGGAGTGTGCTGGGTTTGTTCCCCCTTTCCATCAGTGGTGCCCCCACTGAGGAGTATGCTGATGGTCCTTGGTAGAAGTTGAAAGCAGAGTTTTATGTTGCCAAAACATTGGCAAATGGTCAAAGTAAAGAGTGCAGTTGTGAATTGATCAAGATGGCAAAGCCAAGCATTGGCCCTATTTTCACAGGTATTAAAGATCTAGAGGATTGGGCAATAGATTTTGAATTGTGGATGATATCAATGCGTAGATTTACAGATGCGGAAAAGCTGTAGGTGGTACCGTTATTATTGCGAGGACAAGCAAAGACATGGTACAATGGTTTAGGTGATGGTGATCGAAGTTCATGGCGAGAGCTACGAATGCAGTTTCTGAAGCGATTTCGGCAAACAATCTCTCCTGAAGAAGCCGATGCTAGGTTGAAGGCGGTGCATCATGATATAAGTAAAGAGTTTTTCATTTTTCTTGAGCAATTTGAAGCATGTTGGAAGCAATTGGAGGTTGCTACTGGGGTCAAAAGCAACCTACACTTGAAGTTGTTGAAGTTTCTTGAGTGCTTGCATCCAAAGATCAAGGAAAAGGTGGAGTGTGGAGTAGATACCTATGAAGATATGGTCTATTTGGCCAAAGTGAAGAGAAAAAAAGTGAAGCGAAAGCTAGAGCTGGGCTTGCTGAAGTCTATTGATTATGTGTATGTTGCGACAATTGCAAAGTGTGCTATGGTTCACGAAGGAGGTGCCAGCTGTTCAAAATGCGGAGCTTGTTGAGGTAAGGCCTATGGTTGGTCATGTTCCTTGGAGGTTTCCAGTTTATGATGTGCTTGGACGAGCTTCTCAATGAGGATACGCCTCTCGTCGAAGAGAGTTGGTGTGCTAAAGAGGTAGAAGATCCTCGTCACTAAATGACACCTCCCCAGGGAGGTGGGATCAATGGCCCACAGTAGGCGTCACGAGGCGGGTGCAATCCGGGCCGTCCGATCAACATTTAAACTAGGTGTGAACTAAGAGTGAACTCGGAGATATGTGCACCACACCAAATTTGGTGTGAACTCGGTGTGAACTTGACATGAACACGGTGTGAACTAGGTGTGAACTGGGGAGGGCCTGCACACCACACCAAATTTGGTGTGAACTTAGTGAGAACTCGGTGTGAACTAGGTGTAAACCTGTCCGCGACGCCGTGATCTATAAACTTATCCCACACACACCTTTCAACGAGCGCGCGTTAGCCTAGTGGTTAGAGTCAATCCCGTTTGAGAGAGGGTAGTGGGTTCAAGTCCCGAATCCGAGAAAGTGGGAATCTTTTGCATTCCGTAGGCAATCCAATGGTCACGATCAACCGGTGATCAGGAGCCATTGATCCCACCTCCAAATGGAGGTGTCAATTAGTGATGAGGGTAGCAGATGTCGGGTTTCGAGAGTAGCATAAAGAGGTAAAGGAGCATGTTTTTACTGAGATTGTGCATGAAAAAGTAGTAGATGGCAGTCAAGTTGCCGATACCAAAAGCTCAAAAGTGGACAAAGAGTGTATGCAAAGCCAAGGCGGTGGCCAACTTTTCATGGAGCAGAAAGAGGATGAAGATGCAGACACGGAGTCAACCTATGGCGAGGATGATGATAATACAAGCTCCGAGTTTTGGGAGACTAGAAAAGAGGAACGCCTATACGAAGACTTCACATCCTATGGCGAGCAAACTGATTCTGATGAGGTCAAGCTAGTAAAAGTAAATATTCCTGACTATGTGTATGAAGAAATGTCGATTGGAGATTTAAATGAAGAGAAAATTGAAGAGCCGAAGTCTACAAAAGAGGATATGCAAGTAAAAGTGGTGTGCGGTACCCTATTGGTATCTATGTTCCTAAAGGTATCCATCAAGTATGCTATAGTGGTGCAATAGGTACAAGGATTTTTCAAGAAGAGTGTTGCTGAGGTGACCAGTCTACCTTGTGATGAAGAAGAAGTGGATCCATATTCAAGCTTGTCAGAGACAGATGGTGATGAAGCTGAACAAAGTGGATATGTCCACTCCTACAAGGAGGAGGAGTCTGTTGATGCTATGCTTCACGATGAAATGGTATGGGGTGAGCTTCCTTCTTTTTTGTCTAAAAATATGGCAATAAAGCATGTATTAGAAGAATTGGTTCATGAAGATGACGTACGAGAGGAGTTAGTGGATCCCTATGGCTCTACTTACTTGGATGGTCCTGAAGAGGAGGTGCTCGAGGCTGCTACAGGTATGGAAGGGAAGATGAAGCTGATGCCGGTAGTGAAGCCTTTAATCGTCGAAGAGCTTGTGTTGCCGATTGTACCAAGTGAAGAGCCACGTGCTATGGCTGTGAAAAAGCTTATAAAAGTGGTATGTGCTTCACAGGTGATGAGTATGCTTATGGATACAGCTATGCAGTGGGCTATTCAATAGGTACAGGAGGTTTTGAAGGAGATTTCCATCTTCTATGGTTGGGAAGGTATGCCAGATAGGTGAAGATATGGATGATTCATCTGTTGAACAGGATGGTGAGCATGATCGTGCTCACTTTGAAGAGGGCTGGATTCTTGTGGATGCATGGAGTGGTGAAGGAGTGATGTGTGCATTTTGTATGTACCATTGGTTATGTGCATGGGTGCAGTTTTACTAGAAGCTACTCCAAATGAATGGTTGCACTCAGGGTTATGTCTTTGATCTAGGCGGAGGTGTTGCTATGATGCAGGGGGTTGGGTAACCTACATGAGGGTTGACATGAATAAAACTCTTACATATGGTTTTTATGTTCGCACAGTGTTCTCAGATGTTACGGTTTGTAGTTGAATAAAGGCTTCTTTTGGTTGAACATAAATGTTCAACGAGGGGTTGGGCAATGATGGTGCAACCAAATTGTGTCGACCCTAGTAGAAGGCGTAGACAATGATGTGTATGCTTATAGGTGCAGGCATGGGTGATAAAGCAAGTATGAAGGCCCATTAGAAGCAGGGAGATCTAGAAAGGTATGTTTTATGTGGTTATGAAGGCCTAAGCATGGAGATTCGATGCTTGAAGAAAAGGTTTTTACATGTGAAAAGGCTCTTAGGACATGCAAGGCTACTTGGTTAGAGGAAGACATGTGGTCAGTGGAAGAAAGGAAAATGTGGGAGAGACTTCACACCTCTGCATGAGGGAGACCGAAAAAGTCTCATTTTGTAAACTTTTTGCAAAACTGGTTTTTTTGTAAAAACTAGCCATGGCGGAGAAGGAAAAGGGCGTTTTGAGCATTTTTGCGTCTCACGCACATAGGAAAATTCTGCACCGATTAGCAGATATTTAAGTTTTCGTACTCTGCTGTATTTGGGAGGGTGATAGACATAACAGAGTGGGAGAGAGCTTTGTTTGTTGTATGCTCCACCATAGCCCATCAATTGAAGAAGAAGCAATCTCTGGTTGTGTTGCTTTTGATGTTGTTCCCCCTCTCCTCTCTTCTCTTCTGCTCTATTGCGCGGTGTTTCCGGGTGTGTGTAGGTAGGTGTGCCCCCCCGAGGGTGTGATGTGCAAAGAGAGAGAGAGAGAGAGAGAGAGAGAGAGAGAGAGAGAGAGAGAGAGAGAGAGAGAGAGAGAGAGAGAGAGAGAGAGAGAGAGAGAGGTGATTGTGTGCAAGGGAAACAAGAAATTGATGTGTTTATGGGTGTGAGGTAGATTGTGGTCAGCGCGAGTGTGTGTGTATTGATTTGGGTGTACTTGCAAGTTTGTTTGAGAAAAGTGTGTATCTGTGTGTGTGATTCTGTGTGGTTAGGGGTGCGGGTTAATCCCTGGGCTATAGAGAGGCAAGTTTGGAGTGTGTTGGGTTTGTTCCCCCTGCCAACATCTCTCAAACACCAAATAGAATTTGTCACTATATTTGGGATAATAAAATGGACTTAAGAGCAGACATGCTTGCAGAAGCTATGTTTCCCAAGCACCAAAAGGATTAGTCATCCATCTTGGAATGATGTCATAGGGTAAAAAAGGATCCTCTACCCATTAAGAAAAAATTGACAAATGGCTAAGGCTTTATCTCTTCTACCTCATAGTCAAGGACGACTATGATTTCAAGAGAGAGGTAATGTCATAAAATCTAATATCTAACCAACCCAAACTATTTTCTCATATTAAGCTGATCATGTGATATGAGATAATAAACGGGAACAAGGGTTAGAATATAGACATGTGCTTACAGATCTATCTCAACAAGGGGCCAATGGTAAAGGGGTCCAAATGAGAGATGGTCTGTCAAAGAGCAAGGATAACTAAGAGTGTAAAAGACCTTAGGGTTAGCTTCATTAAAGACCTTCAATGGTTAGTGTTAAAAGTCCTTTGACCTTAGGCAAGCTAGGGCTGAGATTGAGGTGGGAGCCCAACCTAAGCTTGAGGTGGTTTTCGTGTTTGCGAACTAAGGTGCTTGTTATGCTTGATGAGGAAGGTTCTTGAGAAGCTTTCCGTGCATGGGGAGTAAGGTGATTAAGTAAAAAAGAGACCCTACAAAGGAGGGGGAAAGCCCCAAAGTTAGGGGAATCTTTGACTTAACCTCCCACTCACCCAAAGGGAACCCCCTTTTTCTCAAGGCTCTCCCTATGCTTAGCCACATGGTGTGCTTGAATGCTATTGGCTGGGCTAAAGAGGGGTCCAATGATCTTCTAGTTCCATTCAACAAATATCTAGATATTTTTAGGCTCTCTCTCTCTCTCTCTCTCTCTCTCTCTCTCTCTCTCTCTCAAAGCGATAAGGAGGAGACTTGTCCAAAGACTACCCATGTGCTTGAAATGCATGTTGCATGTGATTGGCTAGGGGGAGAGGGGTCAAATAAGCTTGGGGCATGAGCAAAAAGGAGAACTCTCCCAAAGCAAGCAAGGGGTCTACTGGGGGGTATACACCTCTCACACACTCACCTTTTTAGCACATTCTCACTTGGTGAAAGTAGAGGAACTCCACCTCCTTCTCCAAGCTTGTTGAGAAGTGAAAGCCTACACCAACACTCTTGGATATGGAATGAAAATCCAACCAAGAGCCATGCTTCAATGCTTAAGCTTGCCATCTTCTCCACCTTCATTACTATGCTATTATGTATGCTAGCAAGAAGAGTGATGATAAGTGAGGAACTATTTCTTTCTCCTATGGAATGTTTCTTCTTCCTCTTCCCTACCCTCATTCCCTGCTAGCTCTCTCCACCTTCAAAGGTGTTTGAGGCCTTGGGAGTGAGGCTTGGGATAGTTAATGCTTTCTACAAAGTTTACGTTATGCTTGTGATGCATGAAGATTTCCATCTTCATTGCATTACCTAGGTCACAAGGAGCACAAAAATTTTATTGTACCAAGTCTCTCTTGATGGGAGAAACTATAATACAAATGCCTATTGGAGGGGGGACCGGCTCCGTATGAATCGTGTCCTCAACTATTGTCATGTTCTCTAAACTCTCTCTCTTGCAAAAGTATTGTTCATGCCAAGTTAACCAAGCACCATGTTTATGTTGCTACCATCAATTAAGTTCACCCGCTATGCTCACAAAGTAATCTCACAAAAGTGCTTTATCTAATTTCCTAATTCCGCTACTCTCAAAGTTCATAGGCCATTTCCAGTACATGACCCTTCATGTGTAGTTGCCCAATCTGGTACAAATCTGCAAACTTCTCAAATTTCAAACTGAATAATTTCCTCATCGTACCTCCAATTGACAAGCCGTAATAAAGGCAGGCCTGTAGAGAACTTTGAGTACTACATTTCTAGTCCATAATCTTTCATTTGGGCTCACTTCAAACATACTCTCTTATAGCATCATTAAGGCATCTATTGGCCCTTTAAATCCGCATCGGGCATACATAAAGTTTAAAATTAATTTGTAATCTTCCATTTGTGCTCACTTCAAACATACTCTTTTTTAGCATCATTAAGGCATATGTTGGCCCTTGAAATCTTCATCTGGAATACATAAAGCTTAAAACTAATGTGTTATCAAGCCTCATTGATCAATAATCAAGTAAGATTTAATTAAGCACAATGTGCATCCTTCTGGTCTTTTTCTTATCATGGAAGCGGAGTTCAACGACATCCACTCCCTCTAAACCTGCACAGCCTCCAATCTGTGCCGATCGATCTTCAATTTGCTGCTATAAGCACTTAAAGATCTTTGACATCATCAAGCTCACATAATTGGTAAGTACATGCAAAAAAAAGGCTTAAACCCTATTATCAATGGTTTGGCTTAATCCTAAAGGCTCATCTTCTTCAAGAACCTCTTAAGAACAAGCAATGCCAAGGTCAGTATAGCTAGGGAAACACTTGTTGTTGAGTCTATATCCTCAATGGAATCACTAGTGGGGGTAACTTTCATGCAATCAGTCCTTGAATTCATTGTTTACCTCTGCTAGGTTGCCCCAAATATGGTCCTCTGAAACTGAATCTGCTACTTCGAAAGTTGTATTTACTTTGGATTTGCTTCTTGCAAAAATGTGTTCCCAAAATTCATCATAGTTAAGAAACTGAATCTAATCCCCTTCACCTTTATTGAAGACAATCTGGTTTTGTTCAGTAATCTGCTTCATTACCAATTCAATAAACCTTGATCAAATCCATATGCAAAATAGTCCCACTATATGGGATATGTGTCTGCCTGCTCTTGAACCTTATCTTTTAAACTCAGAGGTTACAACTTCTTTAAAAGCTACAATCATCCGATCTTCTGGAACTCGTTGGCTCTTCATCTCCGCTTTATAGCATGCGAGGAGACCATTTGGATCTTGCCCTTGGAAAACACCACATTGTTCACATACGGCATCAAGAGCCATCTCTACCGCATCGTCAACTTGATTTTTCATCTTCATGGCTTTCGCTTCTTGCAAACATCCCTGAACCAATTAGAGAATATTCGACAAATCTAAAACTGCCACAATTTTATCAAATCCTTTGGAAGTTAGTGTTTCCATAAGCTTCATCACTTGCTCTAAATTCTCCATTTGTTCGTCCCACCCGACTCATTTCACATGGGGTTCAACAACAATGTCGGGGGATATGTATTCAAAACATGAGCCGAGAAGTCGTGGGGCCCCTGGCTATGGGAAGTGTGTGAGAGAGAGAACAACAGACACTAAAAGTCTTGGCAATTACCATAATCATCATTAACTTGAGTAGAGCCTTAAGTACAACTTAATCATAAACCAAGGTGGGTCGTTAATGACACCATCACTTGGGTTAACTAGTAACTAGGAGTTTAAGCTCCCTTTACAAGATTAAGCGGCCCATTAACGGCTCCGTACCTCAACAAGATGACTAATCAAGTTTAAATTGATGATGGTGATGGAAAATTCCTCCATGTCGCTCTGATTCAAATGCCTCTTGAATTCTGCAAGCTTCATTCATGTTCTTTGTGTCATTCTTCATGCTTCAATTATCGTCAAAAGCTCTGCAAACTATCTCTTTGTGGCATTCTTTGATTCCTAATCTTGTCCTGATAGCTCTCCTTGAACTCCTTCCTCCTTGCCTTGTGTTGCCAAAAATGCGAGCTCTGATTGCTCCTCACTGAGCTCCTTGTCCTCTTTTCCAAAATCTTATCTCCCCTTGTGCCAAAAGAACCAGTCTTGATTGCCTTGAAGAAGCTCTTCAAACTTTCTCTTCTAATTGCTTTCCACTACCTTAACTTTCGCTCTCAGGAATTCTCCTCCTCCTGCTCTCTTTTCTTCCTTCAAATTCCATCAAAGTTCTCCTTTGGCCTTCACTTCCTCTAGGCTTCACCTCCTCTTGCTTAGTCGAGAGAAAGAGAGAGGATAGTTGAGAGGGAAAGAGATAGAGCGAGGGAGATACCTTCATGCTCAACCCCTTCTTCCCTTACCACCAGGCCTCGCTTCCCCCTTCTCCTTCATGTTTTTATTCTCCCTTATTGCATGCCCAAAAATCCTTTTTATATAGATAGCATCCCCTCCCTAATCAACAACGGCGTCGTCGTTGCTAGGGCCGTGGGAAACAAGGTTAGTGATGTGGCATAGCAACGATTGAGGTGCACCAAAATCTGCAAAGATGAAACCAAACAAGAGCGCCAGGGGAATTGATCAACTTTTGTTTCATGATCGTCGATTTCTAAGCACCATCCAAGCCGCTACTAGCTCTTCTCTTCCTCCCTACGCCCTCGTTCCTTGCCTCCGCTATCGCTCATGCTTTTCTTTTTCCTTTTCCACTCATGCATTAACCCTTGGGGGCCCCCTTGGGCGGGCATTTGATGGATGGCCATTCTTTGAAGCTTATGGGCAGCCATTGCTCTCTTGGGCAGCCCTCATTTGATTTCGTGATGGCACCTC
Organism: Adiantum capillus-veneris; assembly: GCF_014529385.1. Lineage (NCBI taxonomy): Eukaryota > Viridiplantae > Streptophyta > Polypodiopsida > Polypodiales > Pteridaceae > Adiantum > Adiantum capillus-veneris. The sequence goes on along the minus strand of NC_140931.1, from coordinate 105,171,513 downwards.
ATTTGGCATGTGTACAAGCCAATCCATTGCCTTGCATGAACCTCGTTTCCAGCAGCCCCTAACTGACAATATCATTGTGAATTTAGTTGCCCATATCAATGCCTTTGATAATGCCAATGTCCTCAAGATGCAATATAGGTGATTGCATCGGATGGGACCAGCTTGAAGCTTCTCCGCCACAGTTATGCCACACATTACCGCAATCAAAATGACCCTCAAGTACTTATTATGCTCTCAAAATAGCATCACATTCGGCATACATATCGGCTAAGGCATTGCCAAAGACATTAGGTATACATTCAACCATGGTAGTGTCGAGCATAGGTTCATCAGCATACCCCGCTATCAATGCATTGCTAGAGATGACATTGCGGACTAGATGATCCTCCAACACTTATTGCTCTATAAAATGTACCATATTTTTGAGCCAAGTTGAAGCCCAAAAACTCCCATATAGGCACACTGTTTGAGGCGACCATCCCAACAAAGAACTGGCCCCCAGTAAAACTTCAACTAGAAATATCTTTGCAACCAAGACTCCGATTGATGATCTAAAAAGACCAACGTGCACCATATGATGAGCACATCATGTCTATGCACTCACTTCAGCCTTGACCCTTCATTTGCAATTTCCCAATCCGGTACAGATCTACAAACTTCTCAAACTTCAAGCTTCCATAAATCCCTCATCGTAGCTACAATTGACGAGCCATAAAGGCAGGCCTGTAGAGCACTTTGAGTAATACAGTTCTAGTCTATAATCTTCCAATTTTTGCTCACTTCAAACATACCCTTTTTTAGCATCATAAGGAATATGTTGGACCTTTAAAGCTGCATCTGGCATACGTAAAGCTTAAAACTAACTTGTTATCAAGTCCTGGTCACTGGTCAATAATTAGGTAAGCTTTAATTAAGCACAATGTGTGTGGGATGGGTGTCTAACCTCACTCCTATCTTATTGCAAATTTAGCGAGAACCACGATTAGATTGTCAATCCATGGGACGAAGCTGATTCGACTAGTGCATAGAGGATACAAGAGGTTGTCAATCTCTTGGAAAACAACAAACAACTCGCATCTAACTCAAGCTACACTCAACGGATAAAAATCACCAAAAGCCAATCGCTCATCGGCAAACAAAGCACATCCTTTACAACATCAAATGACATCCAAACATAACAAACCTTCTAGGAGATGTTTATAATACCTAAGCACACATGCTTATGGTCTCAAATCCCACTTTAGATCAAGTGCCAAAATCGCGATTATTAATAGCATTGGATTTTTGATTTAGTCGTTTTCAACCCAGAATGCACCTAAATGCTTAGCAATGATGCCCCAACACCCCGCCTATGCTTAGTTTTAGATTTTGAAGTGTAAATTCCTACTTATGATGCAATTAGGCCGCGGGTCGCCCTGAGTCGACGACGCCAATAGCTACGAAATATCGTGAAGTGTTTATGTCAATGCGTAGAGCTCTTACCTGCGGTTGCAATGCAACAAACGTGACTGCAATGTGACAACTGGGGAGGGAGTAGGAAGCACGAGAAGGAGAGAAGTGAGCACTGTTAGCTCACGCTGTGTATTTCATTATTTAAAGCTTTATAAAGTTGGCTTTTATACCTTATTCAAGGTATAAACTGTGTAATGTCTGGTGCCCAAGCCCTTTGAGGCTCCACAACTATTGTATCTGCAACTTAGGTACACTAATTGACTTATGATTTACATCTTGGAACTCTTATTGAGCCCGTAACACGTTACAATTATCACAATGGCTAAATAAATCGGGAAATTACAATACATGGCCATTTTGGAAAAATGTGAAAAGTGTGTAACTCTAATCTTCACTGCTTCTTCATATTCATCTTTGATGTGCATTCACAAGGCTTTGATCTTTTCCAGCTCCTATCAACTGACGTTGACTCAGTTAACATTCCCCCCTTCCGATTTTAGTGTCCGTCCTTGGGCACTGTTGAAAAGTGTCCGTGGAGGTTGTGGAAGGTTTTGATTGGTTTTTGATGGGATGATCGTCTTCTTTTGTCGTCAAATTTGTTGATGAGGTTAAATTTGTTGCAGCATCTTCATTGGTCCGAGTATGTCTGATGTGAGGGATGATGTTGCATTTTTTTGATGTAATAGCATAATGATGAGGCTGATATTTATTTATGAAAATTATGTACAAGAGAAGTAAAATGATGAGGATCTAAATTAGGGTCTAATACCTGGATGATCAAAGGGAAAAAACCCAATGCGAAAAAAGTGCCTTTGGGATATGCACATTATTGGAGTACTTATTAGCATGGAAAATATTAATAAAGTACTCAAGGGATTATTTGTTGATAGATATGGAATTAAAAAAGCAACAAATATGAAAGGTTAGCATGATGGAACATTGGTTTGCCTGTTGTAGTCCACTCAAGGTGCATGATGGACATCCTATGTATGCATACACAGAAATGCATGGAAAACAATATGCTGTGCAAGAAAGATTTTGAGGGGTTCTTTAAAAAGATGGTGTAGCTATAAAAGCATATGACATGGCTTTGCAAGCTGGCACCCCTTTAAGAATGGTTTTTGTCATCGAGGATATGTGCTCTCATCTTACTGTGCACTGTGAGTGAGTGTTGGACCTGACAACACTCCACCATTTGTAAGTTAGTAGACTTTGACTCTTATGCTCATCTCATCCAGCATGAGCGACATGACTTAGATATGCTCAACTCTTCCAGCTTGAGCATAAGCCTAATAGCTATGACTCTTATCACAGAGTTTAATATGACTTAAAGCTTTGGGACTAATGCTTTTCTCATTGTATGGCTCAGCAGCGCGACTCTGACTATGCCAAAGAGTGTTTTTTGCACCCTGGTGACTTGACCTTTTACATTCTTGTGCTTACTACTACAAACATTTCTTCAGGTAAAAGTAATCTTGAATCCTCAAAAAGAGGATTAGTGAAGGACCAAGTTGGCATTGAAGGTTTCTTTTGTCATACCTGTTTTATCTTCTTCGAATCTGCATTCTCGTTGGTTGGGTTGTCCTTCTTTGACTGTGAAGACTTCATTATCTATTTGATTCTCCAATTAGGCCTATTGATAGGAGTCTTTGATGTTATTGTAGGCCTCTGTTCACTATCGGCATTTGGATTTTGATTATGAGCATTCGAAGACTTAGGAATCCAAATCTCTTGATGAATTTTGTATCTCCATTGTTGACTTTGTTTCGCTCTAGGTTTTGTCGAGTTCTTGATATATTCATGCAGGTCTGGTGTAGTTGTAGTTGGCTTGTGGTTGACTGGTAGCCAAATCTTTGCATAACCTGTGTAAAATCCTTGTTTAAGAGGAACATTCTTTGAGATCCATCTCTGTTCTATATCCTATTGACAGTTGTGGTAGACTTTAGCATCTTTCAATGTTGTTCTATTGTATACCTGTGTCTTAGGTATCCTAGGATATTGTCGAGGTTGATACCTTGTGAGTCTTCTTTCTTGGGAGGAACTTGAAGTTACTTCATATGCCCTGACCTGTGGTTTTGGTACCCATATCTGTCTATTACCTCCACAGTACTCTTGTTCTTTTAAGATCCATTGTGATGCTATCCATCCTATGTGTTTGTCTTTCTGTGTTAATTTTCCGTCCTTAATCCAAATTTGGATCATTGACTTTGACTAAATTTCTCTAAACAAACACTTGCTTGACTTTCCTTTGCTTTCTTGAGTACTTTGGCTGAAGTATCTTTGTTTTTTTAGGTTTCAATTAGGTCAGCATTTGACTTAAAGTTTTGAAATCCTGACTTGCTTGAAGATGCTGATCCTTAAGGGTTCTTTGATGTAGAGGCACATGCTGTCACACCTTTTGTGCTAATCGGTGGAAGTTCCACTTTAGCTTTACCTTTGTCGACAAGATTTGTATTTGATTCTTGTGACTTTTGCAACTCTGAATCTAGCATCAACACTACTTGTAATTGTTGCTTGCTACTTCTTAGAAAAGAGAGTATTAGCATTTTATCTTCTTTGTAGGTCTTGTGTTGGTCTAAACACCACTGATGTCCAAGGATGACAGCTGCATGCATGCCTTTTAAAGACTTTACCTGAACTTTACTTGCTCTTCATGATGTTGGATTCTAAGGGTAGCAACCATGTCTTTTTGACTTGTAGCCTTACCCATGATTTCTGTGTTACCTCGCTTGTCCTGAGTAATCTCAAGAATGCTGTGAATGTTGTCTACAACCATACTTCACTTTGCGTCTTTATGTAGTAGAGCATTGCATCTAACACCTACTCCTTTTGTACTGTTGAGAACTATAGCTATTCTCATTGGAGGTTCCATTGAAGATCTTCGTCCTTCTCTTGCCATGGTCTCATCTTGATCTAATTGTGTCTCTATGGAGGGTGGCTTGAGGCTTTGTTTTTTAATCTAACTTACATCAGTTGATTCAGTTGGCAATGTCTGGATCTTTGGACTTCCTATTGTTTCTTGGTTGATTGCAACCCTGATCTTCTTTACCTCTGGCTTTGGTGGAATTCTTTGCTCTTTTTGATCTTCACTTGTTGTTGCCTGATCTACTTCTAGCTCTTATGAAGTTCTGTTCGATGGAGATGAATCATCTTCCATAAGATCTTCCATTTGAATTGTGCTTGAGGACTTTGTGATGTCGTTTTCCCGCTGACGAGTCTTGGTCTTCCTTCTTTGTTGTCTCTAAAGACTGCATCTTCATTGAACTCTGTATCTCTAAGACCTTTTTGGCCATTGACATTCCCATTATGATGTCTTCCGGCATATCTTTTGCTCTGATCACGTGTAATTGAGCTATGATGATTCAATGGTGGTGTAGATAATTCCCCAACGTTCTGCTCGTTTGTCTCCAGATATGCTCACAATTCAGGAGCATCTTCCAGATGTGCTTGGCCACATTTTTTCCAAGTGCCAAAGGACATGAGGTTCTTGTCTAGCCAAAAATGTAGCTTTACTTTGCTTGACAACGTTTCTTCGTTCTCACTGGTGATGTTGCACTTGATCTTCTCAGGATTTCTTTCTGTATCGAGTGCTTTTGTGGTGGCGATGTCCGTGGGTTGAACTTTTTCTACATTGGCTTTGTCTTGATTACCTGCTTTCGTTGATGCTGGCTCGTTTTGTTGTAATACTGCAACTTTTTCTTGCAATTGTTACTTTGTTAGCGTAGTGGGCATTCCAAATTCATGGCCTGTCGTTAGCCCACGTGGCTTCTCTTTAAAAAAAAAAAACCCAGCGCTGACAAGCTCTAAAAAAAACTACGCCATCAAAAGCTACCCGATCTTCTCCACACACAGTTTGCAGGTTACAGAGCTTGTTGGCTAGTATGTATGTTAAGTGCGGTTCACTTGGCAGGGCACAACAAGTTGTTGATGAGCTTCTAGTCCAAGATGTTGTCAGTTGGACTACACCTATTGCAAGATATACCCGACATGGGCAGGGTGACGAAGCTCTGGGCTGCTTTCATCGCTTGCAAAGCGAGGGCCTCTCTCCGGATGTAGTCAAAGGTTGGTGGAGAAGAATGCCATGCTTGGCAATGCGTTGGTATACATGTATGCTAATTGTGGTGTACTTTGGAAAGCACAACAAGTTCTGGACGAGCTTCCCAACCGAGATGTCATCTCTTGGGCTGCATTAATTGCAGGATATGCCCAACAAGGCCAGTGCCAGGAAGCTTTGAATTGTTTCCATTGTATGCAAAGTGAGGGTTTCTCTCCAAATGCAGTCTCCTATGCTTTCATTTTGAAGGCATGTGGCATTATGCGAGACATTGATATGGGTAAACAAATTCACGATGAGATTGTCAATCAGGGGCTATTGAAAACAACTGTCATGCTTGGCAATGATTTGGTTGACATTTATGCCAAGTGTGGTGTACTTTTGAAATCTCAACAAGTTCTTGACGAGCTTCGTGATCGAGATGTGGTCTCTTGGAATGCATTGATTGCAGGTTATGCCCAACAGGGGGGCACGGCCAAGAAGCATTGGGATGTTTCTAGCGGATGCAAAGTGAGGGCTTCTCTCCAGATGCAGTCACCTATGATTGCATTTTGAAGGCATGTGGCACTTTGAAAGACGTCAACACAGGAAAAAAAATTCACGATGAGATTGTTAGTCAGGGGATGTTGCAAAAAACTGTCATGCTTGGTAATGCTTTGGTTGACATGTATGCCAAGTGTAGTGTACTTTCCAAAGCACAAAAAGTTCTTGACGAGCTTTATGTCCGGGATGCAGTCTCTTAGAATGCATTGATTGCAAGATATGCCCAACAAGATCAGGGCCAGGAAGTGCTTGGCTGTTTTTATCGGATGCAAAGTGAGGGCTTCTCTCCGGATGTGGTCACCTATGCTTGTGTTTTGAAGGCATGTGGCATTATGCAAAACGCTATCATGGGCAAGCAGAGTCATGATGAGATTGTTAGGCAGGGGCTATTACAAAAAGATGTCATGCTTGGCAAGGATTTGCTTGACATGTATGCCAAGTGTGGTGTACTTTTGAAAGCACAACAAGTTCTTGACCAGACTTCCTCCCGGAATGAAGTCTCTTGGAATGCACTGCTACAGGATATGCCCGACAGGCGCAGGGCCAGGAAGCTAAGGGGTGTTTTCAACGAATACAGAGGGAGGGTTTCTCCCCAAATGTACTTTCTTGGACTGCACTTATGGAGGATATGTCCAGCAAGGGCAGGCCAACGTGGCAGACTTTCACACGGGCTCCATCGTTTTATCGATACACCTAAAACAGCGATATGTACAGGGAGAAGGGCCGGAGCGTGGACTCTTGGCTATTTTTACAAGCTTGCAGGGAGATGCAGGGCTCTCTATAGCTTTCTAAAGCCAAGGCAGGAATGCAGCCCAGCCCGCGTTAGAGGATGTTGAAAAAAGCTGTCCTGCTTCGCACTATCTTGAAGGGCCAAGTTTTAAAAACAACCAGTGAAGCGAGGGCTCAGCGAGGGCGGCCTCTCTTTAGATGGAATCACTTATGCATGCAGCTTGAAGATTGTGGCTCTATGCAAGATGCTGATGTGGGCACAAAAAATTAACAACTATGTTGTTACTCATAGGCTCTTGAAAAGAGGGCTCTCTATAGCTTTTAAAGCCAAGGCAGGAACGCAGCCCGGCTGCTAGAGGCTATTGAAAAAAACTGTTGTGCTTGGCACTTTCTTGGAGTCTTGAGTGCCAAGTGAAGCGAGGGCCTCTCTTCAGATGGAATCATCTATGCATGCATCTTGAAGATTGTGGCTCTACGCAAGATGCTGATATGGGCACACGAATTCACAACTATGTTGTTAGTCAGAGGCTCTTGATAAGAGGTGTCATGCTTGGCACTTCCTTGGTTGATATGTATGCAAAGAGAGGTCACAGCCCGACCGCTAGAGGCTGTTGAAAAAAGCTGTTGTGCTTGGCACTGTCTTGGAGGCTTGAGTGCCAAGTGAAGCGAGGGCCTCTCTTTAGATGGAATCACCTATGCATGCATCTTGAAGATTGTGGCTCTACGCAAGATGCTGATATGGGCACACAAATTCACAACTATGTTGTTAGCCAGAGGCTCTTGATAAGAGGTGTCGTGCTTGGCACTGTCTTGGTTGATATGTATGCGAAGAGGGTCGCAGCCCGGCCGCTAGAGGCTGTTGAAAAAAGCTGTTGTGCTTGGCACTATCTTGGAGGCTTGAGTGCCAAGTGAAGCGAGGGCCTCTCTTTAGATGGAATCACCTATGCATGCATCTTGAAGATTGTGGCTCTACGCAAGATGCTGATATGGGCACACGAATTCACAACTATGTTGTTAGTCAGAGGTTCTTGATAAGAGATGTCGTGCTTGGCACTGTCTTGGTTGATATGTATGCGAAGAGAGGTCTTCTCTCCAGATGCAATCACCTACGCATGCATCTTGAAAGCATGCAGCTCTATGCAAGATGCTGATATGGGCACAAAAAATCACAGTTATATTGTTCATCAGATTCTCTTGAAAAGAGATGTTGTGATTGGATCTATCTTGGTTGATATGTATGCAAAGCGAGGGCCTCTCTCTAGCTACAATCACCTATGCATGCACCTTGAAGGCATGTGGCTCTACGTAAGATGTTGATATGGACACAAAAATTCACAATACATTGTTAGTCAGAGGCTGTTGAAAAAAGATGTCGTGCTTGGCACTATCTTGGTTAATATGTATGTCAAATGTGGTGCGCTTGAGAAAGCACAAAAAATGCTTGATGAGCTTTCGGTCCGGCGTTGATTGTGGGATGTGCGCCCGGGGGATTCACCATGGAAAACTTACCGCACCACGTAAGTGCAGGGGAGGGGGGTTTTTTTACAAGTTATATAAGTGTATAAGTTAGGGACAGACCCCCAATAATTTATCTCCCAAGCTTAAAAATAAGGAAGGGGGGTATCATATTTATTGGGGGGGGGGGGGGGGGAGGGGGGGGGGGGACTGACCGTAGTTGATTACTTGTAACAATTGGTCACCAATGTGCACTAGAACTCAGATGAATTTAGGGGAATTTTTTTATTGGGTCACACATCAAATTTTGTATCAAGCAGGTCATAGATAAGGGCTGATTTGGAGCAGTTCAAAGGTTGATTTACACCAGCTTTGGATGGGTCAGAATTAGATGAGTAGCCAGGGTTTAGTTTGATCGTGCATATAGTTTGAAAGTCAAACTAAGACACATTGAGGGTACATCTAGATATCAACAGAAGTGGTTCCTTAGTACATTGCCAGTCACTATGCTATACACTATTTGTTAGATCATGTGAGACCTAAATTTTATATGTAAGATAGGGGTATGATATTTTTCTTCATAGATTGTCGTATAAGAGTAGAAGGGGGGTCATATTCCCTAATATGAGTGGTATATAGGGGTTTTACCAAAGTTGTCCGCTCACAGGTGGCGTCCCATTTTGTATATAGAGTGAATCCCCCAGGGATGTGCACAACAAGAGTAGCTCCAGAGGTTGTCGTGCTTGGTAGTGTCTTGGTCGAGATGTATGCCAAATGTGATGTGCTTGAGAAAGCACAAAAAGTTCTTGATCAGCTTCTTGTCTTGAATGTTGTCTCTTGGAATGCACTGATTGTGGGATGTGCGCAAGAAGAGCAGTGCCAAAAATGTCTAGGCTGCTGTTTTCAACAGATGCAAAGCATTGAAATGCATAGGTTGCGGGATATGCACAATAGGAGCAGGTCCAGAAAGCTCTAGAATGTTTTCCACTTCCTACGCATAGTGTGGACTCTTGGAATCCACTGATTGCAGTATTTTCCGCACGAGAAAACTTAGTCTATTTACACCAAATGCAATTGCGTACGCGTGCATCTTCAAGGCATGTTGCTCTACGCAAGATGCTCATATGGACACAAAAATTGAGATTGATATTGTTAGTCACGTGCTGTTGATGAAGAAAGATGTCGTGATTGGCAATGCCTTGGTTGATATGTATGCCAGATGTGATGCGCTTGAGAAAGCATAAAAAGTGCTTGAGGAGATTCTTGCAAGGAATGTCGCCTCTTTGAATGCACTGATTGTGGGATGTGCGCAACAAGAGCAGGGCCAGAAATCTCCAGGCTGTTTTCAGCAGAAGCAAAGCATTGGAATGTATTGGTTGCAGGATACACACAACAGGAAGCAGATGCAAACGAAAGGCTTCTCTACAAATGCATTCACCTATGCTTGCACCTTGTGTTGGGATTAAAGCCCAAGTGGCCTCTTATACGGATATGGCCAACCGCCCGCCTAACTCACTTATCACTAACTCTTTGTATATACTCACATATACTTGTGTGGATAATAAGGTTTTGGGAGATAACCCTTAAAACGATTCTTTGCGTACTGTGTAAGCTCTCTGTGTATCTCTGTGTGTGTGTGTGTGTCGATCTACTCTCCGTTCCGCGACTTCAATTAGTATCAAAGCTTGGTTCATTGCGGTTTTGCATAATCGCGGGCGCACGCACTTTTCAGAAAGACTCTGGATCCGGAGCTTGGAAATTCACACTTGGTGTTCCGGGAGTATTTCCAGCAAGTGACCTCAGGTTTTACCCCCCTTTCGAAGCTGTTTATTTCCTCAGAATTTGGTTCTAAGCACTACATCAGAAGATAGGTTTCAGCCGCAAAGAAACCCATCTGGTGTAGATTGGAAAGCAGGAGGTGGTCATCATCAATATCGGCATCGACATACATCACTCATTAGTCTTCAAAGCATCATCAATAGACCAGGTACACATATATATCATCACATATATATATTGCAGTCTGCATTGCTACTTCTTGTGCTTGCCAGGTTCCAGGGGAGGTGTGGCCATACGACGGCTTGACACCATTGGCATGTATTGCAGATTGATGTACTGTGATTGTGGGTCTGCTAGTTGTGAGTCACACTAGCAGACAGACCACCGCAGCGGTCATAGGACAATGATTGGTCTATTGTAGGATGTATGCTAGTTCTGGGCAGTTTGCTGAGCCATCTGAGAGGGTCGTGTGTGAGGTTTTTTGAAGCCAAGCACTGGGGGTTGGGTTACCCAGTGTGAGGTGGATTAGGTTGTTGGAGTTCCCCTCTACATGCATCCTCTTCGGCGACTTTTATCCCATAGGATGTATGACTTTGTGTAGACACTGGATTGCATCTTATGTGTTAGGCCGTTGAGGCATTGTTCAGGGTTCAGTCTTGAGACAGATACAGGTTATGTCATCGCCTAGACATGAGACAGTGTATGCTTACAGGATAGCATATTACAGAGATTTCTAGTTTTGTCACTAGTCAGCTATTTATGGTTGTTTTTTAGCTATCTTTTGGTTTCTAGAGCTCAGTTTACAGGGGAGACTCTGTCAAAATTTTTCAAAATACTGACAGTTCTTGAGGAGAGGTGTTTAGCTTGTTGTTTACAGCTTGTTTATTGTGTACAGAGGCCAGTTTACAGGGGAAACTCTGCCTGATTTTTTGCAGGAGTAAACAGTTTGGGAGATATGGTATCTTCTCAAAGTGACACTCTTTACAACATAAAGAAGCTAGATGGCACAAACTTTCCATTTTGGAAGAAGTAGATTTGGCAGGTTTTGGTGCAGAAAAAACAAGTGAAGCCACTGAAGCTCAAAGGGGAGAGACAAGAAGGTATGGCTAAAGATGAGTGGGAAGAGCTTGATTAGTTAGCTTGTTCCACAATCATGCTGACACTGGCAGAAAATGTTTACTTCAACATAGCAGAAGAGACTACAGTGTATGGCGTATGGCAAAAGCTATGTGGTATGTACGAGAAACAAAGTGCTGCTTCTCAGATTTACTGGCTCAAGAAATTGGTGGATTGGAAGATGAAGGAAGGGATAGCCATGTCAAATCATCTCAATGAATTTCACACAATTTTGAGCCAGTTAACAGCACAGGAGATAGTCATTCCAGATTCAGTGAAGGCTATGTTTCTTGTAATCACTTTGCCAGACAGTTGGGATACTTTTTGAACAGCGTTAAGTAATTCTGTCACACCAGAAGGTCTTACAAGTGCCAATGTAGAAGGCAGCTTGCTCACAGAGGAAGTGAACAGGAAGAATGTTGACAAAGGCAAAGGCAACAGTGCTTTGGTCGTTCGAGGGAGACAACAGTCTAAAGAGAAGAAGGGTAAGAAAGCACAAAACCGAAGTAAGTCTCGTGACTCGAAGTCAAAGGATGACATAGAATGCTACCATTGTGGCAAGAAGGGTCACATGAAGAGAGACTGTATGAAGTGGAAACAAGAAAAAGGCAAAACAAACAGTTCTGAGCAAGATGAAAAGAAGAGTTCAATTAAGATTGAAGAGGTGAATGTCACAAGATCTGGTTCAGACAGTGATTCTGGTATAGCAGCTGGTGACATCTTCCTCACAAGAAATCTTGATTCTGTTTTCTTGACTGCAGAGGATGGACATGCTATGAGTGATTGGATTATCGACTCAGGGGCATCTTTACATGTTTCTCTGCACAAAGAGTGGTTTACATCATATGTGGTTACTGAAGATTATGTCAGACTTGGCAATGAGCAAGTTTGTGACATACTTGGAGTGGGAGATGTGCAGTTGAAGTTTCAGAATGGCTCAAGAATGTCAGACATGTTCTAGCAATTCGAAAGAGCTTGATCAGTACAGGGAAGTTGGATGATGTGGGTTATGTGAGATTTTTTGGAACAGTGCTTGGAAGATCTCCAAAGGTTCGATGACTGTAGCACATGGTAGCAAGTCAAGAACTCTTGTACACTTTACATGTTTCAGAGGTTAAAAACCATGTAATTAATGTGATTGAGCAGCCAAGTGTGTCACTGTGGCATCGTAGACTGGGACATATGTCAAAAAGAGGAATGCAAATACTTTCTCATTATGATTATTTGCCTGGATTTTCATTTCAAGATTGCAAGTTTTGTGAGCATTGTGTTTATGGTAAGCAAACACAGGAACCGCACAGATAAAAGAGGAATCGTAGGGACGAACGGTTAGCTCTTGTGCACAGTGATCTATGCGGACCAATGCCTAGTTTGTCACTAGGGGGAGCAGAGTACTTTTTTACATTCATAGATGACTATTCTCGCAAATTATGGGTTTACCTCTTGAAGCACAAGGATGAGGTGCTCAAGGTATTTAAGACATTCTTGCAGCTTGTGGAGAATCAGAGTGGTCAGAAGCTGAAGTGCTTAAGGACGGACAATGGTGGAGAGTACGTTTCCAAGGATTTTCAAGACTTTTGTGAAGCAAAAGGAATAAAGCGAGAACTTTGCACCATACAATCCTTCACAAAATGGAGTTGCAGAACGTATGAATAGGACCATACAAGAGAAGGTCAGAAGCATGTTGTCAAATGCTGAATTGCCTGATGGATTTTGGGCGAAAGCAGTGGCTACAGCAGTCCATTTGATCAACAGGTCTCCTAGTAGGGTTCTGGATAAGAGTGAAGTGGCCGAGATGCATGGACAGGCAAGGCACATTCATATAAGCATCTCAGAGTCTTTGGTTGTGAAGCTTATAGCCATATTCTTAAGGAGTTCAGGAATAAGTTAGAACCAAAGAGCAAGAAGTGTATATTTCTTGGCTACAGAGAATCGGGCGAGATGGGTTACTGGCTTTGGGATCCTGAGTCCATAAAAGTTATTCGTAGCAATGATGTGCATTTCAATGAAGCCAAGTTTCACGCTAAGCCAGACAAGACATAGGAGATCAGAAGAGTTGTCTTCAGGGAAGATGGACCTAGTGCTAGCACATCAAGACAGCATGGTCAGGCTCAGGAACAACCTATAGTGGCTAGAGAGGCAGAATCAGTTGTGGTGACACTTTCTGAGCATGTTTCCAAACCACCTGATCATTATGTGCCATCTCTAAATTATGTCATGCTCACAGATTGCGGAGAACCATCTTGTTACAAGGAAGCATTACAAGTGGTTGACTCAAAAAACTGGCAGTTGGCCATGCAGTCAGAGATGACAACTCTGCATAAAAACCAGTTAAATTACCACAGGGAAAAAAGGCTCTACCTTGTAAATGGGTTTACAGGTATAAGATCACCGCTCATGATAGTCAACCAAAGTACAAAGCAAGGCTTGTTGCCAAGGGCTTTAAGCAAGAACAAGGGATTGACTTTGGAAGTCTTCTCTCCAGTGGTCAAGATGACTACATTGAGATGCTTTCTTGCATTGGTTGACATATTAGATTTGGTGTTGCACCAAATGGATGTCAAGACAGCTTTCTTGCATGGTGATTTAGATGTGGAAATGTACATGCAGCAGCCAGAAGGGTTTGTTGAGAAAGGCAAGGAAGATTTGGTATGCCAGTTGTTAAAGAGTCTTTATGGCTTAAAACAATCACCGAGGGCATGGTACCATAAGTTCCACAAGTTTATGCTTTCTCAAGGCTACAAACGTAGTGAGTTCGATCACTGTCTATATACAAAGAAGGCTAAGGATGGTAGTTGGCTGATCCTTATTTTGTATGTGGATGACATGTTGATTGCTGGCAAGCACTTGGAAGAAATTTCAGCTTTGAAGTCAAAGATGGAAAAATCGTTTGATATGAAAGACATGGGTGAGGCAAGTCATATACTTGGTATGCGCATTGAGAGAGACAGATCAAAGAAGTTGATTTGGTTATCTCAAATAGAGTATATTGACAAGGTTTTGCAACGTTTCAATATGGAGAAGGGAAAGGCATTGAGTGTTCCATTGCCACCATATGTGAAACTTAACAAACAAGATTGTCCTGTGTCTGAGGAAGAAAAGGCTGAAATGGATAAGATTCCATATGCATCTGCAGTGGGTAGTTTGATGTATGCAATGATTGCTACTGGCCCAGACATTGCATTTGCAGTGGGAGTAGTAAGTCGATACATGTCAAACCCAAGCAAGAAACATTGGGAGGCAGTGAAAGATATCATGAGATACTTAAAACATACAAAGAGTATACGCATATGCTATGGTAGTCAGGATTTGAGTGTCAGAGGATACACTGACTCAGATTATGCAGGAGACTTGGATAAGAGGAGATCTACATCAGGCTATGTCTTTACATTGGCTAGAGGTGCCATATCATGGCGATCTCAATTACAAGATTGTATTACGCAGTTTACTATAGAAGCTGAGTATGTTGCAGCAAATGAGGCATGCAAAGAAGCTATTTGTCTTGATAGATTGGTAGCAGACTTGGGAATCAAAGTAGATATGCCAGGGTTATATTGTGATAATCAAAGTGCTATACAATTGGCAAAGAATCTAGAGTTCCATTTGAAGACTAAGCATATTGATGTGAAATATCACTTCATTAGGGAAGTACTTGAAGACAAGCAGATACAACTGCTGAAGATCCACACCAAGGACAATCCTACTAATCTACTCACAAAGGGACTTCCACGAGAGCGCTTTGTGCATTGTCGTGAGTTATTGGGCATTGGGTAGATGGCAGCCATGTAAGTCTTTGTACATTTATGTTCATAGATTTACAGTTATTTAAAGTGCCACATTGGACTTTAAGTGGGAGGTTGTTGGGATTAAAGCCCAAGTGGCCTCTTATACGAATATGGCCGCCCGCCCGCCTAACTCACTTATCACTAACTCTTTTTATATACTCACATATACTTGTGTGGATAATAAGGTTTTGGGAGATAACCCTTAAAACGATTCTCTGCGTACTGTGTAAGCTCTCTGTGTATCTGTGTGTGTGTGTGTGTGTGTGTGTGTGTGTGTGTGTGTGAGTCGATCTACGCTCCGCTCCGCGACTTCACCTTGAAGGCCAGTGGCCTTATGCAAGTTGTTGACCAGTGGGTGACAAAATTAACGACGAGAAGATACCTGGTTTGGCGTTGTTGGTAAGCCTATGTCGTGCTTGGCAGTGCTTGGTTGATATGTATGCCAAATGTGATATTGTCATTGCTACTAACGGAAGTCGTGGCGTCCCTGCAAATTATACAAATACTATGCCATATACAACGAAATACACGAATCTACATACCTGACGCATCCACTAGCACATAATCAACGATGAATGCGAAGAGAGAGAGACAGCAAGAGAGAGAGAGAGGAAGAGAACATGCGCAGCCGCACCTCCTAGAGCGGAGTGCTATGCTGGCACGGCAAGAGAGAAAGGAAGAGGAGAGAAGAACAGACACAAGCACTGGGTGCAATCTCCCCCCGTGCAAGAGTGACCATTTCCCTCTTGCACATATTTCATTTATAGATTTCTTGAATGGTCAAATTGAGTACAAACTGGCCGGCCGGTCATAAATGGCCAAAGCTCATAAAAGAGCACTTGAATAATAAAATGTACAATGTATATACTTTCATTCGCATAGGCCTAGCTCGGTCCCAGTCTTTTCCACCTGTCAGTTGCAACAAATAATAAAATATCAATTCCATAACATACCTCTCCGTTGGAAAGCAACTGTCCTCACTTGCGAAGATAGAAATCTGCAAATAATACTTGTCAAAAACAATGATTAGAAATCTGTATCAAATAGTAACAAAATTCATAAATTTAGACAATATTGCTTATGCTTGCCGTCATCCACATACTACCTATTCTAGTGTCCCATACCACTAGAATAGGCAGTATATGTCATATCCTGATGAATCAGGAGATCATTGGTCACACTCATCATCAATCGCACAATGTCAAGTCTCATGTCATAAACAATGTTGTAGTAACCATCAGATACCAAATCCCAATCCAATTCCAATTCCACAATCTAATTCCAAAGCCAAATCACTTTCAATATGTACCCGGGTAACAAAATCATACCAGTTGCAGTGGTGGCCAGCCACTGCAGCATGATTTTGTAATCAGTGTTGCCTAAATCGGCGAATTTACACTAATAAGACGTGCTGCCTAAATCGGCGAATCTGCACTAATGCTTCCTAAATCGGAGAATCTGCATTTGGTATAAGTTTAAAAAATCATGAATCTGCAATTTATCAATGTGCTGCCTAAATCGGCAGATCTGCACGAAGATGAGTATGTACACACTGCCTAAATCAGCGAATCTGTGTGTGTGTGACCAATGGACCAAGCAAGGCATAAGAAGAAAATATTTGTTACCTTTTTGACACCAAATTAGAGTATGTTCCAGTAGCAAAGCACTTACAAACTGTGGCTCGATATCCCTGAGCACCCTAGCTCAAATGACGAGCTGCATAGCTAATGAATAATCATGGCAATAAAATGTCATAACGTGCAAGTAGTAAGCCTTGACCGTAATAGTGTTGGAGTATTGAGTTGACAATAAAATGCTGTGTAGCCTATTGAAAAATCATATCAATGAAAATACAATTAGAAGCCATGACCTTAGCAATGTTTGAGTATTTAGCTTAAAACATAATGCGGAGAAATGAATATGAAAAGAGAAATGACGTATTTGATGTACATACCATAAGCGTATATTGTATTTGAAAATATATACCATTGTTGGCATATGGGGAGAGGTACAAGTACTACAACTGGTAATTTTGTGCTAGTAATTTGCAATGAAAGAAAATAATATCCAGTCTATCTAGAATTCAATTTAATATTAGTGTGTGATTATACTTTTTAAGATGTACAGTGCTGGCACAATGACTTGATAATTGGAATTTTGAAAAGAAAGTAAACAAAATTAAAATAGAAAGTTATCCATAACCTTGCTGAAATTGAAATGAGAGACAACTTGGCGAGAAGAAATACTTTGCAGTTCTCGCATAGATCCACTAATGCCACAAACGAACATAAAAAACAATGCAAGACCCAAACTAGTCTAAGTTGTTTCAATGGGCCAAGATAAGAGAAGTAAGAATAAAATTGTGGTGGAGTCATTACAACTCGATATGAAAGATAAAAGTATGTTGACTACTTCCCAAGGCCTACCATGATTCGTCTTTGATTGTTCAGAAAATGGGATTATTCTGCTTAGATTATGTAAGAAGATGGGGTAGCCCTGTCTTGTATAAAAGGGTTAGTATATGCAGTCGAATAAGCACCGATTTGTAGTTAATGATATAATAAACTAAAAAGAAAATAGTGTCCATTCTGGTCTGCATGGCTCTATCTGAATGATTGGACATGAGATAAGTAGTGAAAATAATTTCGTGTAGGTGCATGTTGGCGGGACACATAGTCATATTTCCCTAAATGTGTAGTGAATGTAATAAAGATAGGCATGTTGAGCTTTTTTTTTTAAATTTTATTTTTTATACTAAGAAGCAGAAAAATATGCGAGTCATTTAGCAAGATTTTTTTTTTCCCATAAAGTTGCAAGTACATCAAATTTGAATCTCTACAAATGAGTTCATGACTTGTGATAACCTAAATGAATCACAAAAGGCGAAGTAGTATCATGATACACTTTGCATAAAGTGGTTACAACGGAGAGTTTTAGGGTGGATATTTGTAGATATGAGCAGATCAAATTTTATACTAACTTGTGCTAATCAAAATTATGTAGTACAATGCAGACAAAATTGCGAGAAATAATGTGGTGTTCGTATGACAAAATCATTTAAAAAAATAACCATGCTAGATTACGTGTGCTACAAGAAGTGTTGACAACTTAAAACAAACCAAAAGACTAGTTATGAATCTTGGCATATGGGAGCCGCCAGAGCTGTTGCGATATCCCTAAAAATAAAGTAGGCTACATAGAGATCTATGAAACGAGGTGGGCCGAAGGGAGCTGGATAAGCTTAGTACAAAATGAGAATTAAGAAAACAAAAACACATGTCTATTGTGTAGGGGCGGGGAAAGTAGTGCTAGGAGGGTTGCGCCGAGGTTTCTTGGTGTCAGTGGAGAAGGGTCGTCCGAGGAGGTGTTCGGTGAGGCCCATTAAAGTAGAGTTTAAGGCCTGGACGGAGGCCTTCAAGTCCAAAAGGCGAAGACAAAGCCTTCGGAAGCGGTTTTCCAGGCGGTCATAGTCTCGTCGAAGTTGTGTGAGCTCATCTGGCAAGGAGAGGAGGGTGTCAAGGGCATCAATTGTGTCGTTGGGCGAAGACAAAGCCATAGTTGTCGGTGGAAGATGGAGAATTCTTGGAACGTTGAAGAGGTGGTCGATGGTGCCGGTAGATCTTGCCAATAAGTAACCAGTGTAAGACGCGTCAATTCTCGAGGATGCTCGAAAGCGGGGCTGAAGGGAGCTGTGATGCACTGTTGTTGGGCTGAAGAACCGCTCTTGCAAGCACAACTGGCGCTATTGTGGGGCTGAAGCGCAAGGGAGATTCTTGGCCTTGCGTTATTGCTGCTGCAGAAGGGGCTTGTGATGGATGGTTACAGCCATGCCCCCTCAACAGTCTAACCCATGAGGGCCAACAAAAAGGAAATGGGTTTCTTGAATGCAGGTTATTGAGTTGGCAGTTGGCATGCCTTGTAGGCAGGGGCCGCCATGCAGTGGAGTGGCACCAAGATGGGTGGACGTCAAAGGCGGTAGAGGGAAAACAACTCGTGGGGGATGAGTGGTGGAGAGAAAGAGAAAGAGTCAGACTGCTTCATATGCACACCGTGGTGAGTATGGCGGGAAGGTGTACCTTGAGGGGTGTGTTGCTTGCATCAAGAAAACGAGTGGGCGCTGTCAGAGAGAGAACGAAGCGTGCGAAGGAGGCAGTGAGAGAGAGAGAGATTAATGAGAGCCGCTGCATGTGCTACAACGTTGCAGTAGATCAGTGTGTGCTTGTGCATGTATGACCCCATGTGTGTGGGGTGGGCCATGCAAGGATGGTAAAAAGTTGGCCAAAATCGCGCGCCCAATGGCGGCTTCGGGTGGTTGCTGGAGAGAGAGAGAGAGACTCACCCTTGGATGATATCTGCAGTCGAAATAAGCACTGCGTGGTGGAGGTGGAGAGAGAGAGAGAGAGAGAGAGAGAGAGAGAGAGAGAGAGAGAGAGAGAGAGATACACGGCTATTAATTACTCTTGCTGCATGGTCGTCGAAAAAAAAACAAAAAACAGACAGCGGGGTGGGTGTATGGGCACCGTCAGTCGACGAGAGAGAGAGAGAGGCACTAGGCGGCTACAGGTAATCATCTGCATGGCGGCGAGGGGTGCTGAGAAAAGGTGGGAGAGAGAGAGAACTGGGAGTAGGAGCATGCCAACATGGGGCGACTACGTCATAGTGGGCTGCATATGGGATGCACTCAGCGCCTCTAGTTGTGTGGTAGGCACCCACACCTGAGAGAGAGAGAGATAGAGACGAGATCGAGACTCAGTTGTTTTGATGCGGGCTGCTAAAACGGGTGGCTGGAATAGGTTGGCGGCACCTCTGCATGCTAAACTAGCGGATGATCATGCTGCTATTGTGTTGCCAGTAGGAATTACCACTGCGGTGTTGACGACGACAGGCAGCCCTGACGAAGACAGGCAGCCCAACCGTCATGCAACTGTTTGAAAGACAAGAAAAACTATAGGGTACGATGGTTGTGTGTGTGGGTGGGTGTGAGAGATAGATAGAGAGAGAGAGAAAAAAGAAAAAAAATGTTCGACTGTACTCAGTGGCCGTGATTTGAGAAATAGAGAGTGATCGGGTGGGATGTGCATGTCAGAAGCGAACGAGGAGAAAGAGAGGGAAGATGGTCTCTATGAATGGTGGCTTCTGATCACTTCTATGACATCAAAATTTCTCAGACGCTTCTGCTTCTATTTCGTCTATCTCGCCCAATATCCCGTTCCTTATTATATATACATATTCTACAAGTTCAATATGTAAGGCACATTTCCTATCCTTCACTGTATATTTAGTTAGTCGATACACAATAAGAACATGACAGGGTTTTGATAAGGCTATCAAGGTCAACAACTAGCAAAGTGTTATGCATTAGCAAAAAGTGCAATGATATGTGTCTTAATGATTTCTGGAAGGAGATTAAACTCTCATGATGAATAAATATTTTTTAAAAAACAAAGTATACACATGCAGCTGACAGGTGTCGTATAATAATATTCACCAATATTATTAAAAAATTAAACAGCAATGAAGTACAGGTAAGAATTGCTTATCTTTGTTCGTATTGATGTCCGCAATCGTGATTATTGAAAAATAAAATAAAATTGGAGAACGTAGCCCAAGCTCTGATACCATTGCTACTAACGGAAGTCGTGGCGTCCCTACAAATTATACAAATATTATGCCATATACAACGAAATACACGAATTTGCATACCTGACGCATCCACTAGCACATAATCAACGATGAACGCGAAGAGAGAGAGACAACAAGCGAGAGAGAGAGGAAGAGAACATGCGCAGCCGCACCTCCTAGAGCGGAGTGCTACGCCGGCACGGTGAGAAAGAAAGGAAGAGAAGAGAAGAACAGACACGAGCACTGGGTGCAATCTCCCCCCGTGCAAGAGTGACCATTTCCCTCTTGCATGTATTTCATTTATAGATTTCTTGAATGGTCAAATTGAGTACAAACTGGCCGGCCGGTCATAAATGGCCAAAGCTCATAAAAGAGCACTTGAATAATAAAATGTACAATGTATATACTTTCATTCGCATAGGCCTATCTCGGTCCCAGTCTTTTCCACCTGTCAGTTGCAACAAATAATAAAATATCAATTCCATAACAGTCATGAAATGTCGCCTCTTGGAATGCACTGATTGTGGGATGTGTGCAACAAGAGCAGGGCCAGAAAGCTCTAGGCTGTTTTCAACGAATGCAAATCATTGGAATCCATCGGTCATAGGATACACACAACGTGAGAAATGCCTAAAAGCTCTAGGCTATTTTCAGCTTCCTATCCGGAGTGTGGACTCTTGAATTTACTGATTGTGGGATTTTGCCCATAGGAGAAAGCTCCAGTTTGTTTTTGCCACATGCAATCACCTACGTATTCATCTTGAAGGCATGTGGCTCTACGCAAGCTTCCTATCCGGAGTGTGGACTCTTGAATTTACTGATTGTGGGATTTTGCCCATAGGAGAAAGCTCCAGTTTGTTTTTGCCACATGCAATCACCTACGTATTCATCTTGAAGGCATGTGGCTCTACGCAAGATGCTGATATGGGCAAATTATTCACAATTATATTGTTAGTCAGAGTCTGTTAAAAAACGATGTCGTCCTTGGCATTGTCTTGGTCGATATGAATGCTAAATGTTGCCTCTTGAAATGCACTGATTGCGGGACGTGCGCAATAAGAGCAGGGCTAGAAAGCTCGAGACTGTTCTTAGCGGATGCAAAGCAAGTGTATCTCCATAAACTCAATCACCTATACTTTCGTCTTGAAGGCCATGCTTACATTTTGGGTATGTGTCTCTCACAAGTTCTCGAGGAGCTTCTCGTGCGGAGTATGGACTCTTGGAATGCACTAATTGCAAGATTTTCTCCAGTGTCATGGCCAGAAAGCTCTTGTCTGTTTTCAGCAGATGTGGCCTCTTGGAATGCACTGATTGCGGAAGGTGCGGAACAAGAGCAGTACTGTCTTGGTCCATATATATGTGAAGCGAGGTCTCGAGGGCCTCTCTGCAAATGGAATCACCTATGCATGCATCTTGAAGGATGTGGCTCTACGCAAGATACTGATATGGGCACAACAACTCACAACTATATTGTTAGTCAAAGGCTCTTTAAAAGAGGTGTCGTGCTTGGCACTGCTTTGGTCGATACGTATGCCCTGTCTCCAGATGCAATCATCTACGCATGCATCTTGAAGGCATGTGGCTCTATGCAAGATGTTGATATTGCCACAAAAATTCACAATTATATTATTAATCAGAGGCTATTAAAAAAAGATGTCTTGTTTGGCACTATCTTGGTCAATACGTATGCCAAATGTGGTGCGCTTGAGAAAGCACAAAAAGTGCTTGATGAGCTTCCTCTCTTCCAACATTGATTGCGGGATGTGCACAAGAAGAGTGGCTCTAGAAGCTGTTGAGAAAAGATTTCATGCTTGGGAATGTGTTGGTCGAGATGTATGCCGAATATGTTGAGCTTGAGAAAGCACAAAAACTGCTTGAGAGCTTCCTAACCAAAATATTATCTCTTGGAATGCACTGATTGCGGGATGTGCACAAGAGAAGCAGCTCCAGAAATCTCTAGGCTATTTTCAAGGGATGCAAAGTATGGGAAAGCATTGGTTCTGGGATCTCTCTCTAGAATGTCGTCTCTTGGAGTGCATTGATTGCGGGATACACGCAACAGGAGCAGGGCCAGAAAGCTCTCAGTTGTTTTCAACGAATGCAAAGTGGGGGCCTCTCTCCGGATGGAATCACACACACATGCATCTTGAAGGCTTGTGGTTGTACGCAAGATGTCGATATGGGCTTGAAAAATCTCTTTAATAGTAGCTGTTACAAAAAATTTCCATGCTTGGCAATGCCTTGGTTGAAATGTTTTCTAGCGGATCTGAAGTGAGAGACTCTTTCCAGATGCAATCACATATGCATGCATCTTGAAGGCATAAGTTTGTACATAAGATGCCGATGTGGGCCTCTCTCCATATGATATCACCTACGTGTCCACATTCTAGGCATGTATCTCTATGCAAGAGGCTGATACGGGCACAAAAAATGAGCTTTTTATTATTGTAGAGGTTGTTGAAAACATATGTTGCGCTTGGCACAATCTTGGTCGATAATTATGACACGTGTGTTGCGCTTCAGAAAAGTGACGGTTTCTCACCAACCAAAGTCTCTTGGAGTGCTTTTATATCCAGTTATGTCAAGCAAGGGCAGGTGAGGAAGCTCTGAAATTAATTTCAAAGATGCAATATGACATGGGCATGTTCTTCATGACCATTTTGCACAAAATGTTGCTTGTCGAATGCATTAAGTGATGGGAATGGCGTCTCTTTTAATGCATTGGTGGCGCGATACGCGCTGTAGGAGCAAGCCCAGAAAGCTCTATTTTCATCTTTCTATCTGCAGTGCAGACTCCTTTAATGCACTCACTGCGGGATGTGCGCAACAAGAGCAAGGCCAATGAGCGATATAGGAAAGAAGTTGTGCTTGGCTTTGCCCATGACTATGTGTACGTCACATATGGTGATCTTCAGAATGCAGGAAAAGGAAGATTGTGCAAACTCCCCTATGCAAGGAGACTTGCATGTTTTCTTTTCTTTGAAACATAAAAAATGGAACAACAAACAATGACATTGACATCTTGTATGATCATGAACATTGAGCTTGACAAAACTCTTAACACTCCTTGTGGTTTTTGGCGAGGTACCCCTTTGAAGCATTACCGATCAGTAACCAATTTTTGTGGAGGTACACCATTGAACCACGATGATCGGTATCCCAAACACTCTCAGGTAAAAAAATCTAACACTCTTTCATGAAATCTCTCTCTCTTCTCTCTCTCTCTCTCTCTCTCTCTCTCTCTCTCTCTCTCAGTTTCCAATATTTTGTTCGATCTCAATTCAATCTAACATAGCTAACAAAGCACTCTAGTTGAGCATGGTGTGCCTGCATTTGAGTAACTTTTGATCTTAGAAGATCCATTGTACTTTTTGGATGTATCTGTTTCTTCGGAGGAGATTTTGGTGGTGACCTTTGTGTAGCCTTTTGGACTTTAGCTTTCATTGATTTTGACTTTTCTGTCACCTGTTCTGGTAGCTTAAAGCTTTGCATCATCTTCAAATAGTCCTTGACTTCAGGTTTAACATCCGTAGGGGCTTGTACAGGGTCATGAACCTGTTGAGAATCATTGCCATTTGCATCTCGATATGCATACGCAAGCTTGGTCTCATGCAATTGCTTGAACACTATGGGATTTGTCGGCTTTTGGATGTGACATGTGGAGATCAACTGAAACTTTTGTCCCTGATGATCTTCATAGAATAATTTTTTTGCAGATTTTGATGGGATTTGGGTTAGTGGGAAACTTTCCGCAACCATATGATCTTTCAATGGTTTTTGCTTTGAAGGGGTCTGCTGGCTAGAAGGTCTTGGGCTTCTAACTGGTGTAGCATTTTCTGGTACTAGAGCTGAGCTTGATGAATTTGTAGCTCCCCCCTTCCTAGGGTGATCCTTATAGCATGCTTCATTGTGAGAGCTCAAAACTGTTTGGCTCTGGTTGAGTCTCACCTGTTGGGATTGTGAAGGCACACTTTGGGTAGCATTGTCGATTTTTGGCATCTATAAACCTCCTACATAGTTTTCTATGTATCTCCGTGAAACATGACAAATTATTCTCCAAGTCAAGCTATAGATAGCATTATCTTTGCCCTGATAGTGTCTATCCCATGGGTCTCCTATGATATGAGCTTCTGTCGTTTCAAGACCCAAGGCATCATAGATGCTAGACTCTCGTCTATATCTACGACTGTTTTGGTCAAAGTATATGCTCGTTTGGTCACAATGTCGAAGCTTGATTCCCGATGGAGGAGAGTTTGGCTCTGAATAGATTTCTTGGTTCACTTCGGTAATATCCTTCAGCTCTAGAGAGGATGGGCTATAATAGATTCTTTCCTCCAAAATGAACTATCCTTTCTGATCTATCACTGGATGCACTTCTATGGGCTGGTATGTGGGCTGTTCAAACACCGGTGAATTCTTTTTGTACAATTTCCCTTTTTGGTCTACATAGTGTGCATATGAATTATGTGTACCATACAAAGCTAACATCATTCTGTTTAATGTTTCCCTTAGACTCGTGAATGATTGCACACTTGTGGAAGTGGATGCAGAATCATTTGCAAACCTAACAGTCTTTTCAACCTTCGGTGATATATCGAGATTGACATTTCCAATTTTCTCTGTACTCTGCTTGGTAGTTGATGTATCCTTGTTGTCTAGATCTCTTGGACAATCTTACGAAAAATGTCCACCTTTTTGTCCACAATCTGAGCAATACGCCATGACTAGTGGTATTTCATTTGGTTCTGTCATGTCAAGCTCATGCTCAAAAGTTTCTGTTTCTATGCTTACCAAATTGTTGGCATTTTCTTTTAAAACACTGAGCATCAAGCTGTAGACTGCTCCGTCTTTACCTTTCTACTGTCTTTGGCTCGATTCTCCAATTAGATTGGCTTCAATTGATAGGTCTATTGGATCTTGCAATTTTGGCTCTCGACAATAGATCTTACCATTGTAATCCATGTACAATGACCTTGATTGCATATGCACTAAATGGATGCTTTGCTGGCTTGTGCAGGTTGTTGGATAACCACTTGGATCAATCTTTTGCACTTCATTTTTGAGCTTGGAATACCTGGCTCCACTGAAACCTATGAACATCTGGGAGTTCTTTGAATCTAACTTTACTCTAATCAATAGGATCGTGGCTCATGTGGTGCTTTTGCCACTCATAAGATACCGATGGCCTTCTGGATCTGTATACAAAACCTTATCTCCAATGTAGCCATACAGCTATAAAATTTTCTTTGTTGCAGTTGTACCTGTGTTGAAATCGCTACTGGTTAGCTTTGATTCTTGTGCATTTGAACTCTTGGCTTGACTTGAGTCCATGCTATGATTAATTTGTAAAGATGTCCTTTAGCAGATTTTGATGTTGCGCGGTCAATTTTCTCTTGCTTCGGCTTGACAAAACTACTTGGGCCAAAGTAATTTTTGCAGTTCACAGTCTTTAGAGTCCAAGGGTTGACTAACTCTAGCTTGAATGTGTCAGAATTGATCGTAGCTTTTGAAACAATGAAAATTTGGGCCTTGAATAAATTAACCTGCAGATTAGATTGTTATCCGATTTTTCTCTTGACTTGAATTCAGCTCCTGTCAATATCCCAATTCTTTGCCTGCAACCTAGTTCTTCAATCAAAGCTAAGTGAGTCAGCAAATGAGAATTCCAAATTCTATCCTTGCAAAGAGCTAAAGGACTAATCTGCAACCTGAAAATTGAATTATCATGTATTAATTTTGATCCGATGGAATCCAACTTGACCAGTGACCTTGTATTATGTTGCTCTAAATTGTACAAGCTCAAAAGTCCAAAATCTTGTTCTGGAGCTCAAAAGTAAATACTCGCGATTATTTACTTTTCTCAATTTTTACACTTTTTAGGCTTGTTTTGCCAAGTAATCACCTTGTTGTGATCTTTGGACAAGTTTGGTTCAGTTTGAACAAGATTTGTCCAAGTTATCAACTCTTTAGTGTCTGCAGACTCTGATTCCAAGAATCTAGCTTAAGTCTCAATTTTGTTATCCAAATTTCACCAAGTATGATTTGTGGAGTCTACTTGATATGCTTGACTAGCCTACTCGCTCCGCTTTTAACAAAATGTATTAGTTGAGAGATGCCATAAAAGATTCCCTCATCACCTCGCGATGACCTCCTCCTGCTTGTCGTCTCGCCATGACCTCATCGCCTCGGCCTCACTGTATTCCTGTGTCTGGTCGCCCCCCCCCCCCCCCCCCTCCCCCCCCCCCCCCCCCAAGATATGCTTGTAGACTCACAGCGTGTACCCCTCATCGTGAAAGAGCAGGCCCACACACACACACACACACACACACACACACACACACACACACACACACACAGAGAGAGAGAGAGAGAGAGAGAGAGAGAGAGAGAGAGAGAGAGAGAGAGAGAGAGAGAGAGAGAGAGAGAGAGAGAGAGAGAGAGAGAGAGAGAGAGAGAGAGAGAGAGACTCATGCACATCAGAGGGAGAGAGAAGAGAGAGAGAGAGAGAGAGAGAGAGAGAGAGAGAGAGAGAGAGAGAGAGAGAGAGAGAGAGAGAGAGAGAGAGAGAGAGAGAGAGAGAGAGAGAGAGAGAGAGAGAGAGAGAGAGCACACTCGAATGCTACCATATACATGTGGTAGTGATGTGTGTGAACACACTAGGACCGCTGGGGCATTTTTTCCCTCTTTAGGAGGTTTTTTCCGTTGTGCATTGTATATAATCCCATCACTCTAGGGCTATCTATCTTTCCATTTCACACTAAGTTATACACTCTCTATTGTGTGCCTTGAGCTTCCTTCGTCTTCTCCAAGCTGTGTGTGTTTCTATGCAACCCTAATTCCAACAATTGGTATTAGAGCAGGTCATGTCCTCCCGGGCTTAGTCGTCAGCTGCTCCAGTACACGCCTGCTCACTTTCTCCGATTTCAGTGAGCTTTGGCTATCGTTTGTCTCGTAGGTTTTTGATTCAGGCTCATTTCGGCCTCCGTTTCCACTACAGGCAGGTCTGCACAGGCAATTTCATCATTTTGTGTAGAAATTCTGTCAATGCCGTTTTTTGCATAAAAGGTGCCTTATAGTCATCTACGGTTTGTGCTATATAGCACGTGTTGTTCCCGCTCCATTTCTCCTATTTTCGGGCAGTTTTCACATCAGGTACATCATTTATCATGGCTGACAACAACGACACAGATGTGTTCAAGATGTTTGTTGCTGAGGACAGGGTGGATGGGGACAACTACCCTATGTGGGCTTATATGATGCAACATGTTCTTGTGTCAAAGGGCGTCTCGAACATTGTGCAGGGCATTACTGTACGTCCTGGCTTTGAGGATGTAGGCGATGTTGAGGATGTCGCAGGTCTTGCTGCAAGGATTGCTGCTGTTAGAGTTGTTTTGCCTACGACAGAACAAGCTCGTTGGGATGTTAAGGATGCATGCATTAATTGCGTTATCTGTGAAGCGCACCATTGTTCCTCACATCCGTTCAGCAAAATCTGCAAAAGAGGATTGGGATATTCTGGCAGGTCTTTATGCAAGCCGCAATGAGGTAAATTGCTTTGCTACGTAAAGAGCTGGAGTCGAAGATTATGCATGAGGAAGATGATATGGACACGTTCCTTGCTAGTGTCAAGGATATCAATGAGTAGCTTATTTTTGCAGGTGAAGTCATTTCAGACAGTTCCCTTGTGCAGACTGTTCTTGATGCCTTACCAGATTCTTACCAGACTTTTGCTAGTACTTGGAGGCTTATGACCCAAGGAAATCCTGAAGTTGTCAAGTTTGATGCATTATGCACATTGCTGTTGCAAGAGTCACTTTCTAGAAAAAACAGGACTAGGCAGCATGCAGTTGAACCGGCTTTTATTGCTTCTCAAAGAAAGGGTGGTAACAGTAATGCAGCCACTTCTTATGGTTCTGCTGCGAGTTCCAAAAATTCTGTTCCTAATGCTTGTGTTGACAGCAATTTGTCTAGAAATTCTGGTGATAAGGACAAAAAAAGGATGCGTTGCCATTATTGTAAAGCTAATGATCACTTGATCAAGTCGTGTCCTAAGTTGAAGGCCAAAGAGGCTAAGAAGAAAGAGGGTGGTTCCACTGCAAATGCTGGTTTCACTACAAATGCAGCCATTGTTGAGTCTTCTGTGAAAGGAGACTGTAATGTTGATGTTGATGTAGAATGGGCTTTTAGTGCAGAGTGCACTTACAATCCTGCTGACCATGATGCATGCTTGTCAGTTGCTGCAGATTCACATGTGTGGTATTTCGACAGTGGTGCTACAAATCACATTACCTCACATCGTGAATTGTTTACCTCTCTCGAGTCTGTCCCTCATGGGAATTCAGTCACTTGTGCCAACAATGCCTCTTATCCAGTTCAGGGAGTTGGAAAGATTGTGCTTATTGCTGCTAATGGCAGTTCTTTCACACTTGTTGATGCACTTTATGTACCTGGGATCAAGAAGAATCTCTTGTCTGTATAGTTGTACAGTTCATGATCTCAGTTTTGGTGATGAAATTGTTGCATTAGGCCTTTTATTCCATGGGCTATATAAGCTCGCTTTGTATGACAAGTGTGGACAAAATTTTGCAAATGTTGTTGCAGATTCAAGGGCTATTTCAGATGCAAAACTTTGGCTGCACGTTTTTATCATTTGAATTTTGCCAGTTTGCTGCGTTTGCAGAGATCTGATATGGTCGTTTCTTTGCCGCCTCTTGAAGCACCTGTCAAACATGTTTGTGAAGGCTGTATTTTGGGTAAGATGCAGCGTTCTAAGTTTCCAAAGGATGGTTCAGTTCGGGCCACATGCAGGTTTCAGCTTGTGCATAGTGATGTTTGTGGGCCCATGCAAACTCCATCCTTGGGCAATTACCTATACTTCGTGACTTTCATTGATGATTACTCCAGGCATGCATGGGTATTTCCGCTTAAAGCAAAGTCTGAAGTTTTTATGTGCTTCAAAAAATTTATGGCTATGGCTGAAAATGTCTCGAAATGTACTATGGGCACCCTTCGTTCCGATCGAGGGGGGGGGGTATATGTCTCATGAATTTAATGCATTTCTGGCTAGTCGTGGGATAAAACACCAATGTACAGTGCCTTATACACCTCAGCAAAATCGTGTTGCTAAGAGGAAAAACAGGCCGTTGACTGAAATGGCACGTTGTATGGTCAAAAGTCAAGCTTTACCACATTCTTTTTGGCTTGAAGCCATCATGTGTACCACTTATGTACTAAACAAGTGTCCTACAAAAGCTTTTTAGTCTATTACTCCATATGAAGCATGGCATGATAGAAAGCCTTCTATTGATCACATGCGTGTTTTTGGCTGTTTGGCATATGCTTTGGTGCCACAAGTGCAGCGTAGAAAATTGGATGATAAGGCTGTTAAATGTATTTCTGTTGGTTATAGTGCTGAAAGCAAAGGTTACAGGTTGTATCATCCACAAACAAAACGTATTCTAGTTTCACGGGATGTAGTGTTTGTGGAAGATTCTGTTCAGCCCTTGTTGTCATGTACTAGAGATAGTAATGTAAGATCACAGGACATTTATGACACTTTGTTGCCTCATTTCAGTGGTGGAAATAGAATGTAAATTCCAATGAGGCAAATGTACATCCTATGGGGGTTTTTGAAAATGTTTCACATAAGCCTATTACTGATGCAGATGTACATGATGTACTTGATGAGGAAAGGGATGAAAATGAGCAGGCTAGAGGTATGCCAAAATGGCTGGTGCACACTTTGCGTGACAGTAAATTGGATGCACCTTTGTCTAGTCATACTCGTTCAGGCTCTCGCCATCCATCTTATGCATCAGATTGTTATGCTTTGGCTGTGTCTAGTTTACATGATGTTGAGGAGCCTCTGTCTTTTGATGAAGCACAGAATTCAGAAAATTGGATGGCTGCCATGCAATCAGAATATGATGCACTTATAAAAAATGACACATGGACTTTATGTGATTTTCCTCCTGGCAAAAAGGCCATTGGTACGAAGTGGGTTTACAAGTTGAAACGCAAGCCAGATGGTGAGATCGATCGCCATAAGGCTCGACTTGTTGCAAAGGGTTATGCACAGCAAAAAGGCATAGATTATGAAGAGACTTTTGCTCCCACTTGTCGTATGACTACTGTGAGTTTTCTATGTGCATTGGCAGCTCATTTTGGTTTGGATGTACATCAATCAAACATTGTTACTGCTTTCTTGAATGGTGACATATTTGAGGAAGTTTATGTAACGCAGCCTCGCGGTTTTGTCATAAAAGGACAAGAGGACAAAGTGTGCAAATGTAAGAAGGCTTTGTATGGGTTGAAGCAATCTCCTCGTGCTTCGTATGAGAAAGCTGACACTCATTTGGTTAAACGAGGCTTTCATAACAGTCCAACAGAAACCACATTGTATGTAAAGCGTGAGGGTGATGTACTTCTCATTGTGGTTTTTTAAGTTGATGATTTGCTGCTCACTGGACCAAATGAGAGACATATTGCTGAATTTAAGGCTGATTTGAATGCTACTTTCAAGATGAAAGATTTGGGGTTGTTGCATCATTACTTGGTATACAGTTTAAGCAGTGTGATGGTGGTATTGCCTTGTGTCGAAAAAGTTACATAGAGACATTGCTATGTAAGTTTGGACTTGAGGATTGCAAACCTATTGCCACTCCCATGGAAACAGGTTTGAGGTCGAGTCTACATGATGCTGGCGATCCTGCGGATGTCACTCTTTACCAAACTGCTGTTAACTGCCACATTTATATATGCAACACGAGGCCAAATATTCAGTTTGCAGTCTCACAGGTTAGCAGATTCATGCATAGCCCAGGGTCGAAGCATTGGCAGGCTGTCAAGAGGATTTTCCGCTACCTTAGTGGCACTTTACACCTTGGCTTGTTTTATCCCAAGGGGGGATCATTGCCGCTAGACTTGCATGCTTTTTCAGACTCGGATTGGGCTGGTTGTTTTGACACGCGAGTGTCCACAAGTGGTTTTTGTTTCATGCTTGGCAGTTCATGTATATCATGGTTGAGCAAGAAGCAACCTACTGTGGCCACTTCAAGTTGTGAGGTTGAGTACAGGGCAGTCTTCACAACTACGGTTGAGTGTGTATGGCTCAGACGCCTTATGGCTGATTTGGGTGTTGGACAGGACACTGCCAACACTATCTACATTGATAGTCAGAGCGCATTGGCAGTTGCGAGGAACCCAGTTTTTCATGCTCGCACAAAGCACATTGAGGTGCAATACCACTATGTGAGGGAGAGGCTCTCAATAGGAGAGATCAGCTTGGCTTATGTACCAACACAGGACAACCTTGCAGATGTTTTCACAAAGGCATTGTCTCGTGAGAAGCTTGAAGCTTTCCGCAAAGCTTTGGGCTTACTCCCCTTTGTGGACTGATCATGTCCTCAGAGCATGGCACTTCCCTTTACTCATGTGCCATCTCTCGTTCACCGCAACACTCCAGGGGGGATTTGTTACCATATACATGTGGTAGTGATGTGTGTGAACACACTAGGACCGCCAGGGCATTTTTTCCCTCTTTAGGAGGTTTTTCCCCCCGTGCATTGTATATACGCCCATCACTCTAGGGCTATCTATCTTTCCATTGCACACTAAGTTATACACTCTCTATTGTGTGCCTTGAGCTTCCTTCATCTTCTCCTTGCTATGTGTGTTTCTCTGCAACCCTTATTCCAACATCGAAAAGGTGTTGAACAGTAGTCTCAAAATGGCAGCTCATGCAGAGCTTGAAAAATGCGATCGCTTTTTATCATCTAAGAGTGAAAGAGATCATCAATGTTATTCTCTAGTCTTTTTCTATTTCAAAATGGGTAACCCTTACTTGATATGCTTGACCCTGTGGTATACTTAATTGTGCAAAATTTCTCAATTCTGGAGCAAATGTAAATGATCGCGATTATTTACTTCTTGTATTTTTTTACAACTTTTTCTCAAAATGTTGATACCAAGTGGGTAAGCAACTCAAATTAAGCTCCCCGGCAAAGTTTCACAAAGTTTGGATAATCCCTGTTCAAATAGTCAATAGTTTTGTGTCTACAAACTGACTTTACAAATTTGGCCACAATTTTCACTCCAATGATCCAAATCTTAACAAATTTGATTTGTGGGCTTAATATAACATATAAAACTTGTGGTATGCTTAGTTGGTCAAAAAAGTTAAAAAATAGGGCAAAAGTAAATAATCGCGATTATTTACTTCTGGTAAATTTTTGCATATTTTTGGTCATCTAAGCATATACACTTGTTTAAGACTTCAATCTAAGCCTCTGAGTCAAGTTTTACTAAATTTGAGCAAGATTTACCAAGTTACACTCAAGTTCTCGACAATTAGTACAGATTTCACTTTTTACCAAGTTTTTGGCTTATTTTGTGATCCAAACTCTATGAGCCTTCACAAAAGATGTTTGTAATTATGTATAAAGTCTGTGGTATTAACCTTGATCCATTTTGAGCCAAATGCAAAAAATTCGATTATTTACTTTTGACCTAAAATGAATACTTTTTGCAATTTTTCATTGGACAGTCTTTTGATGACCTATTTTAAGCCTTTGAGTTAAGTCAAAACTTAATTTGAACAAGATTTACCAAGTCAGACACAATTTCTCGACAAGTAGTGTAGATTTCAGTTTTTGCCAAGTTTTTGGTTTGTTTTGTGATCCAAACTCTATGAGCCTTCACAAGATATGTTTGTAATCATGCATAGAGTCTATGGTATCAACCTTGATCCATTTTGAGCCAAATGCAAAAAATACGATTATTTACTTTTGACCTAAAATGAACACTTTTTGCAATTCTTTCACTAGAGAGTCTTTTTACGACTCTTTTTTCACTAGAGAGTCTTTTTGCAATTCTTTCACTAGAGAGTCTTTTTATGACCTGTTTTAAGCCTTTGAGTCAAGTCAAAACTTAATTTGGACAAGATTCATCAAGTCAGACATAATTTCTCGACAATTAGTACGGATTTCAAATTTTGCCAATTTTTTTGTTTGTTTTGTGGTCCAAACTATATGAGCCTTCACAAAAGATGTTTGTAATCATGCATAGAGTCTGTGGTGTCAACCTTGATCATTTTGAGCCAAACGCAAAAAATACGATTATTTACTTTTGACCTTAAATGAACACTTTTTGTAATTTTTTCACTGGACAGTCTTTTTATGACCTGTTTTAAGCCTTTGAGTCAAGTCAAAACTTAATTTGGATAAGATTCATCAAGTCAAACACAATTTTTTGACAATGAGTACGGATTTCAGTTTTTGCCAAGTTTTTGATCTGTTTTATGATCCAAACTCTATGAGCCTTCACAAAAGATGTTTGTAATCATGTATAGAGTCTGTGGTATCAACCTTGATCCATTTTGAGCCAAATGCAAAAAATAAAATTATTTACAGCAGTGGATTTTTGACCTAGTCGTTTTCGACCCAGAATGCACCTAAATGCTTAGCAATGATGCCCCAATACCCTGCCTATGCTTAGTTTTTCATTTTGAAGTGTAAAATTCCTACTTATGATGAAATTAGGCCGTGGGTCGATGACGCCAAAAGCTTAGAAATACCGTGAAGTGTTTACGTCAATGCGTAGAGCTCTTACTTGCGGTTGCAATGCAACAAATGCGACTGCAATGTGACAACCAGGGAGGGAGTAGGAAGCGCGAGAAGGAGAGAAGTGAGCGTTGTTAGCTCATGCTGTGTATTTCATGATCCAAAACTTAATTAAAACTTTACAAAGTTGGCTTTTATACCTTAGCCAAGATCTAAAATGTGTAATGTCCGACGCCCAATGTTGGGGTTAAGGCCTATGTGCCTTGACCAGTCGCCCAAGTCATGGGCGCCCGCTCACTGTTACCCTATACTTATAGTGAGTATACTGTATAGGGGGAGCTGCCACTTCACAGTCTCCCCACCCACATCGTGTGTGTGTCTCCTTCTCTCTCTCTCACTCTCCGTCTGTGGTGCTCCCCGATCCCCTTCAATTGATATCAGAGCTATGGTGACCGCGGAGAGCACGACGGCTTTGAGAGCTTCGAGGCGATAGCTCGCTCGTTCTCGACGGTAGAGAGATTAAGAAAGCTTGGAAGCTTTGTGAGAATGCAATGGAAGCTTGTGAGCTCAGTTGTGAGTGATGTATGCTCTTGTGGAAGCTCAGAAAGCAGTGTGGACGATTGTGTGTAAGTGAAGGTACTGTCCTAAAAACTGTGTGCGCAGTAGCATTGTTTTCAGATTCATTTTTCTCCTTGTAGAATGCAGAATCTGAGAATTCTGTCCATCAAGCCCATCCGCTTCGACGTGGTCTACAACTTTACAGAAGAAACTTTTTACAAATTCCTCATCGTTTTGCTAATATTCAGCTCAGATTGACTGTATACAAAAATTCCAGATTTTCTGATGTCGCATTGTGTGCGAGTTTGATGCACTTTCGGAAGCACGGGAGATGCTTGAAATTGAGTGCATAAATTCTGAGCTGAAGATGCAATTGCAGCTTGTGTTAAGCTTGTGGTTTGAGGGTTTTTTGGTAGACTTGGGCAACGAAGTACGGAGGCGTTTACACACCACCGAGGCGGTCTCTTGAGAGACGCAGTTTTTTGGAGCACACAGGTGGAGCTTCTTTCACTGGTTTTCACAGGATACTTTGGCAGTGATTTTGTGCATGGATTCATGGTCTTTGCGAATGGTTTGCATATGGTTATGGTGCATGGTTGATGCCCATTATACATGCATTTTGGCGAGCACTTTCAAGTGTCGGTGAGCTCTCTTGAGAGCATTGTTTTCGCATTGATCAAGTTTCCGAATTGCAAATCTTTTGGTGCTTGCTTATGCGCGGTCACTCCGTTGATGTACGTTGAGTGGAGATTGCCATTGTATGTGAAAATGTGGAGCCATTTTGGCATTTCTACTCATTGGCATTGAGTAGTGTTATGGTTTATGGTAGAGATTGTACTTGAGTTTTTTGCTCAATTTTCAAGGGAAATTCTGTCGGATTTTTCCCAGATTCTCGCCATGGTTTGTGATCGAGTGTTTACTCTCACTTTGACAGGTTTTGTCAGTTTGGACACAGTTTGTGTTTTTGTATCCACTCTCGCAAGAGTGAGGAGTTGTGTATCTTTCTTTGCTTGAGACAGTGGTTTGCTCTCGGGTGGGAGAGTCTTGTGATCTCGAGCATTGTTTGCCATAGTTTTGCAGAGCTTATGCATGTATGTTGAGTGTAGTTTGATGCGCATTGATTGCTCATTGTATTGAGCTTGCATGACAATGGTTATTTTGTGTTGATAGCCATTGTGCGTCGAAACTCTGGCGAAATTTTCCCAGGAGTTTTATGCATATCATTTATGCGATCTAGGTAGAGATTGTGGGTTGCACTCAGCATTTGCGTGCGGTGTTCTCTGCAGGTGGGAGATTTGTGCGTGTATATGCATCGATACCGCATAGTGTGGACTTAGTGATTAGCTCACAGATTGCAGTGTGATACTAGAGCAGGCGAGGCTTGTATTGACATTGCGGGAGCTCTATTTTGGAGTGTGTCTCACAGGTTTTACATTGTGTTTCTGGCCATATCTGTAGACAGTTTCCAGGTGTTGTTGGTGAGGTGGTTTTGATTTCTAGTTTGCTATATTGTGCTCATGGCAGAGACAGGTGATCGCTCAGATTATGATCTCTCTGAAATGTGCATGTTTGATGGGTCAGACTTTGTAGCATGGAGAGAGTGTATGCTTGATGCATTCACACAACGAGGGTTGCATCGACCATTGAGTGGTGATGCAGGTAGACCTTCAAACATGTCTGACGATCAGTGGCAGGAGCTAGAGGAGATGGCACTATCTACACTCTCTTTGCACCTTGCGGAATCTGTATATGCTCTTGTTATGTATGAGACTACTTCGAGAGTACTTTGGCGCAGATTACATGATAGATCTGAGTCATCACGGACTCGTGTGAGACATGTACATTCACGAGCACACCGACAGGTGACATATTGGTATTGTGGTCATTCTGGACATGTTAGACGGCGCTGTTTTTGTCGTATGCGACATCGTAGGAGACATGGCAGTCTCAGAGATGTATGTAGTGATGCCATGGACTCAGTTGCTTTGACAGTTGAGTCAGATGTAGTGTCGGAGTATACTAGTGACGGGGATGTCACTTTTACCTTGAGCTATGCACGAGATGCTATACATGTGGATAGTGCACTCCCTTCGCAGTCGTTGCTAGATGCAGATGCTATGTTTCATGTCACGCCGCATCGTGAATGGTTTTGTAGCTATTCTAGCAGGATGCTTGGCAGTGTACGTTTGATCGATGGATCGGTGCATGCAATAGCAGGTGCAGGAGATGTGAGACTGTCATTACCGAGTGGTGCATCTTACTTATTACGACATGTGCGCTATGTACCAGATTTGACAGTGAGTTTGATCTCGATTGGTCAGCTTAGAGATTGTGGATGTCAGATTTCGCTACGAGAGCGAGATTTTGTGATGCATTTGGGTTCGCTAGTGATTGCGAGAGGTGCCAGGAGTGGTATAGGCTACCCATTGCATGTGGATCACAGGAGAGACGGTGTTGTCTCTGTGATCATGCAGCCAGGTAGAGAGCGAGAGATCAGGCGAGTCTCTTTTGCTTGTGGATTGCAGGATGCTTTGCATGGAGTGCAGAGCAGTGACCTTGTTGTGCAGGTTGCGTCTACGGATGCACAGGTAAAGCGGGACAGCTCTAGTGAGTCACAGCAAGATGAGTCATCAGAGGTGATGACAGAGATGACTCACATGGATGCTGAGATGTCGACTATTGTGGAGTCATTTCTTGATATGCTTATGCCAGAGCTTGATGCAGATTCAGGACATATGGATACTCTTGGTACACATGTGATATGTGGTGGGCACAAGGAGTCACTCCAGAGCTCAGAGTGAGAGTGCCATGGTCTCTATGATAGGGGACAGGATTGCCATGAGTTGAGTTCTGAGTTGGAGGTGGCAGAAGTTCCGAGGGTTGCATCAACGTTCGGTGTCCTCATGTACGAGATGTTGATCTCGAGGCCCGACATAGCAACTGCAGTGGGAGTATTTGCAGCAGGGTTGATTAGTTGTTCGATGACTGATCTCGGCATAGAGCATAGGGGAGGTTTGCAGGTATTGGACCGATACTTGCAGGAGTGCATGAGCTCTTATAGACTATTTGCAGAGCTTGCAGCTAGCTCTGTGTGGCTTCCGCAGTGGGATGTTTGTCTATCAGTAGAGCCGGATGCACTAGCTCATCGAGAGTCAGTGGGCATAGGTTGAGAGAATCTCTCACCTTCTATTAGTTGTACACTAGTAGATCTTGCTTAAAGGCACATTGGCCTTTAAGTGGGAGGTTATTGGGGTTACGGCCTATGTGCCTTGACCGGTCGCCCAGGTCATGGGCGTGTTGGGGTTAAGGCCTATGTGCCTTGACCGGTCACCCAGGTCATGGGTGCCCGCTCACTGTTACCCTATACTCATAGTGAGTATACTGTATAGGGGGAGCTGCCACTTCACAGTCTCCCCACCCACATCGTGTGTGTGTCTCCTTCTCTCTCTCTCACTCTCCGTCTGTGGTGCTCCCCGATCCCCTTCACCCAATACATTTGAGGCTCCACACTTATTGTATCTGCAACTTAGGTACACTAACTGACCTATTCTTTACATCTTGGAACTCTTATTGAGCCCGTAACACGTTACAATTATCACAATGGCTAAATAAATCGGGAAATTACAATACATGGACATTTTGGAAAAATGTGAAAGCTGCGTAACTTTAATCTTCACTGCTTCTTCATATTCATCTTCAATGTGCATTCATAAGGCTTCAATCTTTTGCAACTCCTGTTAGCTGGCGTTAACTCAGTTAACAATCTGCATCCTTCTGGTCTTTTTCTCATCATGGAAGAGGAGCTGCACGGCATCGTTCCTTATAATTACTAGGGAGACACAGTGCCGACTCTCCACCATACTTGTGTATGACACTTTTGTGTGATGCGCGATAAAGTTTTGTGCATTTTCACTATGTTTCATTGCATGATTGTTGACCGCTGGGTCAACAACACAACATAACTCAAGTTTCGTACCAAAGTCTTATCTTTTGCGAGTTATGAAATGCTGCAGATTATGGCTATAAACGTCATTTGTAATGAGTAGTTATTCTAGTTTCAGAAGCCGGGGTACAATGGCACTTCCAGATTGTAAATACAAATCCATTTGACCCTTTCAACCCCATTTTTTGTTAAACCTAAGGTAGCCTTAGTATATAAGGTACCTAGATCATTTTGTAAAAAGAGACTTTTTATCATAATCAAAACTTAGCGCTGCCGTCTACTGTGTGTGAGAGAGAAAGAGAGTGAGCGTGAGCTTTATCCTCTCGCTACGCCCGGCTCGCTCAACACATTGGAGATCCGACTGCACCATTGTTGTAGGCTCAAGGAGATCTACACGACAACGCCAAGCATTCCACGCGAGACGAAGCGCACACGCCGACGTATCTACGAGCTATTTGTGGCCGTAAGTGTATCAAACGATGTCTGTTTTCTACGTGCTAGTAGTCTATAGAATCGTGGCGACATAAGCTACGCATAGGTACTCATAAATTTCAGTTTCGGGCACTTTCAAAATTTTGTTCTATCATCCTACGCGTTTTCCGCATATGGGTTTAGAGTGAGGGTTTTGAGTGTAGAAGCGTAGGGACAGGTGTATCCTAGTGAAGGGATGGTGTTCCTTAAGTTTCGTACGAATCTGGCATGATTAGGTGAGTTACCTTCCATATGTGTGTATGTGGCTAGGTGGTGTAGTTGAGGGCAGTGAGGTTCTTGATTGTGGTATGGTTGGCCTTCCAGAGTGTTGTACGTGTAGGATGGTCTCAGCCTGACAAGCTAAAGAGATTTCCTCCGTGTGCCTATCGTGTCATCTGTGTCCTCGATTGACATTATGTTGATCTAGGTAGTGTTTTCATGCACTTCATGGATGTGTGAGTCGCTCCGTCCAACATTGGCGCCGCTGTCGGGGACACAAGGACCTAAGTAGGTTTCCTACTAACACTCGTGTGATGGTTGCTTGATTTAGTTTCGGCTAAAGAAAACGTTTTTCTTAAGTGGATCCGGAAGAGGATATTCCGCGATCAAGTGGATAGCCAGGAAGCGTGTGTCTTGCCGAGGGTCTGCGACTAGATAGGTTTAGTTAGGATCTGTGGATTAGAGTAGTTGTTGGTGGTCGAGTGATTTGTGAGGTGATAAAAGCGTTTACTAGTCCGTGTGTGGCAGTGAAGTGTTTTTCTACTCATAGATGCAAAACCCCATATGATTTGTAGGAGTAGCTTTAGGTAAGTGATCCTATTCTGATCTAGAGCTATTCAGCACTGAATTATTTGCTAAAGTGCTTGATTGCATTTGAAATCACGGAAAAGTGTGCTTTTGAGGGTAAAAATGCATTAAACAAGCTTTTGTGGATATTTTTGTATGACTGACTGATGCTGTGCATATAAAAGAGCATTTGCAAGGGTTCTGTGAAGAAAACCTGCAATTCTGTAAACATAGACATCCTACGCGTAGGATGTCTCAAGGGGGTTCTGGAGACCAAATTTGAAAAATCTGACTGCACCAGTGGGTTCAGAGGGTAGGTTTTACCCTAGTAACATATTGACTTGGGTGTTTTTTCCTATTTTTGTTGACCAAAAGCCAAAAGGCGGAGTCAGAAAACGTAAAATTTTAGCAAAGGCTTAACTGAGTGATTTTTTCATGTTTTTGCAATTGTGAAGCATACTTGCACTTGCTGAGAGCATAAGGAAGCATCAGGGACACTTCAGTAAAAAAAAATCAGCAGTAGACATCCTACGCGTAGGATATCTACAGGGTGATCTGGTGGAAATTTTGAAATTCTGAGTTGACCAGTGTGTTCAGAAGGTAGGTTTTACCCTATTTTCACCTGGAAAGTGGAAATTTGATCAAATTTTGACAGATCAAAGCCAAAAGATGAGAATTGCCAGACATCCTACCCAAATTGTGTCCAAGGCATAATTTTTGAGACCAAACCATAGGGTGACTTCATGTGCATGTTATACATGATGTTTTAAGTGCATGTGATAAATTTCATCTCATTTGGGTCAGTGAAAGGAAGATTGAACAGACTTTAGCATTTTCTACTGAAAAAGGCAAGAATAGCTAGTTTTGGGGTCTTTTGATATCCAAATTAAAATCTAAGCATACCATTGGGTTACTGACATCAAGGGAAAGTTGTGGAACAAGTCTGGGGTCAAATAGGCCAAAAAGACATCCTACGCGTAGGACCTACGCGTAGGATGTCTTCTGTGTGATTTTGGACTCTAAAATAAATTCTGAGTATACCACAATGATCAACACCTTAAGGAGAGTCTGTGGTTCAAATTTGGGGCAATTCTGAGGAGTTAGACATCCTACGCGTAGGATGTCTAAGGCATGATTTAGAGGCCAAATTCAAACTGTGACCATATCATGCTGTCATATAGCCTTAGATAAGCCTCCTAGGCAAATTTGGTCCAACTTGGAGTTGATTTGACTTAGGAATTCATCGGAACAGACATCAGGATTTTGGAACAGATTCTTGATCATTTGACCAACCCATAGGTGTCAGAATCAAAAAGTAAAAATAGCTATGAGCTAAGCACAACAAGGGGAAGCTACAGTGCAAGTTTGAGCTGAAATAGAGCAAAAAGACATCCTACGCGTAGGATGTCTCCAGGGTCATAAAGTGGTCAAAATTCTACTTTGGCCATAAAGGGAGGTTCTAAGTGTC
The DNA here is from genome assembly GCF_014529385.1 of Adiantum capillus-veneris. Classification (NCBI taxonomy): domain Eukaryota; kingdom Viridiplantae; phylum Streptophyta; class Polypodiopsida; order Polypodiales; family Pteridaceae; genus Adiantum; species Adiantum capillus-veneris. Next base: position 105,130,193 of record NC_140931.1, on the reverse strand, counting down.
TCAAGGATTCCAAAACTTTTTTCAAAAGTGAATTTGGACCTTGTTTGGCCTATTTACCAAGCAAAGACAAGAATTGTCAGACATCCTACTCTTGGAGTGCACTAGAAGCTTAAGCAGCCCAAATCTTGACCTATTGGCATCCAAATGAAATTCTGAGCATACCATTGGATTGCTGAGCACTAGGAGAATCTTGGGATCAAGTTTGGACAAAATCTGAGTAGTTACACATCCTACGCGTAGGATGTCTCCAGCTTGATTTAGGACTCCAAACCAACCTATGAGCACACCACTGTGATCAGCACATCAAGAAGAAGCTGGGTGAAAATTTCAAGTCATTCTGAGCAAAAAGACATCCTATGTGTAGGATGTCTCAAGGCCATTTTTAGGTCCAAATGAAATTCTAAGCATATCATTGTGTTGCTGGACTTAAGGGGAGTCTCTGGACCAAATTTTGTTAAATTCTAAGCATATAGACATCCTACGCGTAGGATGTCTCTAGGCCAGTTTTAGGGTCCAACTGTACTTTTGACCATACAGGAGTGTTCACAGTGTCGCAGAGATCCCAAATCTTCTTTTAAAATTGAATTTGGACTCATTTTGACCATTCTAAACTGCATTTCACTATTTTGGCCATAACTTTCACAAACGGTATCGGATCGGAAAAGTTTTTATATCAAAACGTAGCCTGAGAGCGACTCTACACATCTTAGAGCAAAACATGAACTAAATGTATGCCTACGGCAACCATTTAGTTCTATTTTGAACAAAACGTCGTTTAAGGCCTCAAAATACATCCGCAAGTTAGGGGTGTCTGAAAGCAACAATTTGCAAGAATTGTGACGAAACGGTTGCGATTTTGGACATAGTTTCAACTTTTCCCTAGCCAAAGAACTTGAACACAGTGGACTAAGTCTACTGGAACCAAGCAAAAGCTCGTAAGCCCAGATTTCATGTCTACCCTAGATTCAAACGATGCTTACACAAGCATGGAGATCCCGAGGATAGAAGAATATCCTCCCACAACGGATCTTCCAAACTTGCAATTGATAAAGACCCATCTTGTTGAGAGAGTTTGGATGATTGGTCATGAGAGTGAAGGACTATATAGATACATTGACGACAATGAGGTCAATCTTTATAGGTGCTCAGATCCATACCTAGAAGAGATAACGGATTACAAGCTCTTATATGTCTACACATACGGAGTCGACTGTCAATGGAGATCTATAGTTGTCGACAAGTATGGACGAGAATACAGAGTTGTAGAAAGCACAAATCCACAGATTGTACTAGAAAAAGGTGGATATTTGGTCAATGAAGGACCACAAATGCCTCCACCAAACACGAGAATTTCTATAGAAATTCCAAGAAGAGAGCCACCAGGATTCCCTTCAAGAGCGATAACGAGAGAAGGATTGGGAGAGTCTCTGGTTAGACTTGTAGACAATCGACGAGTTAGACCATCCCAAGTCTAGAAATGGGTAAACAGAAAATACTCCGGAGATAAAGATCCGAGAGATCACGTAACGGATTTTAGAAGAGTGATTAGAGCAGAGGAAGTTTCAGATTTTGCGACACAGTTTGCGGGATTTGGATTGACTCTAGAAGATGATGCAGCTACATGGTTTGACTCGGTAGAAAAATGGGATTTTGAGACCCTAGATGAGCTGTTTGAGGAGTTTATTGAAGAATTCTCGCCAAAAGGAATTGCTCACAACACCTTCTCGCAAATCCATAGATTCAAACGGAAAGAGAATGAATCAGTACGCAAAGCATCATTACGGCTCAAGAGCTATGTCAAGCTCTGTCCGAGAGCGGAATTACCTACGCAAGCACGACTGATGCTGATCTTTATCCAGGGAATGAGACATGCGGGCCTTAAGAAGGATCTGCATATGCTAAGGAGGATGACGCTAAACGAGTTGATCAAAGAAGCTCTTTATCTAGTGGATTACTGTGAGGCTTACAAAGAAAAGGACTTAAAGAGTGAAGGAGATGACACATCCTCTCAGCATAGTGTTTCACAGATAAGTGAGTCCATTGCCAAGCCAATGGCACCTATTGATCAAGAAAAGCTTATCGACGACTTGGTCAAGAGGTTGATTCCTCTTGTAAGGTTTGATTCGGGAGAGCCAAAGTGGTGTGAAATTGAGAGAAAATGGACGAACCATACGGAGGAAGAGTGCTATTATAGCATGGAAAATGCTAGGGAGAGGTATGTACAACCTGTTCCAGAAGCACCTACTCCACTTAGATACATTACGGGGAATGCGCTAGGACCAGTAGGAGTTTTAAGGCCACAGCTTGTCTTAAGACAACAACCTCCGCTGCCAGGTGCTAGAATGCCGGTAGACATGAGATACATGCCAATGATGGAAGCATCAAATAAACCAACGCCACTACCTACTACAATGTGGTATAGCAACCAAAGTGAGTACTACCCTTCGGAGCAACAAAATGTGAGAGAAACACATGGAGTGGTGAGGCCGGTACAACCTCCACCTCCTGGGTTTCAGTCGAAAGAAAAAAGGTATGAAATGGATGAAAGGACATTGCGATTCATTGCAAATAGCGGCTTATCTAGGTCAAAGCTTGCTTATAGCCAAGAGGAAATGCTAAAAGAATCTTCTCAACCAGAGACATATTGTCACAAAATTCGTGACAACCACTTGGTCAAACAATGTCCTCACACGGAGATCACTGAAGTAAATGCCTATTGTCTTGAGTGTGGCATCACTCACTTGATCCCCAATTGCCCGAAAAACCCAAACCAAATCAGGAAAATCACAAAAAATGTATTAGGGATTGTTCAGCTCCCTAGTAGCTCAGAAAATGAAAATGTCGTACCAGTTCAAGTAGTTACGAGAGCACAATCTCAAAAGAAATCTGATGAGAATCCAGAGACAAAGAACACGGAAAGTGACATGAGTCCAAAGACAAATGATGGGCCAAAGACAGACGCACCTAGTCAGAAAACCAAGAGCAAACGAAATAGTTGGAAAGCTAGAAAGACTAGGATGAAAGCACGCAGGGAACGAGAGAAAAAATCCCTAGCTGAGAAGCTTACCGAAGCTGAGGATAAGATAAAACAACATGAGGAAAAGGAGGCACCTTCTCTTACACAGATGGTTAAACCTCTAGAAGAACCATCCACGGATGAGAAACAGAGAAGTGCTAGTTCAGGAGGATCTGTGCTGGCAGAGAAGGTTAATGAGACATTAGATGCCCTCTTGAAAGCCTATGATGTGAGGCTCAAAAACAACCAAACCCAAGAACACAGGTGGATGACATATCCCTATACGGAACTAGAAAAGCAAAGGTTTGAAATGTGCCATAAAATGATTCAAACAGCCCAAGATTTACTAGAACCACCAGTTGCAAAACTTGAGGATGTGATCCGTGTCATGCCTACACAAGTAATCCCACCAAACCAGGAACTAAAAGAGCCAGATTCTAGTCATGAGCACACACCAAACCTCAAAGACCCAGCATTAGAACCAAGGATAGTACTGAATACCACGGATAACTCTTTCGAGGGATTTCACCAAGCTATACCTGAGGATTGTAAAGAGATAGATGGTCTTGACGAATTGTGGAAACAAGTCAGAGAGGCTAATGAAGCCGATGACCTAAGAAGACGAGTAGACAAGACTGGTGATGAACGAGGAGTGTTTCTACCACCAATAGAGTAATTTGAGACTGGATCTCAAATGAATCTAGACGTGCAATCGTATTGAGGCGACAAAGGATCTATACAATCTATGGATAGTCAACCCCATTCGCTAAGAACACTACCGTCCTACATGGGACAGTACGAGACCAAGTCAGATGTAGTTGCAGTCCCATCACAGAGACTGTCTCCCAACAAGGCCATTGATTCAAAGGGGCTAGTAGATATTCTATCTACCCCGGTCACCTATACAATAATGTTAGCCAAGTTGCTCAGAATAAGACCAAACATGTGGGCTAATGTGGGTAAATGTCTTGAGAAATTTGGTGTAAAAACCCCAATGACTCGAATCGAGGAAAGCATCAAAGAGCTTGAAATGCCTCAACTAAACACTAGGCCAGTGCCATTAAACAAGGTAGGCGAGTATTACGAGGGAGAAGAGGGAAACACCACCCTTCCTTGGAATTCAATAATGTAAAAACCATGGCAATCCTTGACAGTGGAGCTGGTGTGGCCATTGCAACCAAAGAGGTTTGGAAAAAATGGGGAAAACCTGCCTTGATATCCACACGAATGAACCCTGCAGCTTGCAGACGGACACAAGGAAAATCCCCTAGGACTGCTAGAAAAAGTACTTGTTACTTCTTGTGGAATTGAATATGAACACACTTTTTCTGTTGTTAACTTTGGCAAGAAGAACAACTATGACATCATTCTGGGAAGACCATTCATGCGACAATTGAAAATGGTCCAAGATTGGGGTTATGGCCATATATACCTGAGACATATGGAAACCATAACAAAGATAAACTTGAGGGACCATAGCTATAGGGATGTGACGAGAACACCGGTTGAGGAGTTTGATTCCTCCACAGTAGCAGGATCAGAACTTCCAGATTGGTTAGGTAAGCCTAAAGAACTGTGGATGTGTGGAGATTCACAACGTGGTAGCTTGAAACTTGAGGAATGTATCCTAGAGCGGGTTATAGAGGATATGGACTATATCCCAGAACCATTTCTTGAAGAAGAGTTAGAGCCTTTTAGATGGGAACACATCTTGGCTACTCTGGACGTGTGCGTCGTGGAGGGTGCTCCCACAACAAAGTTTTGTGATGAAAATGGCTATGATGTCGTTCCTTATTTTGCAGTGAGTGTAATCCAGGAAAACGAAAAGAACCAGACATCAACAAGCTCTCGAAATAAGGAGCAAACAAGGAAATGTGGAGAATCAAAAGATGAAGAAGACAACGAGTTCTATGACTCTGTAGAACACTTCGAGCTTCAAGAAGATCAACGACCCGGGAATCAGTGTCATCCCTACACGAATAAAGTGCATCAAAAGTGGATTCCAAAGTCCTCGGTGAAGACACAGCCACCACAAGCATCCTCATACATGGCTTCTAATAAGGATGCAAAGACTTAGCTAGGAGGAATACGACCAGAGCAACGAGCTAACAATGCTCTAATCACTGGGCTAGAAAATTCCTCCAAGAAACTACCAACAGACAATAACTTTCCACTACCAACCAAAAAATCAAGGGAAAGTACAAGAAGTCAACCTTGCTGAGGATAGTAGCGATAGTGATGAATCTTACAACATCCCCTATCATCAACTCAGGCCATCACTATCACCAACCCCTTCAGCAACAACCATGACAGGTCAAAAGAACATGACAACAAGTCAAAGCCAAAAAGCTCGACAAATCTGGATACCAAAAAGCCAGATCGGCCAAAAACAGATATGGATCAAGAAGACAAAGATCTCTAATGACAAATCACAAGATTGAACACCAAAACAAAAACAAGGAAAGCGTGCACAAACGGGTAAGAATATCACAAAGTCGCAAGCTTTCACAACTCAGGTTTGGGCTCCAAAGAAGTTGATTCAAGCACAAAAATGTCAAGAATTCATTTGGATTCCAAAACAACCACAGTATCAACTTTCAAAGCCTAAATCCCGTCCCCAACCAAGCGTACAAGGGCTGAAGCAAAGACCACTGTCGACTCACACAACAAAAAGGTGGATCCCAAAGAAGTCTCTTCAAACACAAATGAAGCACGGGCAAGTATGGGTTCCCAAACGAGCGTCTGCCACAAAACAACCAATAATCACAAAGAAATGGGTCCCAAAGAAGAACAACAAAACTGTTGTCAGTGCATTGCCGCTTGAATTCTTACAATTATTCCTACGATTACAATACAGTTAGAAGAGAGCAAGTCGCTTCAATCAAGCAACGATACATGAGCTTCAAACACCATTACATTGCTTAGAATAGGAAGCCTCGCCACCAAATGCCAATAAGCAAATTGCTTATACCCACATCTTGCACAACATAAATCTTTTCCATGCATTGACTGTGTATGCATAATAGGGCTACATTACAAGGCCTGCATAGGCACAACTTTTAATTGCCCAAGCACAACACATACCCTTTGCGATACCCTGTCGTAAAGGATGACGCCAAATAGGAAGGGGGGAGGCATTCTGAATGCGGACCTAACATTATGACTATTAGAGGGCAATGTTTTGTGAGATGCATTGAATTTTTGCGTTTTATTGTGATAATTTTTTGAAGAAATTTAGAGTATATGCCCTCATAGTAGTGTTACAGAGGAGTATGGGGACAAAATCCATATATGAGCCCCTAGGGACATGTGTATAGTGTACATAGCATTTAGATTTCTATTTGAATGATTTTTCTTTTGTTGAGTTGTTTTAAGATTTTCTTTGTTTATTATTAAGAAAAAAATTAAAAAAATCTATAATCCACATGAAGAAAAGACTGACCAGAGGCCTGAGCACTACAAAGAGAAGAAGGTACAGGAAAACGATGAAACTTCACGAAGTATGTCTCAGCAGCCACTACAACAGCCGAAGAACTTGTCACAAAGCAGTGTCAACATGCAGCCGACAAGTCATACAAGTCAGAGTCGAGTAGCTAAGCCACAAAATGAGTGAGGTGTTAGTCCCAAAGCTTCAAGTAATATTCTTTGTGGTCTAAGCGTCTTAGCTATTCTAGGTACTGCTCAAGCTGGAAGAGTTGAGCATATTTACGTTGTGTCGCTCATGCTGGTATAGGTGAGCAAAGGAGTCGAAGTCTAAGTACTTAAGTCTGGTGAAGTGAAGGAGAAGGTCCAAAAGATACTCACGTACTGAGCACAATGAGATACGAGTGGAGAAACTTCTACATCGATAACCCTTCTTGGAAAGGTGGAAGCTATTGAGACATCTTTTGATGTCACACGTGCTACATTTATTCCTTGAAACACCCATCATCTCCTTCTTTCACATTGCATGCTTTTGTTGACAAATTTCTCATATGCATATAGAGTGTCCCATAATTGGCACTTGCATCGGGCACTCTTTCCGTGTTTCACCCAAGCACTCACCTTTCATGAACATGTACTTCACGTTCAACTGCTCAACTCCAATAAGAGCGTATACCAAAGGCATTTTTTTCCCACCGGGTTTTTTCCCTTTGGTCATCCAGGTTTTAGACCCTAATCTAAAGACACCTATCACCATCCTCTTGTACATATTCCTTCTACATCAACAATAAGGAAATGCTACTCAAATCAATTGACAAATGAATTGGAGCACCAATTTTAGATCATAGCATACTTCTCCTCAATGGCGAGTCGAAGAATGGCCTACAATGACAAAGCTGCAGACATCACTAACAACATGATTGCACAGGAACAAAAAAGTCCCCAATGAAGAAGAGCAGACATAAAAGTAATCAGAGGATCTCAAAAGATGAATGGTTATGATGATAGATGTCCGCTCTAATGGATCATAGTTCTTGTTGTGGTTCAACAAAGATACAAGCAGTGCAGCAGATGAAGCCAAAACAACAGCAAAGTGTTGACCGCTGGGTCAACAACACAACATAACTCAAGAACAAAGAAGTCCTCAATGACAAAGAGCAGACATAAGGGTAATCAGAGGATCGCAAAAGCTTGTCCTTGATAATGCGCATCGAATGCTCGGCAGGGTTTTGAACCTCAAATTAGAATAATTAAGTCCTGGATTCGGCCTGACAGACAGACTTTGCATTGGAGTGCAACTTGGCCTAAAGAAGTTAAGGGTTTAGCCATACAATTTCTACAAAATCCTTACAAAGTTGTCATTGGCTCACAAGATTAGAAAGCCAATCACTTAATTCTACAGATTGTAGAAGTTTTTTCTGAGAATCACAAATACTCCGAATTCACAGATTTGTTGGAGCAAATGATGGGTGGAGCTTTCTCTATCCATGATGATAAGAGTCAAGTTAAACGACATTGGGTTCTTTTTGAATTTAGATATGGCAGTAGACCTATAATGACAGAAACAGATGCTGCAGCTCGGAGCGTGGAGGTGAAAGACATAAAGTTCGTCATCAATTGTGATTTTCCTGAATCATGTGAAGACTATGTACATCGGATTGGACGAACAAGACAAGCTACTGCAAAGGCTATAGTCTATACTTTCTTTCCAACAACAAACACCACATCGCCATCGACAATCAGGTCATGTTGGGGACGACATGAACGCGGAAGGGGGGAGTGTTGACCATTGGGTCAACAACACAACATAACTCAAGTTTCGTACCAAAGTCTTATCTTTTGCGAGTTATGAAATGCTGCAGATTATGGCTATAAACGTCATCTGTAATGAGTAGTTATTCTAGTTTCAGAAGCCGGGGTGCAATGGCACTTCCAGATTGTAAATACAAACCATTTGACCCTTTCAACCCCATTTTTGGTTAAACCTAAGGTAGCCTTAGTATATAAGGTACCTAGGTCATTTTGTAAAAAGAGACTTTTTATCATAATCAAAACTTAGCGCTTCCGTCTACTGTGTGAGAGAGAGAAAGAGAGTGAGCGTGAGCTTTATCCTCTTGCTACAACCGGCTCGCTCAACACATTGGAGATCCGACTGCACCATTGTTGTAGGCTCGAGGAGAGCTACGCGACAACGCCAAGCATTCCACGCGAGACGAAGCGCACACGCCGACACATCTACGAGCTATTTGTGGCCGTAAGTGTATCAAACGATGTCTGTTTTCTGCGTGCTAGTAGTCTATAGAATCGTGGCGACATAAGCTACGCATAGGTACTCATAAATTTCAGTTTCGGGCACTTTCAAAATTCTGCTCTATCATCCTACGCGTTTTCCGCAGACGGGTTTAGAGTGAGGGTTTTGAGTGTAGAAGCGTAGGGACAGGTGTATCCTAGTGAGGGGATGGTGTTCCTTAAGTTTCATACGAATCTGGCATGATTAGGTGAGTTACCTTCCGTATGTGTGTATGTGGCTAGGTGGTGTAGTTGAGAGCAGTGAGGTTCTTGATTGTGGTATAGTTGGCCTTCCAGAGTGTTGTATGTGTAGGATGGTCTCAGCCTGACAAGCTAAAGAGATTTCCTCTGTGTGCCTATCGTGTCATCTGTGTCCTCGATTGACATTATGTTGATCTAGGTAGTGTTTGCATGCACTTCATGGATGTGTGAGTCGCTCCATCCAACAATGATGAAAAGTTAAACTATTCACATTCTTTTCATATTGCTTAACACAGACAACGTCCTCTGCCTTGCTCACTTGGATGAAACCCGTACTCGATTACCAGGTCAGTAATACAGTTCAATTTATATAGTTTGTCAATGCTTTCTATTTTTTGAATTTGCCAATCTATCTAAATAGATAATGGGGGAGGGGATTCCGGCTCCCCCCCGCCACGTGTCCATTTGTGAGGGCTCAGGCTGAAAATGCCGGGCTCAGTTCAAGGCAAGGCGCTCAAGCTCATGAGTTCAAAAAATAACAATGCCAGCCGCCTGGCGCGCTTGGCAAGGAGGGTGATCATAGCGGGGCAAGGGGGAGAGAGAGAGGCGTCATCCTCAGGCGGCTCCAGAGAGAGAGAGAGAGAGAGAGAGAGAGGCGTCATCCTCTTGCAGCTCCAGAGAGAGAGAGAGAGGGAGACAGAGGCGTCATCCTCAGGCGGCTCTCAGCTGCGTCATCATCACCTGCGTCGTCATCCTCAGTGGCTTCACCTGCGTCGACCTCAGCTGCTTCTTCCACGCAATGCTCATCGCCTGCGTCGACCTCAGCTGCTAATCACCTGCGTCGTCATCACCTGCGCTCATCTCTTGCGTCGACCTCAGCTGCTTCTTCCACGCAATGCTCATCGCCTGCGTCGACCTCAGCTGCTAATCACCTGCGTCGTCATCACCTGCGCTCATCGCCTGCGTCAACCTCAGCTGCTCATCACCTGCGTCGACCTCAGCGGCTCCGAACCTGCGTTGGAAGCTCTCCACAGACTGCGCAGCTTCGTCAACCTGCGGCTTCGTCATCACCTGCTTCGTCTCGGTTTCGTCATCACCTGCTCCAAACCTGCGTTGGAAGCTCTCCACAGACTGCGCGGCTTCGTCTCGGCTTCGTCATCACCTGCTTCGAACCCTGCGCGTCGGTAATGTGCAGCTCTCTCTCTCTCTCTCTCTCTCTCTCTCTCTCTCTCTCTCTCTCTTCCTCTTCTCTTCACCACAGGAGTGGCGGGCTCTCTTCTTCACCACAGGAGTGGCAGGCTACGTCTCTGTCATAGAGAGAGAGAGAGAGAGAGAGAGAGAGAGAGAGAGAGAGAGAGAGAGAGAGAGAGAGAGAGAGAGAGAGAGAGAGAGAGAGAGAGAGAGAGAGAGAGAGAGAGAGAGAGAGAGAGAGAGAGAGAGAGAGAGAGAGAGAGAGAGAAATGAAATGGCTACGTCTCTGTGAGAGAGAGAGAATGAAATGAAATGAAGGCTTTAGGTCTCTGTTTTCGCGTCTCTGTGTGAGAGAGAGAAATGAAATGAAATGGAATGCCGGGGTGTGTGTGTGTGTGTGTGTGTGTGAGAGAGAGAGAGAGAGAGAGAGAGAGAGGGGGGGAGAGAGAAATGAAATGAAATGAATGTCTGTGTGAGAGAAGAGAGAGAGAGAGAGAGAGAGAGAGAGAGAGAGAGAGAGAGACTGCACGCGGCAGTGTTCGGGCCCTCGGGGGCGTCTCTGTCATAGAGAGAGAGAGAGAGAGAGAGAGAGAGAGAGAGAGAGAGAGAGAGAGAGAGAGAGAGAGAGAGAGAGAGAGAGAGAGAGAGAGAGAGAGATTGCACGCGGCAGTGTTCGGGCCCTCGGGGGCGTCTCTGTCGTAGAGAGAGAGAGAGAGAGAGAGAGAGAGAGAGAGAGAGAGAGAGAGAGAGAGAGAGAGAGAGAGAGAGAGAGAGAGAGAGAGAGAGAGAGAGAGAAATGAAATGGCTACGTCTCTGTGAGAGAGAGAGAGAGAATGAAATGAAATGAAGGCTTTAGGTCTCTGTTTTCGCGTCTTTGTGTGAGAGAGAGAAATGAAATGAAATGAAATGTCAGGGTGTGTGTGTGTGTGAGAG